>NC_031770.1:33546877-33626957 GCF_001522545.3 Parus major
CACCTAGAGGGGAGCTGACCCCCTCCATCCCTCCCTCCCGTCCCACCTAGAGGGGAGCTGACCCCCTCCATCCATCCCTCCCGTCCCACCTAGAGGGGAGCTGACCCCCGCCATCCCTCCATTCCGTCCCACCCGGAGGGGAGCTGACCCCCTCCATCCCTCCCGATCTCTCTCGTCCCGTCCCTCCCGTCCCCCACACTGCCGGGGTCCGTGCCGGTCCCTCCCGCCGCCGGTCCGGTCCGTCCGGGGATGAGGGCGGCGGCGGGCGAAGGGAGGAAGGGAGGAAGGGAGGGAGGACCGGGGGCGGCACGGTCGGCACGGAGCGGGGCCGAGGCGGAGGCGCGGCCCGGAGGTGAGCGGGGGTGACTCTCGCAGGAGGCCAGGTGGGAGCGAGCGGCGGAGTTCCCTGCCGCTGCCCCAGTGTGTCACCGTGCCCCGCGGCTTGCCCGGCCATCTGTGCTGCCGGGGCTGAGCAGCCGCCCGGTGCCAGGCAGTGCCGCTCCGCTGCGAGAGGGTGGAGAGTAAAGGCAGAGAGATGCCAAAGGTCGGATGAAAATGAGCAAATGTAGGTGCTCGTGGTACGACTAGGAAAGCACTGCCCAAGACCTACGAGTCTGACGAGTCCATGTCATGTTTGGCATAATCAGAGCACACTGAAACTTTTTGAGTGCCCCAAGTTTTAATGAAGGCGGTCCTAATGTACATGCTAGGTTTGGGATGCGCTCAGGAACCCTTTGGTCTGAACCACACGAAGGAGTTTTGAGAAGTTTGCCTAAAACTACAATCCTTCTCTTTGCCTGTTTCCTCAAGGATCTTCATTTGGTAAGGATTTGGTATGCTGAATTACAGCAGGAAGACTAGCAGAATATTAAACTCTGTTTTTTCTGGCCATTACAGCTTATTACCTCAAGGCCATAAATTACAGTGTCATCCATGTAATTTTGCAGCTTACACTGAGAAAGCAGTTGGATGCAGCTCTGCAAAGGATTGGATGGACACAAAACTGCTCTTCTGGAGCAGAGGTGGTAATAGATTTGTATTCGAGGTCTGAGTGCTGAGTGCACTGATTTAGGATATGGGAAACTTGGGTTCAATTGTGTCTTCTGCTTAAGGGGATTCTCTTTTTGCAGAGGGAGCTCAAACCACCGGCTGTAGTCTCTTCTGTAGTTAGGGGAGGCATTGTTCTGTTATGCTGCCATTCTTTGGGGCAGCTGCCTAGGGGAGCAGAACAGTTTAAGTCATAGACAATTTCTCCCTTATCCTCTTAGAGTGCTGTAATTGCTATGGTCATATTTGTTGCAGTGAGTAAAACAGGTCAAGGTTTTTTTTGGCCTCCAAGATGTATGACATGTTATGGCTGTCAGCCACATGCCAGAGCACTCTTCCCCCATGGAAGATGCCTGTCTGCTTGCAAGCTACCTGCTGCTTGCAGTCTCTGGTACATGCCGTCTCCCAGCTGTGTATGAAAGAGGGCAGGACAGAACTGTGTCAGCTATGCCGGCTGTAAAGAAGGATAGATGATCACAGCCTAGCAGCAGTGGTACCTGTGTCCAAGCAATAGCTCCTGGCTGTGAGCCATCAGCGGAGGAAGGTGACTGCAGGACACATTTAGAAATCTGCATCTGTATCTTAATTACCCAGAAGTGGAATCCAAAACAAATGGTCATGCAACAAAACAGCTGAATATGAGAATTTGTCAACCATAATATGCAAGTTTCATGGGGAATTATTTTGAACTGCCTCTAGCCCGATCCTGTGGATTGAAGACACATTAGCAATAGAAACACATTAGGGACATTTATGGAGTGCATCTTCTGCCTTCTGAAGGAGAACCAGTGATGGACTCAGACTTTCACAAAGCAAATCAAAGCTCACTAGTTAGTTGGAGATGACTGCGGGATGGCTTCAAAAGAATGCTTTGTATTCAAAGTAAAACCCTAAAAGAGGCACAGCATAAGAACTGGAGAGGGGTGTGATCTCAAACGGCACTGGTAGCTTCAGGCAGTCCCCTGCTCATCATCCTGGTTGGTTGGATTGCAGCTGAAGGGGTCCAGCTGTACTTGTTAGCAGGGGAAGACGGATGAACAGAAATGCTTCTAGTGGTGAAGCAGAGAGCTACTCTCATAGAAACCCTTTCCAGTCCTTGGGGAGAAGGAGGCACTCTTAAGGTGAGGTTCATCTCATCCAAAGAGGTAATGAAACAGATCAATGAATCATAATGTAGAAAAGCTTGTTTCTCTCCACCGGCTCTAAAAGATGTCTAGGGAACTGTGTCCGGAGAACTGAATCCCACTCTTGCTCTGTAAATTAAGGTTCAGAAGAAACACTCCTCTAAGTACCATGGAATTTATGTTCATTGCTGGAAACAAACACCGCATGATTATTCATCGTATTCAACCGCTGCACAAATCTTCTCCTGAGAATTCTTTCTTCTTGCTTAAGTACCACGTGAGGGATTGTGATGAGAAAGGTGAAAGCAGTGCTGCATTCATCAAGGGTTTAGAGAAAGTGGCAAGGTCCAGTGCTGAAAAAAGTAATTTTTATAGGATCATCAAAAAAACTTTATTTTAAACCAAGCTTTATTTTTTCCATGGAAGCATATTTGGATGTTTGTTACACCAGCCCAAAGGAGCACCAGTTAGTAATAAATCCTGCACTGAAGGTATCTCAAGTCAATAAGATCAAGCTACAAAACACAGACCATTCAAGTCAGACTTTTTCCCCTCCAGTAAATTAAAGATATTCTGAACTCTTTTTATGTCGCAAGAGTGAATAATTCAGTGGGAGTATTTGTTAAAAAATGTACTTCAACAATAAAGTGTTTGCAGGCCTGCAGAATTTGAAGGGAGAGGAGGAGAATGTACAGACTAAACCCTGTTTGCATATCTGATAGGGCTTCAGAACTCTTGGCTTGTTTTATCTTTAAAAAGAAAAATCCAGCTCTTCTGAAATATTGAATTGTACAAAATGTATGTGAGGTACAAAATCACATATAGGTATATATTTTTACATATGAGTAATTTGGAGAAAAACTGTGGGTCATTTATATATCTAGAGGGTTATGGAGATTTTTCAGAAGAAAATTGATAATTTTCTAGATAATTTTGTACTACTGTGGGTCTCTTTCACTAAGTTCAGGAGGTGGCAAAGAATCCTTGTGGCCCACTGTAGAATCCCAGAATGGCTGGGGTGTAGCACTCCCCAAGCTCAGCCTGTCACCTTCTGACACACCTGTGCCTCTTTGGACCCCAAGGTGTGTCTGCGCTCCTGCGCTCTGGGTGAGAACGGGGTGGTGCTGTTTGAGTGCCTTCCTGTAGCCCAGAGAAACTCATCTGGGAGAGCTCCTGTAAACCAGGATCAGAGCTCAGTGAGGTAAGAAGTGGTCTGTCCCTTTCACCAAAAGGACCTGGAGCTTGAGTGTAGGGAGCGCCACAAGGGCTACCACTCCATGAGTGAGTGGCTGCACAGTGCATGGTTGCTGGCTGGAGTTAAAGCACAGCACAGTTGCACAGGTATAATCTTGAGGAAGGGCTCAGGATTAAGTTTTGAATGAGAATGCTCCACAAGATGAACAGTAGGTAGTTCCTCAGATGTCCCTGTGCACTGGTGCAATTTTGAACAAGTATCTTTCCAGTGCTGACATGAATGTTGCTAGATAGAATTTAGGAAACACTGGGAACCATCGCTTGCTATTTACTGTTTGGTTGGCATCATATATATCCTGTGCTGAATAAGGAACTCTCAATTTCCTCTTGCTCCATTTGCTATTCTCATAAAATTTTTAATTCCACAAGAGCATAGAGTTCATAATCCAATACAGACATTTCCCTCTCAGTCACGAGTAGTCTTTTACTACTTAGTGGGAATTTTCATCCACTGACATTAGAAGCTGCATGACTTCACTTTGTGTTGCATGTTAGATCCAGCAGGTGAAAAGAGGAAATTATTTGCATTTTCCTTCAGTCAAAGACATTTGTGAATAGGAAGAGTGTGAACCAAACAACGTGTGGTTAGTGTAACTCTCCTTG
The DNA here is from genome assembly GCF_001522545.3 of Parus major. Classification (NCBI taxonomy): domain Eukaryota; kingdom Metazoa; phylum Chordata; class Aves; order Passeriformes; family Paridae; genus Parus; species Parus major. Next base: position 33,550,906 of record NC_031770.1, read on the forward strand.
TAAAGGCCTCTCCTTTGAGCTGTGCAAGCAACTGTAAAGAAGCAAACAAAACATGAGAGAGAAGTGGGCATTACCTTCATTTGTGAAATTTAATAAGCAACTGTTACTTTTACTCCTAACACTGATGAAAGCGTGAGAATAGGTTTTGAGGAAGACTGGACAGATTAGTTCAGTGTGTGTGTGAAGAAGGAGGAATAAATCTTTTACAGGATTAACTTTAGTGCACACAGAATTTTGCACCAAGTAATTTTTAAAAGTGTGTTCATATCATTACTGGAATGAATATAAAAATATAAAACCTATGAAAAATAAAAGCCCACAAAGGACGGGTGGAGGCTTAATATTTCAAAGCTTTTAAAGGCTTTCCTTTTTCTTCAGATTTTCTTGAACAGTATCTATATAGAAAAGCCATGAGATCAGAATCTGACACCCAGTTCTCACCTTTAATTAATCTTCTTTTATTTGGTGACACTCTTCCTATGATTTATGGTTTTCACATTCTGATCTCTGCACAGCTCTTTCAGCAGAGAAGGACTTTACACCCACACTGCCCCACCTATTCCAGTTTGTAAGCACTAAAACATCCTACCCACTCAATATTACAAGAAGATGAGGAAACACACTTAGGTTAGCTGTCAGTGCTCACTGAAGCAGAGCCAGAGAATCACAGAATGAAAAGCAGGGGGAGCCTGAGGAGCACAAGAGAATCTTCCTCATCTGGTGTCTGGTGTAAAGCACTGAGCCCACACAGCACAGAACTGCAGTTTCTGTACTCACCAGAAGCTGGGACATTGTCGTTGCAGACAGTTTCTCTGGGGCAATGAGTTATGAACTGCAATATGTTTATCCTGATCATTGTAAACCACATATTCTCAAAGACTTCTTTCTTGGCATGTCCCAGATGGGGAGACCACCTCCTGACAGACTTCATGTGAATGCTCCAAAGCTTGGGGGTGCTAGAGCAGCTCAAAGAAAATGCCACATTTTTTTTTTAGCTTGGTTAGTTATTTTCTTTTCAGAAACAGTTGAATTGTTGGCTGACCTTTTCCAAAACTCTGAGCAGGCACCAAGCTTGGAAAATGGCACACTGTATGGTTAGAACTGCAAGATTTAAAAACAACAAAGACAGAGCCTAACTATGCAAAATGCCAGGCAACCTTAATGTTTTTTGGTGTTTTATCCCTTACCTGCCACATATGGAAGTAACAAATGAGGTAGAGCAGCCCCCATGCTGCCACATTTCCCTGCCTGAACCCCAGCAGCAGGGTTTGCCTCCGCACCACTGATGCTGCCTGCCCAGCCTGTGGCTGGTGGCACGGGTGCTCTGAGCAGTGCACACACCCTGTGGCACCTCTGGCTATGCCAGACTGCAGGCCAGATGCCTTCCCTGGAGAGCCTCAGCTCTTCCCAGTTAAAATCAGGGACCTACCTGGAGCTGTGCCACGACTTCCAGCTGATGCTGCTGGACTCCTCCATGGAAATGGAGAGCCCAGGAAGAAGGCAGGAATGGACAGATTATGCCTGGTGTCCTTATATAGAATTGATTGGGTAGTATCTTCTGAGCATCCAGGTTCTGCAGACACATTTTTATACCTCATTTGCCTGTGTAGGATCTGCTTCCAACCATGTAAATTAGAGAGCCCATTGGTTCAGAGCTCTTGTGATGGTTAAAATGTTCAGAAACAGGAAATTTGATTAGGTCTGTGGTTTGCTAAACTTCTAGCAATTGTTTTCTGTTAACGGGGAGGTGTAGGAAAGTTTTCTCAAGAACAAGCACGCACCTTCCTAGTTGGCTGTGCTGCTTTGCTCTGCCTGTTTGCTCTGCCCCGAGGCACTGGTCCCACTTGGGCTCCTGTGGGCATTCCAGTACCCAAATTATCTCCTGAAGGGAGACTTCACACGTGAAGCCTGATCCCCAGATGCTAGAAAACTCCAGGTATCCTGCAACAAACCAGGGTAGCCCAAACCCTTACTAAAAAAAAAATAAAAAAATAAAAGACAGGAAGAGTGGGATGTTTGGGATCATTCAGTGTGATCCATTGTCATGTGCACTCCAGCTGTAACTGGGAGATGGAAAGAGTCCAGCAAAGGGCCACTCACATTAACAGCCTGGAGCACCTGCCCGATGTCCGCGAAGGCCAAGAGGGGCTGGCACTGCTCAGCCCCGAGAAGAGAAGGCTCAGGGCAGATCTCATCAATGCACATAAATACCTGAAGGGAGGGTGTACAGAACATGGAGCCAGCAACATTCCAGTGGTGCCCACTGACAGGACCAGAGGCAGTGGGTACACGCTGAGACACAGGAGGCTCCGTCTGAACGTCAGTAAAGACTTTTTCACAGTTATGGTGACTGAGCACTGGCACAGGCTGTCCAGAAAGGTTGTACAGATAAAGGTTGTCCTTGAAGGTAGATATCCAAAAGCTGCCTGGACGTGATTCTGGGCAGCCTGCTCTAAGTGACCCTGCTTGAACATGTGTGTTGAACCAGACCACCTCCGTGGGTTCCTTCCAACCTCAGCCGTTCTGTGGTTCTGTTAAATTCTTTGGCAGCTTCTTTTAAATTGAGGTAGGGAAGTTACCAAGTGAACCATTTGAGCACTAGTAACACATTTCTTTCAGTAACGGGATGTATTTGTGCTTTTATTGCATTTTCATTTTATCACGGATTTTGTGATTGTCATCACATATATATATATAATATCACATTTATATTTAAGATTACTAGTCCTTTGTGGTACTCTGTTCTCCATTTGCAATTGTTTGCCAGAATTACAAGAACTGGACGGATCTAATGTCTTCATGTGAGCTCTTGATCCTCATATTTAGGGCTTTATGACAAAACTCAACAGACCTAGAAGTAGCAATAATATTAAATATACTAAAATATTTAATTAAATATAATCCATATTTAATATATATTTATTATCTATGATATATATAATTAAAGATATTGGATTTATTTATTGGTTTAGGCCAAAACTGTACCAAGGATCATTCTAGCAATTTAACAGTTACCCTCTAGTGCCATTCACAGCGTCATTCAAGTCAGTAGAGTAGATGCAACCAAAGTTTGTCAGAATGTCTTTATTTTTGATGGATGACTAGATTCCTCTACATCTGTCTGAAGCCATTAGCAGCTTCTAAAGTAAATTTCGTAGTCACAAATCAACACTTTTTTTGGTATGTTTTTAAAGTGGCAGTACAAATGGCACTTTCGTAAGCCAGTCAGCAGAGTGAAAACAGTGAAAAAGAAGTTTTTCCTTGAACCATACATCTGAGCAAGAGGAATAATTGGGAGTGTCTGTCATTCCAGTCTCAATATCTGCAGAGCCACTGAGGCACCATCTGTAAAACTGACTCCTGGAACCTGGATATCCTCCCTCCTGACACGACAGCTCCTTGCTGATTTTTTACTCATTGTCTTGTGTAAGTTTGGTTTTCACAAACTAAGAGAGATCAGCACTCCATTTATGTCTTTAAAGAAAATATAAAAAAATGTCTCAAATAAATATACTTAGGTGGGACCTAGTGGGATGCCTTGTAAGATGAAGACCTTCATTTAGTGACCTCACATGAAACAGGGCAGAGTTGTGTTTTCTCCTTCTCAATTGTCCCCCCGTTCCCCTGTTACTTCAGGTTCTTTTAAATTCATATGATATTTACAAGTTACAGTGCCACTTAAAAGAATTCTGTTTCCAAATTTGCCATTAATATCATTATTATAAAGAATATTGCCAAAAATCTGAAACGAGCTATAAAATACTCCAGGACTGAAAAAAACCCAAATTCATCAGTAGTTTAAGACGACTTGCTTATAGAAATTGAGAGGTGGCTTTATATATGTGAAAGTACCTTCATAGAGGTAAAATACTTGATGCTAGCTGACTCTCTAGCTTATCAGAAAAATGTGTAACAAAAACCAATATCTGGAAAACGCTAAAAACCAGACAATGCCAATCAAAAATCATGATTTTTAAAGCTGGAAATTATTATCATAGAACAAGCTTTCAAAAATAAGTAGTTGATTCTCTCTTGTTTAATGTGATTTCCAAGCAAGACTGGCTGCGTTTCCAGGGAGTGTACTTCAGGTGAGTATAATTACTGAATGCAATACATGAGTAGCTGGATAAAATGAAGTGGCCTCTGTGAGGTACTTAGAGAAGATGAATTAGGTTATTTCTGGCCCTGAAAAGTGCTTCCATGAGAAGGAAGAGGAAATCATTACTGTATTTATTAAATCCACTTCTTTTCAGGTTATAAGCATGAGATTATGAAGCTGTGCTGTTCATACCAGAAATACTCTTCACTTCTTTGACCATTCAAGAGGTCAGCAAAGAGCCTAGAAATAATGAGCTCTCCAGAACAGTGTGACACGGTAACCCAGCCACTTCCACCTGTCATATAGAGCATGGGTGAGTTCCTATGATAGAAGCCAGAGAAAATAAATAGAAGCACAAAGCCACCAACACACCTACCAACACACAGACTTATCAGCCCAGCCTTTAGAGTTCAGCTTTTCACTTTTTCAGCTGCATGGAATTGTTGGATTAGATTTGCAGCAACAGTAAAACTGATATGATATTAGATTAATGAAGAAACTTTGTGTGATCTGAGGTGGATTGTTGAATGTGCTCCTTATGTTTATATACCTTCTTATAAATCATTCAATGTTCACCTTAAACAGGCAAATGGTGACAGTAAAGAGTGCACAGTGTAGAAGTTGGAATACCAGTCTCCTTATACTTGGTCTGCTAGAAGTTCATAGTCTTGATTATATCTGCAATTATTTCTTAGTGTATTTTTTTATCTTCACAGTTTGTTTTAATTTTTGGCTCGGGTATTCTTTGGCACTGATCTAGTAACTGGACACCACATGTTGCTGTGTTGTAACTGCTGAAAGCCTGGCTGCAGAATCACTATTTGCCAACGTCTAGTAACTTCCACTTCTAACAATATAATAAGCAGTGGATAGATCCTTATGAAAGTATTGTGCAGAATGAGAATGAGTTGTGTCTGGCGGTTACAGTAAGAATCAGGGTAATGCCATCTGGATAATGAAAGGCACACAGCATTTATATTTGTCATTACAGCTAAAGATCTGAAATCCAGCGCCTGAAGTGCCAGCAGGATTGGAGGGGAGACACAAGAAGGGATGGTCATAAATTGAGCAGAGACTGGTGGCTGCTAGATCTGCAGGGGGTAAATGTGAGGAAGGACAAGTGTGTGATGTGGGGCAGTGCTTGCGTACTGAACGCAGGATTAAATATGTTTGTGGATTCAAGCAGAATGTTTGAAGTACCTCAAGTATGATGTGCTCAGTGCAGAGTTATCAGGTGACAAGATGTAGCAAAAAGGACTGTTCTCTGAACTGTAAGCTAACACCAAATGCTATGGCTTGTTGGTGTTTTTATGTACACACCAGTGGTTCTCATAATTTAACCAGCATAGCATCTGATTAACATGCACTTATTTTCCTTTTGCTATGTGCCTCCTCCCCACCCCCTGAATTAATCATAAATGCATTTAGATTACTTGACAAAACTCTTGACTTCAGAAAGGTTGAATGTAGCCTTTTCTTAGATTTTAAGAGAATATTTTACCAGCAATTTGTTATCATTTTGTGTAGGATTTCATCACTACCATGCAAGAGGAGATGCTGGGGATGTGTGTTTCTCATACTGTTCCTTCAGATTTTGCTGCTCTAAAGTATATGCCTGAGGAGAGAACAGAAGTTTAGCAAGAGAAAGACTGTTTCAATATTTTACCCAGCACTCAGGAGATCTTTGTTCGCTTCTCAGATCTTCCAGAAACTCCCCAGGTAGTTTTGAGCAAGCTATTCAGCCAGTTTCTCCCTCTGTGCCTGTTCGGTGAAGCGGCAATTATAGCACTCCACGGAGTCACGATTCCCTGGCTGGTGAGAAGGCTAGCGTGTTCGGGACTATCGCTTCCCCCAGCACTACAGCGCTGCCAGCTGCTCTCTTAAAATAGCCTGCAGGGAGCCCAAGTGAGGCGAGCGTGCATCACCAGCCCTGCGAGACCCCACGGCAGCGCTCGGCGTGTGCTTGGGGCGCGGAGCAAGCTGTACCTGAGATGGAGCGCTGCCGACTGCACAGCCTGGCAGGCTGACACGATCGTGGAGTGACCTCAGGCAGCAGGGGCCACACCGGCTTTGCCACTCTGCTGTTGAAACATGCTTCTTTTATTCTACTCGTGGCAGTATTCTTTCAGGAATAGTTTGTCATTCTTCTTGCTGAAGTTACGAGCATCTTTGGTTGTTCTTCTGTTTCCTTTTTGTGTACCTGCAAGCCTGGCAGAGCACTAGTGATAAGGGACAGGCCATAATACTCTTTCTTTCTGTTTTGCCAGGCTGCTCTGACCCATCCTACAGGAAGTCAAAATCTCTATGTTCTGTACTTCAGGCTTTTGATTGCTCCCTTTCTGGAGCTGCTGAGCCTGCCTTCCTAAAAGATTGGCTGTACTAAGGGATGTATCAAGCTTACACTGACTGTTTTAGATTATTATTTTGTTTATTGCGCTCCTTTTGTGTCCCTTGAGGGTGTCAGTGACACCATCCATCCCGCTGTCCATTTGGGAACATCTGAGGAGCTGGAGCAAAGGTGGAGTGAGTGGAAAGGAATAGGAGGGGGTAAGAATGTGAACCAAAAACTGCATCTCTGGAGTAGTAGCTCTAAAGCTGTTTTGTCCTCTGTAAGCAGATGTCCTCCCATGTAAAGCAGGGCTGCCAGCAGCCCTCTCCAGAGGCTTGGCTCAGCTTGAGCACTTGAGCAGAGCAGAAAGGCCCTTCCTGCCAAGTGTCCTCTTGGGTCACAGTGGCAGAAGATGTGGCTTTCCTCGATCATCTCACTATCAGCTGCACTCGCCTCTCACTGGGAGCTTACAGGACTGGTCCAAAGCCAAAGCAGCTCAACAGCACACTGAGACTTGGCATGGGCTGGGAATAACCTCTTCATGGGGATATTCTGACATTTTCTCTAAGTTTTGCCTCCTTCACGGCTGGAGACAGGGACTTGCTGTTTGAGAGTACTGGAATCTAGGCTCTGTTTCAGAAATGTGGCATTTGCCAGTCGCTTGAAGACCCATGTACATTTGTTCAAGTTAGAACTACTGTAATCATTACCTAGAGCTAAAATTAAAATTTGTGGCTTTTATTAAGAGAATTAGAGCAAGATCAACATGATTTTGGCAGAATTAGAGGACAATTCTGGCTAAGTGCTGACCTACATAAAGAAAAAGAACAAACTGAGAACATTTTGACTTGGCATCAATGACAGGAGAGAAACCACTTTGCCTGCATTAAGCCATATGCCAACTCCCATAACTTAAGAAGTTCTACATATTGGCAAGCATACAGAACTCATACACTTTCAAAACTTAGCAAATGTCTACTTTCAACTTTATAGAATTTCTAAAAATGTCTAATTGTGATAAGTGGAATATGAATTCAAATGAGCTTAAATTATATTTCTAAAACTAGAATGGGCATTTAAATTAATGCATACCTAGGATCAACTCAAATTTTGGGGCCTCTTAGGAAACATTCTGAATTCATGTATTATATATCAAAGTAGCAGGTATTTTTACAAATTTTGTACAAATTTGTACAAATACCTCAACATATATGAAATTGTTAAGGTGTGTTTCTACAAGGAAGTTATGTTAGGCAAAGCAGAGACATGATTATTGTTAGTGCTTGTAATATCTTCTGGAATAATAAAAACAGTCTGCGTCTATTTATGCCCTTTTTTGTTATGCTTTTTTATTTTACTTAGGCAATTTAATTTTCTTCATCTATGTTATAATGCGATCATTCGAACAGAAAAGTTTATGCTCCTGAAATGTTAGAGGCAACTACAAAGAACACAGTAGTAACTGAAGATTTTTTTAAATGGGGGAAAAAGGCTTTTACTGATACTGTATTTTTTTCCAAATTAACACATTTTTTCCCCCTTCAAAATAATTAGAAAGAGTTTTGCTACTTTGTTAGAAGTTGAAAGTAAAATATATAAAAATGTCCTGCTGATGTACATACATTGTTCAGTCAGAGCCTGGGATGAAAGTCACACTTTTCTCTGAAAGTTATTAACATATGCCAAAGAGCTTGTGGAAGGCCTGATGGAGAATAAAACTCTACCCAACAACCTTGAGGGGTCTTGCCAATGGAGATATGCCTTCCCAATGGCTGCTTCCCAGCAATCACAGAACACTAAAATATATCAGGGGTAGTGGGAAAAGAGCCACTCCTGAAATGGCACCCAGTATTGTGACAGAAAGAGTGAACTGCATTAGGACTGCACAAAAAAAGTAAGGACAATATCATCTATTCATAATCATCAAAACATCTCGAGTAGAAATCATCTGACAAAGGAGTGTTACGTTAGGACACATAACAATGGTACCAGAAATTTGCCAGGAGATTTAACTGGAAAAATGCCTTTCCATTTTCAGGCACTCCCCACAATGGCAAGAGCAAAAAGAAATTAAATTCAAAAACTGAAAAAAGAAATTGTGGGAAAAAAACATTTAATCTGGCAGTGCTGCTGGCAGTTGGCTAACATTTTTAAGCCATGTAGCTGTGTGGTTTCTCTGTTCTGGTAACCCCTGCCTGAGCATGGCCTGCAGAGAAATCTGTGTTGATCTCACGAGTCATTCCCAGGAGATGGCAAACATGACTAAAAACTGGAATACAAGACACATGTTACAGGATGAAAACCAAAAGAACTGGAGGGTGTTTCAAAAGCAGTCAAGAGATTAACTATAGACAGACTTTGTAAGGAAAAGGGCATGAAGGAGAGACGCAGAACATGATCACAGTACCCTTTGCTGCTGTTCTCCTCCAGAGCTGCTGCTGGAGTGCAAGGAGTCCATGGAAACCCCACAGAGAGCTGAAGGAAGAGACAGATGTCTCACTGGTCCCAGCCCCAAGACGAGGAGGCCACTAATGGTCCCTCTGGCATACAACTACCATTCTCCATTACACACGTACCACAGACTTTAGTAAGCTGTGCAATGGTTTGCTTGGCACGGGGTTGACATTGTCTTGCTATTTATGAAATCAATAAAAGATTTTTTTGTTTATTGAGCGCATGTTCTTGATTAAAAGGTTTGTTGAAGCACACTTGTCTTTCCGAACACATGTGGATATCTTTTGGGATGGACAGGCTAATTTTCAATGTCACAGAAGGTCATATTCAATTGCAAATACCGTAGCATATTGGCAACACATGTACAGCAGCTTCAACACTGATAATGTGCCATAATGAGCTCATTAAAAGGGTTGGGGGCTTTTTGTGAATCGGTGCAGGAAGAAGTACTGGGTCACACCTGATGCCTCTGCACCCTGGTTTTGAAGACCAAGTGCCTCCACACACTGTCCAGCTGACGGAGGCACTGAGAAGTCACCTCTCCTTCTGTGCTCTGCTCAGAGGAGCTTTCTGCTGTCCCACCACCCACCAAGTAGGCATTTGCCTTTAGAAAATTCTAAAACACAATATGCTTTGGTAACACAAGGCAGAAATTTCTCAAATGCTTCAAGCCATATCCTGACATGTTTCCATTTTTCTTTCCCTCTTCCAGAATTCATGCTTATTATTTAAAAATTGCTCTGTAGCTCACAAGGTATCTTTCTCAGATTTCCACTTATTGAGAAGGCTGTCACCCCGAGAATAGATAAAATCAAACTAACAGTAGTAATAACAGAGCATTTAATGTCTGCAACTTGAGGCTGTGGAAAGTGGGGGACATGCAATGTATCTGCAACCAAATGACTTTTGAAACATCTTGGCATGAGAAGCTTTTCCAGTACTTTGTAGACCATGTAGCCTAAAGCAATTCAGGGACAGAAATATGGAAATGTGTTTTCAGATTCAGTTCAATATTTCAATAGAAGAGAAGCAAATAAAGAGAAAAAAAATTAGTATAAGTCAATAATGCATTTTAAAAGGGTGCTTTAATTTAAAATGTGAAAAATGCTGAAGCTGCTTAAATCTGTAAAGCATAAATTAATATATTATTCAAAATTTTTAAAATAACCATTTTTACCTAGTTTTTATTTTGTTGGGAAAAAAGCCACAAATCAATTATTTGTTTATCTCTACCTGAGGCCGTCTGTTGAATGGCCTTTCTTGCTCTCTTTCTTTTAATTCCCTTTTTGCACTCACACTCCATCTTACTATCTCTATCTCATTCTGCCCCATTCCTTTTAGATTAAAAGAACCCTTTTTTTTTTTTTTCAGTTACTCTGAATCTAGCAGTGAAAGATGACAAGAAGATATTTTATATAAATGTGCTTGTTTGTTTGCTTGGACAGCAGAGATAACATTCCCAGCTAAGTCCTCTAAGAACAGTTCCCAACCGAGAATTGGGGTAAAAAAGCAACATGAAAGTTGGTAAAGTTGTAGAAAATTAATTCTACATTACCAAAACCAAGTTTTAAAAGCATGGCAGCCTATTCTAGAATAAGTTATTGTGATGAATAATTTCAGCCAGAATGAGCTTTTGATTTTATGTTACAAGGTCTGGAAGGTGACAAAAGTGCATTAAATGTATCAAGGACAAATATATTACCACTGAACAATTAATTTAGAAATGCAGATCAGCTGGCCAATTGTCTCTTCATCTTTCTCTATGCAAAACTTAGTAAGAACAAATTGTATTAGACCTAAGCACTTGCTTAAGATTGGTTTGTTAGCATAATTGCATTCAAAGACTTCATTTCCTAAAGGCCAAGTGATACACGTGTTCAACCATGGTGTCACTGAACCTCCACTTCTGGAGGTCTGTTGTACATTCAATTGAAACATCACCACATTCTTGCATTTTCCTTTGTGGAAGAAAGTAAAACAGATTTGGCAGTGAAGGAATGCTGCAGCAGAAATGTTCACAAGATAAGTGCTGGATGAAAATCAAGACTATCATTGTACCAAAAAAAGTAATCTAACTTGGTTTTATTTTAAATTTAAAATGTGTTTTAAATTTAACCACAATTTCAGGGCAGTATTTCTTTGCTTTATGCAACAGTGGCTAGCAATAGTGAGATTTACTTTGGGGACATCAACTCAAGTTTTCTTTGGGTTTTAAAGGCTTTTTCCTCACCAAAGGACTGTCAATTTGGACTGAATAGGGCTTCCTTTTGTATTTTTCCATGCTCTTTGCTCAGTTGAAAAGCACCAAGGAAATTATCATTTGTTGAGAGACTGGCATCTAGCAGTCACCATCACGAGTCAAATGTTAAGCAAACTTTGCCACCACTGAGGAGCTTTATTTTTCTAACTGGTGTGTATGGTAGAATGCAGAGGTAAGGTTGGAGATTTCCCAGTTCTAGCAGCTGTTAAACACAGGATGACTTTGCAGCTTTAGTTTGTTTCTGAAATTCCAGTGCTTTTAGAATCATTTTCTTTTGGATTCTTAGGGAAATCTAAGAAAGTCTGACCTGCATCCAGCAGGGATACTGTGTGGAAGGAGGCCTTGGTGTACTTCAGTTCATATTCCTGTTGCCTGCAGGAGAGACTCATGAAGTATGGGCTGGATCCCGTGGAAATCCTGCTGACTCCCTTCCTGGGAGCATCTCCTTGGGTGGTCTTGCCAAGAGGATGCTCAGATCTGAGGATATCAGACATGGGATAATGCCACAGCCACTCACGTTAACCAATGGACACTGGGTACTCATGGATCTGGGACTCCCTGGCAGCTGAGCTCTCCTAGGCCCATGTAGCTTTGTCCTTCCTTGATGAGAAGATTTTTAAGCTGATATTCCTTTCCCTGTGAGGAGCAAGCAGGTGACCCTCAAAAACAAATGGCCTCCTTCCAGCCATCGCTATTGAAGACGTCGTGAGGAGCGCGGGAAAGCCACGCGCCGTAGTTCCAGTGGATGCCAGTGAGAAGTGGGCACCTAAGCACCCGAGGTGCCTTGGAAAATCCCAGACACTTATGAAATCAGGCAGCTCTCAGCTGTCCTTGCACGTTCCAGCAAAGGCTGTATGTCTCTCATTTGCAGGCTCCAGACTGTCTCTCTTTTCAGCATGGGAACAGTGCTGCTTCAAGGAGCGACGATGCGTTCCTGGTGCATTACAATGTAAAACCCTTGCTGCTCTGAAAGCACCCGTGGCCTGAAAGATGGGGACAACAGATTCCACTAAAGATAGGTTCATACTCTGGGTGTCAACATGTTTCCCAAGGACTGGGCTTCCTGTTCAAGTTTTTGCTGTTTTCCCTGGTTTGCATTTTGTCACTCATTTTTTCCATTCTTTTGCTGCTAGCTATTTTTCATTAATATCTCTGGTCAGCAGGAGCCTACCCTGCTTCAATTTTACAACAATTTTGACAATTGAAATTCACCCCATCGTGTGTTTCAAAGTGAATCACAACAATTCTTCATCTATTACAAGCTGTGAATTGCTGAGACATCTGACCCAAATTAAGACTTCAGCTGGCATGAACAGGAATTTACTCAATGAAAATCAGTTCCTGCCAAAGAGTTTGTTTCATCTATGCAACATTTTTAAATAAAAGTTTGAAGACTAGTAAGAACTCTGTGTTATCACTTACTACCAACTAAAGGCTGATTTCCTCCACTATTTTAAAAGCAGATGGAAAATCAATTTCTCAGAAATTTCATTCATTTATATCAATTCTAAAAAAAAAATTCAAAATAATAATATTTGAATGACTTAAAATGAAAATGGGAGATTTTGGATTTCAGTCCAACTCCCTCAGTTTATTTTCATTCTTCCCATTTCCCTTTCACTGTTACATTGTAATCTTTTAATGTCAGAATTGTTGCTGTCTACGCCTGTCTATCTCTGTGTTTCTGTGTCTGCAAGATTCAAAATGCAAGAATTTGCCTTGGGATTTAATTTATTTTTTTCACCAACTCAGAATCTGATCACAGCTGAATCATCTCAGTAACAGGTCTTGTATCTCACACCAGATTCCAAAGAACTGACTCCAGGTTGTCTCCATCTGCACACAGATGCACTATCCCCATCCCAGGTTGTCTGAACCTGGGTAACCACCTATCTGCCACATACTGAGGAACCTCTACTGGGGGCTTACTTGCCTCTAGGCAGATCACTGTGCAGATCACTGATTTCAGCTCTAGGGTGCCTTCTGCCACCCTGGATGCAAAACCCCAAATTCAAGCTCTTCCAGGTACCGAAACTAGTGGCACAGGTCATTCAGTGTCATTCTTGGCTAGTCTCACTTCTTGAAGCTCCACCTGTGCTTGGGAACTCTCATCTCATAGCTTATTTTCTGAAGGAAAAAAAGAGTAAAAAAGAATGAAGACCACTCCAATTTCTTAGGAAATTATACACAAAAAATATCCTGAGCTGTGGTGTGCACACAGCCAGTCTCATCCCTGTCTGGAGTCTGAGACAGCAGGCACAGCAAGAGCTGTGATGGAGACCTTGCTGCACCGTAATTCCCACTGAAATGCCCTGTGGATATGCACAAGCTCACTGGAAAGTAAACACAGTTCTGCAGTGCCCTCTTGCCCCCTCAGGGTCTGATCACGTCCTGCATATCTTCTCTTACTGGCATCTCAGGGTCTCAGTAGTTTGTGCTGGGTTTCCACAGACGAGTTTACATCTTGCTCAAACACTGTGCTTTGTGAGAGCAAACAAGTCGTGACACCACCTTGTAAAGTCTCATGAACGCAGTGCTGTGAGACGCACCTTGCTAGCTGTCCTGACAGCTGCAGCCTTAACTGCAGCAGCTGCCATAAATGTAATGAAAATACAATAGGGGGTGCCACAGTGTGCAGCCAGAGTGGCACTGGGCTGCTGGGCGGGCCACCCTTGCCCAGAGGCAGAGTAACATGAATGTCAGTATTTCATAGTCTTTGCCTTCTCTTCAAGTCAGGATACCATTGCAGTTAGAGAAAGCCAGGAAGGGCAGGAGGCAGGTTCCTAAACACAGGTGTCTACTGCCATTTTACACACTGTATTTATATGTCTCTCCTCCTCTACTGTGCCTGTCGATCACACTTGGCTTTAATCCATCTGCACCAAACTCCAGCCACATCCATCTGTCACACGTTCACAGCATCAGTGACAATGATCTCCTCGTGCACCAGGTCAGGTGCTCGTCAATATTCTCCCTGCCTGTGTGTGACCAAAACTCTTCACGGCTTGTCTGCCAAGGGTCATCATCCAGGAGGTCACAGCTGGAACTAAGTATGGTATTCGGTGACACAACTTGCGTTTCTCTCTTCCCAACTCACCTCAGTGTTTCTGAGTGCCTATCTCTATGTATGTGGTTATTCTCAAGCCTATTTCAGAAAAACAGTTGCAGTAAACATGGGTTTAAGAGCTATAAATTTGCTTGATGCTGGAAATACAAGGTTTAAAATTAATTTGCTCAAGCACATTTCTGTACCAATGTATCAGTGTTATGTTTTAGCCAAAACCTGGTGCCATGTCTTACCTTGATCTCCAAGGTAAATTTCCTGCACATTATTTAGGAGGGAAGGAATTGCTACATAAAAGAATGTCCAGAGTCCCTCAACAGCATCTGTTTCTGGTTGCATCAGAGAAACCTGCAATTGGCACTCTTGCCACCTACATAGGGCTTCTCTTGAAACGAGCTGTGAGAAGTCTGATTTTAATGGCAAGGCCTAAGGATACTGCTTTAAGTTATCTTGTGATTATTTTTAGTGAAGTGCTCCTCATATGTTTCTACTCAGTGCCTACTTTGTGTACGAGTTGTGAGTTTTGCTCTGAGTGACAACCAGAGAGGTACAGTTCTGAGCTTGGTAGCAGGGAAACAGGGATGTTTTTGCTCTCACCTCACCCTGAGAAGGATATGTCCAGTTGGATTAATGGATGGTTCTGAGAAAGGTGTAGGAGTGATTTTTTTCTGGATTTTGCCTTGTTTTGCATGCCTGATCAATGTATTGAGATGCACATCTCTATGCCTGAAGCCTGGCAACTGGAAATGACACAGGCTAAAGAATGAAAACTGCTGCGCTTGTTGGACCAGTGATGGTGCTGGGGATTAGTGACTATCAACCATTTTAGTTTCAGTAGTTTGTCTGAGGCTCAGCAATTGGCTCCTTTTCAGTTTCTGTAAAATGTGTTTTGTGAACTATTCAAAGTGTGGGTCTCTTTTTTTATATAGTGCATGTCCCAAGAGCTGACAGATTTATGTTTTTCCAGAGGTACACTTGGGTAGACACAGTTACACTGTTTAACTAAGTAGGGAAGGGAAGTTTTCCAGAGTCTTGTCTTGCAGCTCTGTCATGATTTTATTTCTGTTCAGGAAGTAATTCCAGGTTGTTTATTGGTGTTCTGAGTGCCTCTTTTGATCGATGTAATCTCTTCTTTAATTAATGTTTATGTTTCTTCCATAGACATTATCTGTTTTTTAGTCAAATTGTTTAATGCCTGACCTTTTACTCTGGGGGAGTGATTTGAAACACTCTTAGCTAGATGCTACATGGAAAACATTTGGAACTGCATCCTCTCTGATCAGTAATTTAGCCTTGGCTGATGTTTGGTAACGTTTCCATCCCAAGGAAAGACAGTATAACTCACGGTGTTTTGGTGCCATGCTCTTTGTGGCGCATTTGACTGGTTTTATTACAATGGTACATAATTTATTTTCATCTTTATTGTCTCTAACAAAGCTGTAGATAAGAATTTGAACTGATGTTTCATAGATCATGTTTTATTTCAAACATCTTCCTCCCATGACTTTCTATGACTCACCCTATATAAAGCACGTAATTGCAGTACTGTTGGAATTTCTCCTAAAGAGATGAATTTCTTTCGAGGAATGGCTTCTTCTCCAGTTGGGCAGTACTGGGAACTAGAAAAATGAATAATAATTTTCTGTAAGCACCACGTGGAAGTTCTGGGATCCACAGAACTAACATTACCAGTCTTTTGATAAGCCTTAGGCACTAGCAAGAGCACAAAATTGCTAAATCAGTCTTATAGGAGGTGAGCTATAACAAAGTTCAAGGTAAGTTGTCTGGGCTTGGCTCCTGAACTCCCAAATTTTTGCACCAAATCCCTTCTGCTTTGCCCTAGGCTAAAGTGTTGGGACACAAAAGACAAGTGGCAGTGTCAAGAGCCTGGGAGGATCAGCTCTTCTTTGACCACGTGAATCAAGACACACAGGAAACACACACAGGAAACCAGGGCAACCACCAAAACACACCTCAAATGTGAGGAGTAGATTTATTGCATTATCTCACTAACACTGGGCAGCTGAGACACACGGGGACACAGGCTGTGTTAGGCTCAGTTCATCCTAAAAGGCTTCATGCACACAGTTTATCACAAGGCTGTGTTTTTATGATCTCTCTCTCTCCCAGCAGGAGGCTGAAGCATGTCTCGTAGAGTCTTATCTCTACATAGGAATTCTACTTCCCAAAGCAGGCAGCGAATAGGGGTAATAAATGGAGTTTTCCCGCACCAACTTTCTTAGCATTCCCAGCTGCAAGGTCACTTCAAGCAAAAACCCTTCTCTCCTCACCAAATCTTCCAGTTTTAAACCTGTCCTCCCAACACCTACGTTTTGCAGAACATGTGTCCAGTGGTGACTCATCAGATCTCATCAAGATCCTGTCACTATTTCATCTTTGGACCTGCATGGGTTAGACTGGAGCTGATTCTCTCCACACTGACCCTTGACTCAGGCAGCTGTGTTCCTGGGGTGGCACCCAGCACCCATGGTTTGCCACTTGAGATTCACAAGCTCTGTTAGTTAGCCTCTTTTTTCAGGCCTTACGAAAGACACTTGGGGAAAAATTTTGCCACTTAGGTATCACCAGGCCTTTACCCTGAGGCCTGAGGGGAGATGGACAAACCTCCAGGGAATGAGGCAGTGCAGAGTTTCCTCCTTTCTTTAGCTGTCATCTTTAGATGACAAGAATCATCAATCAGATGACCAAGAATCTGGCAAATGGACTGCAAACTGTGTGGTTTGGCTCTGAACACTCATCATTCCTCCTTTGTTCTCAGTAGGGTTTTGTCTCTGGAGCATTTAAATTTTGCCTAAAATGCATGAGGCTCTTCAACAGTTTGATTTCTGTTGATGGTAGATGTCTTTTGATTATGAGCATTAAGGGTCCTGAGTCTGTATTCCAGGTGCTTTTGGAGTAACATCTGCATTTTTCTCCTGTGTTCTGTTATTGTAAAATGCCTAGAAAATGAGGCTGGGCTTGGCCCTCACTGAGTCTCTTTTTAACTGAGGCTTAGTAAAGAATATTGTGAAATTGCCTTTGTGGCCTTTCCATTTTGCTTATTCTTGGCTGCATCTGAGTGGGAAAATGTATTTGAAGCAGGTATCTGAAAAAATTGGAATCAGATGCAAATGAAAGTTTTCACTCAAAAATATGCAAAGCCTGACATAGAAATTATTCAGATAATTTAGAAGTTTTCAAGGGGACTAGAACTAATAAACTTCAGCCTGACATCCTTAAGGCTGGGTGAAAGTAACCTCAGAATGATGCAACTTCAGCAAACCCACAAAGGGCAAACGAGGTGGCCTGAAGATTACAAAATCAAAACCACAGGGGGTAATTTAAAAAGGTGTAGAATGGAGATGGGAAGTTATGAATTGATGAAAGGAAATTTTCATGGAAAACATATTGGTGGGAAAAAATGAACAAATTATACATGGAAGACAAAGAAGGTGAGTATTAGCTAAGGTAGGTTTGTCAAGTACAAATGATGTTGATCTGGTTTGCTTTCCTTCTGTAACAGGGATAACATGTCTTGTGGAAAGGGCAAAAGCAGGAGTTTCCACATCCCATTATTCTAGCCAGGCCTTCCCCAGCACTGTTTCATTTGATACAATTTAGGGAAGCAGAGTTTGGGTGGTTGGTTCTCTGTCTTTTCTAATGTAGAAACATGAGGAAGCTCACAGCACTCACAGTAAATTCTGCTTACTGAAAACACACCTACTTCTCTTTGCTACCTTTCAGAAAGCCCTTAAAGGTAGCACATTCAAAGCCTAAAGGCAGTACTTTCCCAACCATTGGTTCACACAAAACCACCACAGGCTCAGTACAAAACTGGTGACACGTCCAACTGCAGAGTAGCCCCTGGTGGTTCACTACTCAATGTAAAACATATAGAGGTGGTTTCCATAGAATCTCATCTCGGTTTGCTCTCTCTCTAGGTAATGAGCCACAAGCACAGAGGACCCTGGAGTCATAAATCATAGCTGGGAATGATCCAAGGGCAATCAATAAGCTAACTGAAGAAGTTGAACTCACATCAACAGTGCTTGTCTGGTGACAATAAAGTAAATACCATTCTTATAAAAGCAAGCCTACAGACTGCAAGACATAAGAAATGACCATTCTGCTCTACTCAGTGCTTGGTAACAGCTCATCTGGAATATTTCTTGTGGTGGTCTGGCTTTCATCCCTGCAGATGGAGAAAGGCAAGGAAAAAGCAGCACAAATGACTAGTGGTCTAGAAAATAAGACTTGTGAAGGAAGATTGAAGGAACTGGGTTCTCAGACTGAAGGAAAAGAATATTTTAAAAGGCAGAAAGTTCTTTTATGTCCTTAAATATGTACAATGTTGCTTTACGAAGCAAATAAATAAGCTATTTCTCATATTCAGAATGAAAAATAGTAGGCTTAATTTACTGCAATGTACACTGAACATTAAGGAAAACATTACAATATTAAGGGTTGCAAGGTGGAACCTTTGGTTTCCCTAAGGTTTCAGGTCTTTGAAACATGAGTCTGTCAGTAAAGGATCAAGTACACATCATTCAGGCTTAGGGCAGTGGATTGACTGGTCTCAGAAGTCTCTTTGCAGCCTTTATTTCTAGGAGCTTGTAAAGCTGTTCAGCTTAAGCTAAGATAATATCTGATAGCAGATTTCAGCCAGCTCTTTTGGCCTGGTATCTCCAGTTAAAGAGACAGGATAATTTACAATAAGCAGTTTTTTAATAATACTGATTTGTAGTACTATTTTACTTGAAAACTACATGGATGAAACTATAAATCCAGATTGTAGCTGCTATTTTATTTGCGCCTGGGTTAAATTTCAGTTATGCCTTAGACTTTTTGTAACTTTGTCCATTTTTTACCATTACAGATCTGCTTGTAAATCATTACGTGATTTGAAAACCTTGACTGAACTCAAATAAGCATAATACATGTGAGTAGATTTTTTAGTCAACAAATTTTATTGCCTCAGTGTTCACATGCATCTGATTTTTTATGAGCATGCAGAAGAGCACAGACTCCACCACTGACTCCTTAGTGATTCCTTTCTCCATTGAGAAAATTTTGTTTTCGATTATTTAATCAGTTATTGATACACAAATTATCTTCCTTCTAACCCCCTGGCAAACTGATTATTTTTTGAGAAGCTTCAAAGGAATCCAACATGCATTGTGACTTTTCTCTACACAGCATGAGACCTTTCCCAACATAGCACATTTACCTCTGTGACTATTAGTCTTAGCCTGTGCCAGGACACTGAGTGGAAGTCAGGATTGCTGATCTCTTTCCTGGATTAAAAATTAGTGTCACATCTATCATCTTCTATTCCTCTGGCACCACAGCTGATATACTATGCCTAGATGGATTATATATCCTCTCAATATCTGGGTTATAGCTATATTCAGAAACGTGGCCCTGCTAACCAGACATTATTCATATCAGCACTTCTGAAGTCTCATTTACTCAATCTCTAGTTTTAGGAAGGTTTTTTGCAATAAAGAAAGGCTGAAGTCCAAGACAATGAACATCTAAACTTACCTGCTAACCTTATTGCCAGGGCCCACTAACTGTCTTGCTTGCTCATTTTACACTCCAGTACATGTTACTCCCACAGACTGCTGGCTGGTTTGTTAGGGTAAAATACATCATGCAGGGTCTGACAGCTCAAGAGAGCCGAGTCTGTCACAGCTCCATACCCCAGGTCAAGCCAGTAGTGAGACTAGGAATGCATTCCCAGTAGGCATGGGCTCACAAAACACTCCAAGTGATTGAAATCCCTGCCTTTACCCTCCTTTAGTTCCTCCTCTAGGCATCTTGTCATAAGGCATGAATAATTCCAAACTGCTTTTCCCATAATGTATCCTAGAGCCCAAGACAGTGACCCTCGCAGATCATGGAACCTTTTTTGACAGGGCCACTCTCTTTTAAATCAAAAGATCAAAAGGAGGCCTGGAGAGCTGCTCTTGATGACACTTTGTGGTGGGTTCCAAGTCGGGACGCTGGGGCAGAAATCCTCTGAGGACAGTCCCGGGAGGAGCCTGGAGAAGTTCCTCCCTCATTCCTTGGGGATCACTGTCTTGGGTTCCCACCTGCTCTTGGGCTTCTGTGATCCTCTGGCTTCTGGAGATGGACCTTTGGTGGTCTGATGGTCCTGTGATTGGCCTGGGAGGACCTGAGCAGGGTGTCATATCCCCCCCACCCTCTGTGCTCCTCTCTGGGTGTGCAAATGAGCTTTCATAACATAATCTAACCCTTTCCTGCTTCTGATGTGTTTACAAACACATCCTGCTTCTGATGTGTTTAAAAACATTTAATATTAGCTTTTGCCTCTGGTGACTTGCTCTTGAAAATTTTTTATCTGGTCCAACCCTTTTATGTTTTCACGTTTGCCTTGACAGACATCGTTTTTGTCCCTTGCTTGAAATAACCTTTTCCTTTTTTTTTCTTTTATAAACTTCTGTTAGCTTCTGTTGGTTAACGACATTGACTTATTTGGCTTATCAGGGGTCTTTCAGACCTTTTATTCATTTGAGAGATACATTTACTCTCAATTTCTAAAACAGTGTCCTTAAAGAACTTCTGGAATTCTAATAATTATATTTTTCTTAGTTCCTTTTTAATTCCTTATCAAATAACATCTTAATTTTTTCATAAATCTCTTCTAAAAATACAAAATAAGTCAATTTGTGAGGTTTGTGTGTGTGTTTGTCTTTTTTGTTCCTGCCAGAAGACTGGCTTTAATACATTATGAGCCCTTGTGTGGGGTTCTATGCAAATAGTTACCCACTGAGCCACAGGCCCTGCTGTGTCTTTGCTGCAGGTCCTCTAAGGTCATGGATACAGCATGACTTTAATCACTGTAATTGGTTTGTGACACTACTGAAGAGGATGGTCTTCCCTTTTCTCCCTGCTGCTGCTCCTTCCCCTCTGGATCAGGAAACAAAATTCAATAAAACTACGTGACACTTAAAAGTTCCATTTGAAGCCTGCTGCCTTTCACTTTGGGAACAGCGTGTTAAGCAGGGAGTTGAGCTGTGTAAAGCTCCAGCTCAGCTTCCTTTCAGGTTTGGCGGGGGCTGGAAGTGCTGCCAAGAGCAAAACTTAAACAATTTGTCTTAGGCTCAGCTCTTGTACAGTTTCTCGTCCCAGCTTAACTGCAGACCCATTGGGCATCATGTTCTTTGATTTGTCACTTGCCATGCTTGGGAAGAGGACCTTCACTTGGCTCCTGAAAAAGCCAGTATAAAAGCAGAGGTTTATCAGGAGGAGGTTCACCACCTGTTGGAGGAGCAGCCTTTTGCACTCTTCTGCAGTTCTAGGGGAAAGGTTTTAGCCTCTGCAGCTGGTAATATTTTTGCAAAGAGAAGGAGATCGAAAACATCACGCTTCTTACCACCTTTGCCAAAAGCACTTGAAAACAACTTCAAAGAAGAACATCCCCCCTCCACGCTCAGAGTGCAAAACATCCCTTTGTAGGGAGTCAAACCAGACCAATGAAATGGGGGAGAGACGTCTTCTTTGATCATTTGTTGCTCAGACAAACTCCTGGGTAACAGTTTCTAGGTTAATTAAATGTTACTTTGTACTGACAAGCTGAGCTTGTGCTAAAGCCTCAGGATTTGTTTGTGTGGCTGAAAGCTTGCACTCCCTCATAGTCCCTCATAGCATAAACCACAAACCTTCCAGCCTAGTAACATGCAAACATAATAGCAAACAGCAAGATACAAGACCTGACCTCTTGGCTTGAGTATCAGCTTTGGGGAATGAGCTACCCATGTCAAGAGCTGGTTATCTTCTCAAAATCCATTTCTTTTCTTTCAGGAAAGAAGCATACATTCAGTTTTTATAAATGTTCCCTTTTTTGTTTTCTTCTCTTTTTTTTCTTCAACTGCTCCCTGATCTGACTGGCTCAGTTAACTTGCTTTCTCTGCAAAAAGGAAGAAATGGGGAGGAAGGAGAAAACAAGTCCTCCCTACTCCTTTTATGATTAGGGGTAAGAGGAACGAGCATGTTACAGATGGAGGGCTCTGGCTGCTCTGTGACTTTCCAGCTGCTTTCCCATGTCAAGTCTTTCTTGCAAAGCTGAGTGACAGCACAAAAATGGATCTACTTATCTGCTACTCCTCTTAGTCTATCTGAAACAGCTCCTGTCACAGCAGGACAATTAAAGCAGAAGTTCAGCAGTTTCTTGGGCAGCCCTTCTTTACCTGTACTTTATTCTGGGCAGTTCTTCCAAAGATTTCAAAAGGCTTCAACTAGAGGAAAGAACAGAGCTTAAAACTGCCCTGTGGTGCTGTGGATGCCAAGTCCCTGGTGACAAGCCCGACTGTGAATGCTATTCTAGAAAAGTGTTTCTTTCTACAGGGACACTACAGACAGCACCAGATGCTGCAATGCAAATGCTAACTAATGTTGGGCAGCATCCCCAGAACAGATCCAAACAGCCAGGTATCTGGAGGTTTAGCTGGCAAATGGACATCAGGGTCCTAATTTCTAACATGTGCATATGGTGGAGCAAATGCAAAATGATCTAGTAAATGCAAGGTAGTCCTACCCACAGAATTGCCAGCTACACTGTACAAAAATCACACATCAGGCTCTTTCTTTATATAAAGGAAGTTAGTTTTAAAATAATTACATTAAAAAAAATACCCAGAATTTTTTGCTTGTTTCAACCCTTTAATAAAAAACAAGCAACAATTTCAAGCTTCTCTCTAGCTCATGACAGCTAGAATCTGAATTACTACTTTTAGTCAATTCTGGGATTGCCCTGTGTTTTCTGGGCTGTGGGAGTCAGGGCTCTAAGAGACCCTCTGGTAGCATGATAATTACAATAAAATGCCTCAGTTCCACAGAGCACACCCTTGTCAGTGGAAGGGCAGATGTATTTCAGTTTCATTCTAAATAGCTGTTGGATTTAATTCTCTTCTGCTTCAGTTATTTACACTGAGGCAATGTGTGCCTCTCCAGGGATGGGCTCAGGCCTCTCCCACCAGCACAGATAATCTGGCTTTCAGCCTGACCAGCAAAGGCCATGGGAAACCATGAGAGGGGTTTGGCCCCACTACAACACAAAATTTCTGTTGTCTTTACACTTGGGAAGGTGCAAAATGCTGACAGTGCAGCTTTCACATGGGACCTTTTCTGACAGGGCCACTCTCTTTTACAGCATCTGGGTGCTTTGGAACCCTTTTGAGCTGGCATATCCTGAGACAAGATCTGCAAGTCAGCTTTTAATTCAGTGTGTGGGGAACAAAAGCCTGCCAATGCTGTGACCACCATGTGTGTTTTTGCATCGAGACACTGAGCTCAGGACTTAGGTTTCAGTGGGGGTGAAGTGCTGGTAGTTTTTATTATAAAGCTGTATGTTAAACAGCTAAAGGTAAAATGTAGGTTTTGAGTATGTGGCCAACCTCAAAAACCAGCACTCAGTTAGAAAACACCAGTGCCCTGCCTCTGTGAGGCTTCTCTAAGGGTAGTTTTGTTCCAAGGTAATAATTTTAAGTATCTATGATTGGGCCGGGACCCTTGGGCAGAGGCAGTACAAATTCAGCTCTCCAAGCACAGCAGAAGAGACCGGGGGAGAGGAATTAGAAGGTCTGCAATGCTCCAGTCTGTGTTCCCAGAATTATTCTTGCTTTTCGTCCAAAGACTAGAGTGCAATGTGTAAGCAGACCTGCCCTCTGCCCCGAGAGCACTCTCATCCCTCAGCTACAGGCTCTTTCTTGCTGATTTTCTCTGATGTGGATTTGAACATCCTCCAGCTGAGAAAAGCTTAAAAGGCATGTGTCACATTTCCTGAGCACATGTTCAAACCACTAATATAAAATTAAAGCATTACCACCAATGCCCTTTCTTTTCTGCTTTTGAATGATGCAAAGAACTCGTTTGGTTCTGAAAGACAGCACATTAGCACTAACCCTCAAAAGAGGATCTGGGTTTGGGTGACCACAATCTGGAGGAAGGGACTAGGTCTTGACCTTTCTCAATACCTCTCTTGAAGGCAAATGGTAGAGGCACCCTAACCCATGGTGTGTCTGTTCTCCAACCTTCTTTAAAGGGTGCCAAGCCTCATCTGTTTCCTGTATGAAAAGCATGAGCTCCAGACTCTGGTTTCCTTACCAGTAGCCCTGACTGACTGCTGCAGCCTTGCAGTCCCATAACACACCCAGGACTTCAGAGACAGTTGTGCAGGCAGAGTATGGTGGACCAAGGATCCACTTTCAGCTTCTCAGGGTCACAGCCCAAGCACCCTGATGGCTTTCCCCCGGCATGCAGTGCAGCCTAAAGCTTGGCTTTTAACTTTGGAAGCATTACATCTTACTGCTAGGGAATCATAATAGAGCATTTAGAGATTTACAGCCTTCAAAATTATGCAACTGAAATTAAATAGAAATGATGCTTCTAGTGTCAGATACTTAATGACTACAACACCACCAGAAAAATACATGTTTAATGAAATTATGCATTTTAATAGATTGC
This sequence comes from Parus major, assembly GCF_001522545.3. Classification (NCBI taxonomy): domain Eukaryota; kingdom Metazoa; phylum Chordata; class Aves; order Passeriformes; family Paridae; genus Parus; species Parus major. The sequence goes on from NC_031770.1 coordinate 33,575,600, forward strand.
TAGTACATAGCATAATTCTGATTAGTTTCCTTTTTAATAAATCACCTAAGAATTTTCCACACAGATTGAAGAGCCTAACCTGACCTGGCAGTCATGAAAGAGAAAACATGCTTTTACTGCAAAGCAGTTTTGTCTAAGGATTTACTTTCAGAACACCGTTTTTGTAGGAAAAAAAAATTACCATTGCTAAGAAAACCTTATGTGTTGTCATTCTAAATATAAATCTCCTTTCTGGAGGAATACTGAATAATCTGTTCCAATCTTGAGGGTGAAATAATATTTTTACTTTAGCACAAAACAATACTCAACCCTTTCATGGTCCAAGATAAGACAATCATCTTGCCCATTGCAGACAGAAAGAACTTTTCTGAACCAACAGTAGAAAAATGTTGTTACATTTTCTTTATTTAAGGAAAAATTTAAGAATTGTGTTTCTCTTCAGTTCTCTCTGAATTGAGTACTTGATGATGTTAAAAGAAGAAAATGTAACAGGTGAATGTTTATCTTGTCATTGTCAAAGTGTGCTTTATTCTCTGAGTATGACATCACATCCAAATAACTTTTCAGATTACCTGAGCAAGGCAACAAGCCAGTCAAGATCCCAAAAAATTCAAGTGTATTCACCAAACAGGTCCCCATGGGAGTGGGATCGTGCTGTGATGATGGTATAATCTATGTTTTATTATAGATTTCTGTGCCACTATTAGTTGCAGGGCCTCTTCTGCCTTTTTAATTTTTCTGAAGCTGATCCCCGCCCAAGTAACACTGCTCCACGATCAGCTGGACTGATAAAGCCTGGTTTCACATGGACCCACCTCTCTACTTGAGCCATGCTACAGATTTTCTAGAGGGCCCCCATCTCCTCCTCCTTCTTCCTCTTCTCCCATGCTGCAGGCTCTGTGCTCAGCTTTCCTCCACTGCCTTCTCCTGGCAATGCCCTCAGCACCCCAAACCACTGGGGCAGCCAGCAAGAGCTGAAGGCTTTTCAGGAAGCAGGGTGAGGATAAAGCTGCTGGTCTGGTGGGAGAAGCAGAAATGTCCATCAGCATTCATTCAGGTGTTGTACTGAGCCAGGCACACTTGGATCCAGAATCCCCAAATCTGCCTTTCCATGAGGGATGCCCTCCCTCATACCAGAGAATGAGGAACAGGCTGATATCACACCTTCCTTCAGCACGAGCCAGAGCCTGTGCAAATTTGTCTGTGAGGAATACTGCACTTTGTTCACAAGATTTTTTGTCCTTAGAAATATTTCACAACTAAGAAAGGAGCAAAAGTATTCATGCCATGAGATCTGTCTGCAAACTCTCTCCCACTTCTTGGCAGCGGAATTTATTAGTGGTGCTTTGGCACCATCACGCTTTCCCAGGATGAAAAGATCAGTTGTTCTAGTTGTTTCTCATTAATATACAATTTTAAATAAATTTTCCACATAAATTAGATTTTTACGCTCTTCAGTAGTGCCAGATGGACTGAGCCATCTGTCAGAGATTAACACTCACTAAAGGACAACTAGCATTAAAAAAAAATAACAATAATGTAACATTCCAAAACATTTTTGCTTTGTACATTGGTTGAACAAACAATTGCATGTAAAGCTGCTCTTATTTTTAAAGATCATCATTTGTGAATGCTTGTATAATACTTTACTGAATTTGAAAAAAGAGATTTTTGGATGATTAGCCCATTTTTACAGCTTGGGGACATTTCTGAGGGTATCTGATCTGGGATGATACTGCATAAAAAACTGTAGAACTAGAAACAATACAGCCACCACAAAGCCATAGGAAAGTCGTGGATTGCTGATGGAAATAGTGAAGCCCTGAATAAAGTGCCTTTTCCTTTGAATTGAGAAGAAGAACCTGTATAAAAGTTAGCAAAAGCATTGTTTAAATGATGGGCATTGCCATTACCCCAGGCTCCTTCCTGGAGTTCTAGCTTGTATTTTTTCTCTTTGCTTTTCCACCAGCAGCCTAAGGTTTGCACCAAGAGACCACAAGTCCAAGCCTTGCAGCGATCCCCCTTGGCACCAAGGGCTGAGGGAGAGTCCCTTTGGCTGTCACAGCCCACTCTAGGGCCACACTCTAAAGCAGGTTTGGCTTGTTAGGTGCAGAGACTCGTGTACTCTCTGCATGATGTTACACTTTATGGGCTCCAGAGATGGGAACTGCTGAACCACGTGTTCCTTTCCTTCCCACGTTTCTATCACTTAAATCTATCAATGTCAAATTTACGTAATTTTATTTTCTGTTACCAGAGGGGTCAAGCTATGATTGGACAGCAGACAGAACTGCCATCAAAAGATTGAGATTTCAAGGTACCAAAAAAAAGGAGAAAGTTATCTATACTTATTTTAAACATTTTCATAAAATAAACATTTTAAAACTGGTTACATTTAATAAAATTCCCCATAGGTATTTCCACCAATGGTAGAAACTACCTGAAAGCTGGCTGGAATTACCTGAGAATTTGGATGACCAAGGTCCTACAAAACTGATCAAGGGCAAATGGAGTGACAAGCTTAATAAAGGAGGGACAGAGAAACAAGACAACCGCAGACCTGTTGGTTGAACTTTAGTACCCGTGGAAACACTATAAGAACAAACCAGGCTACTTGCAAATACATGAAAGGTGCCAAGCAGATGAGTGACAGCAAATACAGATTAATGAGAAACTAACATTTCAAAACCTTTGCAGGTTCCCTCTATGAGAGGATAAAAATGGAAACTATCATTCTACATAAGCAATAGATATGCTTTGACTACAGTAAAGTTTTAGCATTTTCTTACATAGGCTGCTACAAGGGGAGGTGACTTGAGTCAACATGACAGCATTATAACAACAGAGTTGGTTAGAAAACTTGCTTTTAAGAGTCACTGTCAGTAAATTTCTTGTCAAACTAGAAGGGTGCATGATTTCACTGAAGCCAGTCTATGGTACTACACTCTAGCTTCATTAATGAGATCCTGAAATACTGTTTATAAATTTGAAGATGATGGCTAGAGTAGAAGGACTTCTAGTATACAAGAGACAGCCCAAGAATTCAAAATTATCTAGCCAAACTGCAGAAAGTATCTGAAAAACAGAAGGCAGTTTGATAAGGACAAGAAAAACTAAACCTGACATGGGTTTCTGGAAAAGCAGATATTTAACAAGGCAACACTTGGCTATACAGTTGTTCTGTTGAATTCAGGTGTCAGTGTGTGTCACGGTGACTTGTTGCTAAGGAAGGGGGAGCATCATCCTGGGTCACACCGTGCAGTGGTGACATATGTGAAAACATGAAGTTATACTCCCCCACACTTGGCACCAGTCTGGTCTCAGCATAAATGAGTCATTTTGGATGCTCCAGTTTGAGGAAGTGTTGACCAGCAGCCCAGAGGAAAAGAGCAACTAGTCATGGTGTAGAAAAGGATGGAGAGAATTGAGGCTGACAGGGAAGAGAAAAATGAGAAGAGATGCGATAAGGTTTTCACAATCAAAACCAGCAGTTGCAAAGGAGGGAGAAGAGTTTAACAAGTCTTCTGGGATAAGAAAGCAAATGGGATTAAATTGCAGAGAAGAAAGCTCAACCCAAATGCCTCCCAGGAACAGCAGCCAAGCCCTGGTTGGACCATGTTGGGGGCTGGGGATCACCAAAGGTTTTCCAAAAACACAGTGGAGAAACACCTGCCACAGGCAATTTAAGCTTGGGCATCCTGAATGAGAGATGGGCAGTGGACCTCCCAAATGTCATATGATGTGACACTGCTACCTCTCCAAATACCTGCAAGGACAAGAGGAAGAGTCTGGAAGAAGAGTCTGGAATACAAGTCCTGTGAAGAACAGCAAAAGGAGATGGGGTTGTTTTCCCTGGAAAAAAGGAGGCTCAGGGGAGACCTTATCACTCTCCACTGCTGCCTGACAAGAGGCTGTAATCAGGTGAGAGTCTGTCTCTTCTCCCAGGCAACCAGAGACAGAATGAGAAGAAAGCTTTAAGCTGGAAATTTACTCCGGACATCAGGAAAAAATTCTTCACTGCAAGACTGACTGGACATAGGAATGGGCTTCCCAGGGAGGTCGTGGAGTCCCTGTCCCTGGAAATGTTTGAAAAAAGACTTTATGTGGCACTCAGTGCCATGATTTAGTTGACAAAGTGGTGTTAGGTCATAGGTTGGACTGTATGATCTCAAAGGTCTCTTCCAACCTAGCTAATTCTGTGATTCTGTGTAAAGACGCAGACAGACAGAGTAGAGGTCACTAAAGTCTTTGTGCTATCAAAAGGAAGTCAAGTACCATGGTTTCTGCTATAAAGATGAGGAGCCTGAGGCACAGATTTTTGCTTGGATGAAAAGTTCAATTTGGTTAAACACAGAGCTGGTCAAGAAGGCCAGTGCAATCTCATACAGAATATGCAACCCAATCACCAGGGATCTGGCAGAGCAATTGGCCAGCTGGCATGTACCTTTGGATAAAATTATCGATAATAGAATCAGGACTTATTTTTGTGTCATGTCATGTCACTCAGGGAGAAATATACAAGAAAAACAGTGTTTTGTTTATAGAACAGTTAAGAAAAAGTTTCATTCCTTTCATGAGGTGTAGACATGAGAGAAACTTGGAAGATTTCATAGCCTTTCTTTTATGTGTGAAATTGATGTGCCCCTCTTACTCCTTAAGGGCATTTTTCCCTCGGTGAATTTCATTCCAGAGCGACACATTGCAGAAAGTGAGGTGTCTGCCATGCCAAAAGGAAGAGGGCAGCTAAAATAAGACTTAATTCTTCTGATCTGTAGATGGAGGGCTAAAGAAGCTTTGACATACTCTGGAAGATCTCAGAATGGCCAAAACTGAGAGCTACTCCTAAAACATCCTTACAAAGCATTTTGAAAGTTCATGATGAAAAATACCCCATGTCAGTGACTGTAACAGTACCTGACTGTGCTGTATCAGTGAGATTGAACCCAGCACATCAAGGGTTACAACTATCCCACATCGTATCTTGACACAGTTCCCAGTATTACCCCCACAGTCAAGAAGGACATTAAAAAACAGGGGGCAGCCCAGCAGGTTTAGGGGTGGAGTTAAGTGCCTCAAGATGGTTAATAGGATTGGAGACCTTGACACACAAAGAAAGGCTGAAGGGATTGGATTCACTCAGCCTGGTGAAGTGAGGGTTCAGGGGGACTGCATTCCTGCCTTCCAGTGTTAGATATTGAGATGATGAAGGTACTCTTCATGATGATTCACTATGATGGGCAGTTAAGTCATTTCAGGGCAAATTTTGCCTCCAGACACAAAAAAAGCACCTTTTCCTGTGGGACCAGCTAAGCTGGGACAGGCTGCCTGGAGGTGTGGTGGTATTGCCCTACATGGAACATGCAGGGCTTTGCTTGGCAATGCCCTAGATCATCTAAGGCCTTGCTTCCAACTCACGCAGGTCCAGTGCTTTCTGGCCCTGGTCAGGCTGGACTTTCCCCCTCAGATTTTGTTCCTCTCAGTATAGCAAGATGCTGGAGACTCCAAGACACTGTCTCTTACCCATTTTACCTTTCCTCCTATAAGGGTACAACTCTGCACTAGCAACAGCCAGCATCAAAAGGGCATCTTCAGCTATACCCATGCAGAAAAATACACAGACACAGTGGCTACTGTGCCCATTTCAGCACACACCTTCCTGCTGCTGGACAGAGAGCAACACCAGTGCTAGGCCTGCATTCTTTGGTAAGGACTAGTGATGGCACCCTCCAGCACACCAGGGGCTGCCAGGGTCCTGATGCTCTCCAGTGATAAGAACAACACAGCATGGAAAGGGAAGAACATGAATTTCAAAATTTCTTCACTGGGCCAACTCTGTTCCAGTTAGAGACAGTTGAGGGGAATAAGAAGTGGATGTTCTCTTTCTTCTTTTCTATTTTTGTCTTTTCCAGGGTGACTTTTTAGACCCTCACCTTCTGACTTCATTCTGGAATGCTGTTTAAGTATAAATTAAGCAGGATCTGGCCTGAGATTTCTCTCTCAGATAAAGATGAGGTTAGCTAAAAGAAACCCCAGCCATGGAAAAGCTCGTATGTCAAGAAAATGTAGACGTGTTTTAAAAAATTAAAAAACCAGCGGCTTGACTCCTATTCCTTTTTTAATGAACAGAATAATCTTGTAAAATTAACTGAGGATCAGATAAACAAAACTTCTGCTTAGGGCTAGACAGCATGGACATTTATCTCCAGATTCAATTTGAGTGCATCTTCTTCATCTCTGCTTTTGTTCCATTTCATGGGCTGCCAGCCCTCCTCCCACAGTCTCTCCCCAGGTTACAACAGCTGAGACCTGGCTCCCTCATCACTTTCTTGAGCAGTTCCAAACCTCCTTAAGAATGTGAAGTTTGATATGTCTCCCATTGACTTTAGTGAGAGCTTGGTCAGAGGCAGAGGTATTTTTTCAAGCTTTGAAAAAATAAATATCTGTGCAGAGGTAGGATGCTCAAAGATATGTGGCTCAATGGGTGTCCCTCATCTCCATGGGGGTGAACCTACAACTTGCCAGGCTATACCAAATATACAGACCAAGGTCTTGAGGTGCAAGGGGCGACAGTGCCACAGAGGATGCTCAGGCAGGGCAACAGCACCAGCTACCCCCGTGAGCCCATACTGCCAAACCCCATCGAACCTTCACCACGACCTTTTACAGTGGCAGGAGCACGTGTTGAACACTTTCCAACTGCAGTGCCAGTTGCAGCAGAGCTTGGGAGAAACCCCTCCCTCAGACAGCTTGTAATCCAGGCTGCCACATTGTCTTGAACTGAAGAACACCCTTTCTGAAACACCACATAGACCAAGTGCAGCAATTTGTGCTGTTTACAGCAGAACAGGAAGGACTGGGCCCAGTGGCACAGGGGGAGCTGTGCCATTGCTTCTTTTGGAGTGTTTGGTTATGAGCTTTGTCAGCTGAAACATCTGTACATAACAGATGCCATTCCCATATTTCCTGTAGTTTGTTACAGAGGTAACTCAGGAGGTGATCATCTCCCAACTAACTTAAAAATAAGGATTTGCATTTACAACAGAGAGGCTGTTGGAAAAGGGGCTTTTGGACATGGGTGAGAAGCTGAGGACAAACTAGAAAAGCCAAGGCTGCAGCTGGTATTTTGCAGCACGTCACAGCAGCTACTCGGTGCTGCGCTCCCACACTGACACCTAGCGCCGGCCAGCCCTGCCCTGCCCTGCCCGCGCCTCACACTCACACCCGCCTCGGCTTCTTCCAACTCCGGCCGAGCTGGTTGGGGGCCCGCGGTTTGGATTAATTTTTTTCCTTTAAATGAATACGAGACTACTCGTGTAGGCTCCATAAAGTACATTTACACCTGCCACAACATGCCTGTTTTCCACTTAAATGGAATCGTTTTCCCTCGTCAGCCCAGTGCTTTGAAGTTGGCTTGGAAATATGCGGGGCACTTGTCAGTAATGCATCCCGCTGCCCCATCTGATGGATGCAGCGCTGAGCCCATTCCAGAGCTATGTGCCTACAATCAACTACCAAGTCAGTTTATTTCAGAACAGCTTGAAAGCAGCATTTAGTTACAGTGCAGCTCTGCAAACAGAAAACCATTCCTTGCAGTGCAGAAATGTGCTTTCTTCCTGATAGCAATTGTGAGGCCAGACCGCATTTCCAACCACCCATTTACAGCAGGTATCTTCCTGACAGATTATTTGTAACAGCAGCTCTCTGGACTGTGATCACAAAGAAAAATAATTTTTACCAGCAAAAAACATGCATGAATTCAACACTTATTAATCATAGCTGAGCTTAAAGGCTCATTCTTCAAAACCTTTATAGCAACTCTGGAGACAAATGAAAAGTAGTATAAGTCTCAGCCAACAAATCCCAGGGGATGGCTTTCCCTACCTGCCCACACAGACCAGGAGCCCAGGGAAGCCTCTGCAGCCTAGGCACTAAGATGTCAACACTCAACTTTCTGCTGCAAGAGTTCAGCAGAAAAATAAATATCTTTTACCAGAAAAGGGACTTCATCCAAAAGCACTGCAGTTTTCAGTCTTGTGAAGTTATAGTCACAGGGAGCAGGAAAGTAATTTCTCAGCTTTTAAAACCTCACTAGATAAAAAGGAAATCTGGTAAGTTTAGGTTTATAGAGTTCTTTGTTTGATGTTTGACACAATGTTTTATTCTTTCTGTCATTTAGGTCTTTGTCATATACAGAGCAAACTTTAGATCACTCAAATCTCAAGTTTCATTAGTGGCTTCACTGCAGAATTTGAGGCCCTGGCTAATTTTTTAATGAGACTTAAAGACAACTACTAGAATTAGACTATATTTTTGTATGACATTAATAATAAAATAACTTGGGGTCTACAAGCTCTGAAAAAAGTATGTAGAAGTGTTTATAGGGAATACATTTTTATATCAATCAAGATCACGGGACTGAGAAAATTATTTAAATTACCTTCTCTTAAATCCACCAAGAACCTGGGGGTTATGGAGGTCCCTCTGTCACTTCTGTGAAAAGGTGGAGATACCTCTATTTACCTTTATAACTTACAGATTTCAGCATGAGATTCTCACCCCTGAATTTCAACAAACTGAGCTCTGCTTGACAAGACACCTCCAGCATGTCATCTCCTTGAATTAGCAGTAACAGGTTGCCCACCACTGCACCTGCATGACAGCCACATTGGGCAGTGCTTGGCAGCATGTCATCCTCCAAACAGGATAGCAGAAGAACAGTTGCTGACATCAAACTTGAAAAGAAACCATTTTCTTCCCCATCTTCTCACTTCTCTGTCCTCTCCAAAAAGATCCAAGCCTCTACCAACACACCTTCCTGCAACCTGCAGGAAAACAAACTGACATAATTGCTTTCTTAATTTGTACCACAACATTTGCATTCCTGGGGCATATGCAATGGGAGGAGATGCCTCAGACTCCAGCAGAAATGAATGCACATACTAAATAGGCACCACAAAAGACATGAAGAAATGAACATTGAGTTTTCAGCTTTCAGTTTTCTGGCATAAGATAACCCCCAAATGACATCAGGTATCTGGAAGTTACAGGGACAAACTGTTTGCAGAATTAGGCAAAATCAAGTAAGAAAAAAAAATGAAATAAAACAAGCTTTAGAGACAATAGATTGTGCATTACTGAGAGAATAAAGTAATTTCACCCCTACAGACTAATTCCAAGTCATGTTTTGCAACCATCTATTGAAAAGGCCATCTGGCCCCAACGCAAAACATCTCACAGCTTTGACATACACTGCACTGGACACCGAAATTTGTATTTGGTCACACTAAAGATCTTTTCCAGGCTAACTTTCAGGAAGTTTTGCCACTGATGTAGGAAGGCAAAAGGATTTTAAACATTTCTCCGGAAACACAATAGTTCTGGCAATTTTTTGAGAGTGTATCAGACACAACTCAGCCCGAGGAAATAGCTACTGCAAATCATGGTGATTGATAACAGTTTCAGAGCCAAGCTTCCTTTGATGCAGAGAAGAGTTGTTTGGGGTTTTTTTCCCCTGAGGGAATAAAGGGACAATTAGAAACAGGAAATGGAAAAACGCTACAGCTACAGAAATAAGATGCTGAGGTAGTGTGAGACTGTGTCTGTGTCAAACACAGTCCCCCTCCTCCCCCTCCACCATTTCACTACTTGACATGTCAATCCAAAATTCCCAAGTAAAGCCTACAGCAATATGCAAGACTCCTCAGACACAGCAACAAGCCCCTAAATGGGAACCAGTGGGAGCAAGAGCTGTCTAAGAAAGTGAGGGGAAATTCAACATTTCTGAAGGCACAGAGAAAGGATAACTGCACTGGAGTAGAAGTCCAGCTTAAATGAGAACACTGGATCAAAGCGAAAGTAGATCACTCAAGTAGTGATCTTTAAAACAAATATATACAGCCAAGCTGTCATTATAACTGGAAATAAAAGGCTGAGAGTTGGAGCAGCTACACCAAACTCACTCCATGCCATGAGTGCTTCAAAGCAGGATGTGGCTCCCAATGTCCAGCGCCATTCACTGCCCTGCAGAATGATACTGTTTCTGCCTCTGCTTCCTCCTACTTCTGCTAATCTAAACACAATGCAGTGGAAGACCTATTGTGCCACTTCAGTGTCAAAAAAATTGAACTGAAGAACTAGGCACTCAGTAGACAGTACTTAAAAAGAACTTTTTAGGCAGTATTTAAGGGAAACAAAATACATAAAGCTCCTTTGTGAACAACATGAGAACAGAAAACAAGAGGAGTATTTTAATCAACATTTTCACACAGTGAACATTTCTCTAAAATGCCAAAATTTTAAAATGGGAATCATGTCCCTGACTGGATTTTCTGCACCAAAAGAGCAGTCAAAGCTCAGGCATTCTACACATAGAAGAAACCTCCAGAAAAGTGAGCAGGACTTAATATTCAGTATTATCTAAACCAGACAATCTTTGTCCCAACATGCTATATACAAACATATATTTAAATGAGAATAAAATGTGTGGTAAAGCTATAATAATAATGAATTAATAGTCCTGAGTGAAGATTTTTTCAGAAGATTCTGCTTTTCCTCCTGACACATCTTAAACACACCAAGAAACAGAGCACTGAAGTCAACTCCTTCCAAGCCCACCAAAAGGGAAAAAAATATTCCAAGTTCTTTGAAATCAGGTATTTTTTGCAAAAAAAAAGAAAAAAAATGAAAAAGCTTTTACAAGGGCTTTTTAATTTAGTACAGGTTTCACAAAGCTTTAAATTTCTGAGTGGGTTTCTGAACTGTCATTGCTGGTTATTACTAGTAGGCACAGAAATTCCCATTTTAATTAAAAACTTTATTTTGAAATACATTGTACAGTTTACATGTGAAGTGCTTTCAATGTAAGATATTTAATAACATTACGCTGAGCAAAATGGCTAACCAATTTCCTCAAAGCTCTTCCAGTTATGGGCTTTTTTTGTTAAAACTATCTTGCAGAACTAAGATGCAACTTGGGCATTTGTATTCAGAAGCTAATTGCTATGTTTTACCTTAGGGAAAAGGTAAATACTTAACTGTTCCAATTAACTGTATGTTTCAATAATGATAATCATTTGGCATAAGACTGAAAGAAACCCAAGCCCTAATTAAACTTGTATTCACCAAAGATTTTTTTAAAAAAAACTTCATGATCAAACTATTTTGTTAATAAGGCACAGTCAGACAAGTATTTACAAAGACTGCCTACCAATTCAGTTTTACCTGCACAGCCTTCTTGCTGGTCTGTCAACAGTAATCTGAAAGTTGTTTTCCCTGTCTACTGCTGAGACTTTCCAAGAGCAAGGCAGAGCAGTAAGGCAACTAAAAGAACAGGCATGCTCAAGAGTTTGGCATTTGGGATGGATTTGGAACATCTGCAAAGTAGTTCATTTTATAAATGGAGCATTCACCTGCTATTATTAAAATGGTGGCCAACCGTGATAAGGTAAATAGAAGTGACGCAAGCAGAGGTTATTTTAATAGGAATAAACAAGATGTCTGGTATGCTTTCAGCTAAGACTTTGCATGCAGCAATTACCACAACTTTCAGAGATAATCTAAATTGAATTCTGAAATTGCACACTGCCACTTAGGAAAGCTGAATGTACCAGGAGGTTTCTTGATAGCAGGTGAAATATCAAGGAATGAAATCTCCATTTAGATAATGAGCCAATATTGCATCCTACTTTGCATTTCTTATTAGAACAAAAGGAAGTCTTTGGGAATGACAACTGAAATAATTACATCATTATTTTGGCTGCAAGGAAGTTCAAGAACTTTTAACATGGGATGCTCAAACATGAAACAACTCTACCCACAGTCAAATAATAAAAAATAAAAATGAAAAATAAAATTAAAAAAAAAAAAGAGAGAAGCCTTACCTTCCCCTTCCAAATAATCTTTGAGGAATAATTGCTTGAGATTAGCACTGTATGGCTTCTGTGGCCTATGAATGCCAGACAGATACTCTAAGAATTATCACTTTCATGTTACTGCTTTTTTTCAATTGTTAGTAGCTTCAAACAAAAATGCTTCATATATTTAACTTGAATAATCAAAACGAGCATAAAAATCATTAAAAGTATATTGCTGATACAAAATTGTATCACATACTAAAAGATACTACTTCATAGATTAATTATGAAACAAAAAAGATCAGACTATACAAAAAGTTTTCCAAATTCTTTTGCACAGCTGAACTCATAGTGCAGGTTTAAGATTAAAAAAAAACTGTAAATGATGTAGTCAACAAATGTTGAATACAAAATACATTCTAAAGTATTTTACAGAATGGCTGAATTATCAAGCATAAGAACTGAGAATAAAAAAATGTTAATGACAAGCAGCCACATACAGAACACAAAGCAATAAGTTTAAATCAGACTATTTTGGTTTGTGTAGCCCTTTATTAGCAACTAAAATAGAAGATATCTGTTGTACATCACGGGTAGTAACTGACTATACTGGAGTTTTATTATATTCTAATACAGAATCATTTATAAATGCATTGTTTTCCTTTTTTTCTTTTATTAAAAAGCTTCCACCCCCTTTTTCCGTTTACGACTTGCAAAACTATTCTGAAAGCTGAGTATATGTGCACAGGTCTGCAAAGAGTGCAAATTTAGGATATGGTAAATGCTTTACATGTTCTATTTTTAAGGACAGTCTACCACCATGCCTTCATAGCCATTATCTTTTCCAAAGAAAAAAAAACTCTCAGAAAAAGCTCTGATACCAGTCTTCCTTCCATTGTCCTAAACAAGAAAGCATTTTTAAATGAGTTGAAACTAAGGAAGGACTACACCTACTAGAAAAGAACAGAGTTCTATTAGTTTGAGGTTTCAGTATACCCAAAGACCAGGGACTGTATCTTTGTAAGGGCTAGGCTGGGACCCCGTATACAGAGTGTGTGCAGGTGCCATCCCTGAGCATTCAGCAGTTCAGTGGACCATAAGTGCTCCAGCTGCATAACTCACTGAGCTGTCTTGCCAGTTTCGACACTGGCTTGACTGAGCGTAATTCAAAAATGAAAAGCTCATATTCATTCCATTCTTCTGGAGCTCATTGATAGCCTGAGGAGAGGAAAAAGAGTTGTTTAAGAAAAGGTATCAGTTAAAATTACATTTCCTAGGCCTCCAAGGTCCTTGCACCATCTCTTATAAGCTCATTATAGAAGCACCTCCCAGTAACTAGTGGACCTAGCCCATTTCTGTGCTGTTTCATTCAATGATGCTTCCCCCACTGCACTGCATACATCCATGCAGTTCTCTAAAGCAACACTGAACCTTTCATGATACCTCCTTTAGAAACAATTCTTCCAATTCCATGGGGAATTTATATAGAAACACAAATACAACAGGAGAAAACTGAGCACTATTAACACTTCAGATTCTATTTCTTCCATTAAGGAAAAAGGAAGTACAAGGGTAATTTATTCAAGCGTGACAACTGGCAAAAGTGAATGAACAGAATTTAGCTGTGATTCACTGCAAAACTAATAATTATCCAAGGGTAAGAGATGGGTATATTTGCAGAGTAGTCATAGTACTGAACTTTTGCTACATCCATCCCCAATATTGATATTACTCAGACAAACTTTTATGGACAACACTTTAAAACCTTCCTCTCTATGTTCTCCATTCAGACTACATTCCCAGTGAATTAAGTTTTTCCTTTTAAAAAAATTAACGTGCTTCCTTGTTTCAGATTTGAATTACAGTAAAAATACAGTGAGATTCATTCAAGCAACATGACAAATCTTCAGCACTCCACCAGTGCTGTAAAGCAGCTGTGACCAAATTTAGACAAGTAAGTTAAGCCAGATTTATGTCTGCACTGCATCACCAAAATAGAATACGGTAACCAGAAAGTAATCTGAATTCTAATTGCTGTTAATTTATGAGTTAATGGTGCTCTGCACTAATACCTACTGAGGCCATCTCTCACCATATTTGCAAAACTCAAAACCACTGCCAGACATCACAAGGCACTCACAATAGCTAGCTAATCGCAATATAGAGAAAATAAACACGTTCATAAGTACTGATTCAAAAGAGCAAGTACGTACTTCTTCAGGGAGATGGATTTATTTGTTCATTTATTTAGGGCCAAGAGGAAGTGAATGATTGCATTTTATTGAAATTCAAAAGGAATATGGTATCTCATCTCCCTTAGGGAACTCAAAATCCTCAGCCCTTTCAAGAGCTTACATTTGTCTATATGCAAGACATGAAAATCAGAGACCAAATTGAGAACACTTAAAATCAATTTATTCAAGGCTTGACATTTTAGAACTAAGGAATACTGCAGCTATATTGTTTTATACAAATGCAAGCATTTTTCCAGAAGTTACATTCTTCAACAAGTCAAAAAGTTACTTACATTTAATAGCACTCCAATCGGATGTCTTCCACATATTGTATTATGGTATTTCTTCAAGTAATTGCTAAAAGATACAGGATCTAGCTGTTCTATAATGCTCATACCCTGAAAAAGAATTGATAGCAATAATTACATTACACATTCACAAGCAGGTGTTTATCCATCATCTATTTGTTACAACTGAGCAGGTGGAAAAACCCTCTACTTGGTACCAAGGATATCAAGGGAATCTCAGCATGTGAGCTCTAGCTTGAAGTCATCTTGTTTCCATTCCTTGCCAAACTAAAAGTGCAGGAGCTCTTCCAAAGCTGTCAATACTCACAGATCTGTGAAGTTATCTTTGCAAATACCAGTGAAGCTCATGTTAAAAATCCTGCAGACTAGTTGATCCCCACCATCCAAGACTGCCCCACTTCCGTAAGATTTGGTGCAGCTGTAACCAGACAAATTTACTAAAAGGGCAAAGCAGGAAGAAGTTGTGCCTCCATCTGCTCTCCCTGGTAACAAAGTTCAGGGCCAAGCACTTGTCTGGGACTTCAGGATGTCCAAAAACCCTAGATAAAACCAACACTACACACATGCAATTCATGCACATGACAAGTGCGATGTATCCTGGACACACAAGGCCTGTAAGGCAGCTGATCTGGGCATGGCCTGGCCATTTGCTCAGAGCACAAAAATCTGATCCAGAAAATCTCTAGGCACTATCAAGTTGGTGCACAACAAAAACGTAAGAACCAGAAGACGGTGCTTCCACTTTACATGAGACAGTCACATGTGTACATCCTTTCTTCCATTGACAGCAAGATCTATGATCCCATGGAGTCATGCTAAGAATACCAGCACACGTGTGGAAAACTAAACCTTCCACATATAGAAACATTTGCATTCTTAAAAGCAGAAAGAATCCTCCAGAGACAGCCTACTCTTAACCCATCCCATAAAGCAGACCAAACACCATGGAAGCAGTTTAAAAACAAGTCTAAATGAATTATTGTCTTGGTTTCATCATAGGTTTGCTCTTTTGACTGTATTAGACTCCATCCTCTTCTTTTTCCCTTCCTCTGAAAATTATTAATTCACTTCACCACAGAAATGAGCTCCAGACACTCACTAACTCAATAAAATACATAGTTATGCTGCTTCTGTTGGTGAAACAGAAAAGAGTCTAGAAAAAAAAATATACTTTGAATAGGAATAGCTGGAGGTTGATACCAGAAAAGGAGATAGTTTCTTCTAAGATTTCTGCATTTGTCCCAGCTCTTTCCCCTACTTTTGGGTGATAAAAGGAGAAGCCACATTGCAGGAAGCAGTCAGTCTGAAGTCTCCCCCTCAAGAGTGAAATCTCCAGAACATTCTGCAAGGGCACTGGCTGATCTGGCAGATATCAACTAATTACTCAGGCTGGATCACAACCTACAGTGGAGGAGCAGAAGGTTCCCTGGAGAGCTGGGAGAATTATAAAACAGCAATGATAACCACTACCCTTATGCACTTTTAAACAGAAACAGACATAAGATGAATTAATAAAGAAATACGCTTTCTGGAAAAACAAAACCAAGCTGGCCAATTGATGGTAACAGCTCAGTTCTTCTGGAGTTATGGAGAGGGTGTTTGGACCCTTGGCCAGTAATTACAACTGTTAATCACTCCAGATCTACACAGCCTAAATGAGTGCCGAAGAAAATAATGGTAGCTATTCTCTAACTAGCAGCGGTTACAGAGATACCATTGCACTTCCAAAGTTTCCAAAGCATATCTTTTAACCATCCATTTACTTGTAGATTATATATGTCAATACACAGCTAAAGAAAGCAAAACTAAACTTGACTACATAATCAAGTGAAACTAAACATGCATACAGCACTTACTCAGATACTTAGCAGTTCATGAGAATATATTTTATCTGTTTATAAAACCTCTTAATGACCTTCTAAAAAAATGAAAACGGCTGCTCAATTGAGAGACTCGTTTTACAATTGCAAGTCACTGGAACATACTGGGCAGAGGCATTTGAGCATTTGTCCCAAATGAATGGACATGGATTGATGAGAATGCCTAGTAAGCTTATTTACATGTACAGTTCAGCACTGCAAAACATTTACAGCTATACAGTTCATCCCAGAAAATGCTAACAAGAGTTCCATACATCAGACACTGGAGAAAGTCTATAGGGAATTCATACAAACAGATGTCCTATAAGCACTAGGTTATACTGAACTTTTCAATCTTTTGGATTTAAAAATCGTTGTGTCAGAGAAGCAAAGACTATCAAGCTTGCTCCTCAGTCTAAAATGGTGTTGAGGAACAAAAAACATTTCTGCCAAGTTGTGTTTTATAAAAAGCAGAGGTATGAAGCTAATAATTTTCAGTATTCCAAACAACTCAGCCAGGCAGAGCTTAGAACAGAATTAAAATACATAACAAAACCCACATGATAAAAGTGTAAGCATAATTCCACAGTTTATCACACAGTCATTACGGCATCACATAGAAATTGCATATCTCAGTTACCCAGATACTACTAATGGTATCTACAATATCCTAGCACAGTGCACGTAATATGATTAAAATGTTACATTTTAAAATATCATCCCTTTATAGGATCAAGTTTCTACAACCCTACAAAAAAACTTCAAAAAATAATAACTCCATGCACATATCTCAAAACAAACAAACAAACAGCCCTCCAATCTATAAGTTCATTTTATACTATATGACAATAATGCTTTGGCTGGTCACATTGAAGTTTATTATCAATTATTTCAGCTTCTTCTTCACACTCAAAGATCTAAGCTAATAGCACTCTAATGGAGGTGGAAACAAACTTGGTCTTAGCACTATCCAGCCCAACTATCTTTGCATGTGTGAGTCACTCAGACTACATGACAACCGCCAGGAAAATTACTGTCTGGCCACAGATAAGAGAACAGGGACCTGGGCATCCAGGCAGAGACTCATAATCTTACATTATGCCCAACCTAAGAAGCATTCTCAGGCTGGAGCACTGTGGAAGGACCTGGCACACTGCAGCAACACTGCAGAAGCCACCAGAATTTAGCAGGTCATTTAGAGCTACCTGAGATGCCACTGGAGCTAGCATTTTTCCTGGACAAGTACTGGCTATTCCTGCACAGCATTCCTCAGTGACTGCATTTTCCCCCATCAGCATTCAGGGTAACACAATCCTCCCATTGACTCAAGTGAGGTGTAAAGTATCCCATGCCAAATATATGCTCATATAAAATGAGCACTGTTGCAGTGTAGAATGAAATGAGCAGTCTGCATTTTCTGGCTAGCCAGTCAAAACCAATTTTTTATTCTAAAACAATGTCTTACAAAATACTTTCCCCACTTATATGTAAAAAGATAGTGTGTTTCACGTTATGATATACAAACTATTGCACATCAGCTGCTCAGTTATAACTCCTCATTTGAGGATTCACCCCTAAGGTACCCCTTCTAACCATGAGGCTATTTCCTCCTTTTGCCATAATATCACAAAATGTGCTGTAGAGGCAGGGGTGAGCTCCAATAATTACCATGGAGAAATTGATGTCTGCCCAGCAATATTTACTACTCTGTATTTGTTTTATGCTGGAGTCTAATGGCTGTAAACTTCAATCCCCCAAATGTTCAGCAGTTTCTATGCACTAGGTGAGAAAACGCATCTATATGTAAGGTACAGTTCAATTAAGGAAGAGGCCATCATCCTCCCACAAAGGCATTTCAAAAGAAAATTGATTTCATGTTGCCCCAGAACACCTTACAATGTGCTCAGCTGACTGCTTTCCTAGTTGGGGCCAATAAAATTAAGCCAGTTTTAGTACAGTTCTGTCTCTATGTAAATACTATTTTGCCTGTGTAGAGGCATACTGGTTACAACACTACAGGTTTGTTTAGCATGTCAAATCACATGAAAAAATCCAATATTTCTCTAAGGAAACAAGAAGTAGCCAAGTGGGACATAATATTGAACAAACTTCCAAAAACTGGAAAAATGTGACAGGGAGACCTTTGTGAATACTGCTAACAAGATATCCCTGAAAATCACCCAAAGCAAAGGTTCCTCCATACAGCATCTGAATATGGAATCATGTGTTCAGATATGGCATGATATAAACAAGCAAAAAATAACCACAGTATGCTGCCATACAGCATGTTTCATTTTCCAGTTAAACTTAAGACTGAAAAGGTATTTTCATTGTTATGAAACAGTGGACATGATTTTCCATGTTACAAAAAAATGTCACTTCCATTCAGCTGAATAACTACCAAAAGGAAGAGTTGGTGCAACAGCGTATTCCCTAAAAGTAATTAAATGCCAAAGTCATCTTCAGGCTTTCACCACAGAAATTAACAGGGGGAAACTAATGTTTGCTAATGCACCATAATCTGCCCTCCTGCAAAAACACTCAAAGGAGATGATTCTAGGATTCTGTAGAAAAACACTTTTATTGATAGAGAAGTCTCTCAACTGACTACAAGAATTACTAAAAATGGGATAAACAGAATGAAGGCAAATTATTTACTGTTATTATTACTATTCCAGTGATAAATAGCAGAAAGACAAAGAGGTTAATATGTACAAACAAAGCAAAAAAGTCTATAGAGATCTCTCCAGCAGATAGTATTTATTTCTTCAAGCCAAGGGAAAAATTAACACGCCATGAATAAGAACAGCTCTCTCTTCTAACAGATTCTACAGAAGTTACATAAAGGATGCAAACATTTGTAAAACAAATTTTAAGGTTACACATTTCCAGAAGAATTACTTCTATTCTGTGCCTTAAGTATAGTTTTGAACATTAAGTTGTAGGGGTTTTATTATTTTGAAAAAAAATCCTTGGCTCCTGTGACTGCAAAGAAAATGCAACACAATTGGCACTGGACTTCTATGAATTTAGCATTCCTTTCAGCCTTAGGCCAAACCCAAAATTAAGTATGAGCTACTGCTTTTTCCCCACCACCTACTACAGAGTATGGGGCAGGGGGAAGGCTACTCCTAAGGAAATGGTGGCTTTCATTTTCCTGACCAGTGCCATGCCCTACATCCTTTCCTTTTCCACATGGATGTTGCTGAAACCTCTGCATGATCACAATGCTGCTTCCATAAGCAGGTATCACAGCTATCAAGCTGGAACTACCACAATTCTCCACGAATAATTTTTATTGCTTTTAAAAAACATAGGAGGGTATGTGGACAGAAATTACATTACATTAGAGCATTTTAGGTAGGTGAACATGCATTTATTCTCATTAATTATGCTTACTAGTTTATACCCGCAATACAATTGTGCGCAGTCAGTAAAAGGGAGGAAACCACCTAAAACCAATAGCTACATTCTTATTGTGGAAAACAAAGGATAATTATACATTCAATAAAATAGCTGATCTATAATATCTTGTTAGAGAAATTTCTCAAGTGTTCAAAGAAATGGAATGTACAGGAGAAATTTGTTAGTTAGTTCCACCAAATCTGAAAACTTACCATTTTATCTAGGTGCTCAATGGATCTATAAATTTCTCCTTGGGATTCATCATAGTAACTGTAACGGAACCTCTGACCTTGAAACAAAAATCACGTATAAAATAAAAAAGGGAAAAATTGTAGCTAAAACACTCCCTAATACTTACTAAATATTTGAAAGTATAATGCTTGTAAAGTAGTAATCTTCATTTATTTTATACTTTTTAGCTCCATTGAGGAAATTCTAGGGCTATCATGAAGTAGCAGCCCAGAAGTAAAGTAAAAAAAATACATGATGGACGGCTATACTCCTAAAGAGAAATCTACTAGGTAGAACTGACACTCAAGTATCACTCACTAATTCCCTCTTATTGCCTTAGAATCTAATTCTGTAAATTAAGAAGTAAAGCACCATTTCATTTTGCTATCCCTCTTGACAAAGTCAGCCATGGAGTCAGGCTACTTCTGCTTGCACAGCAATACCCACAGTAAGTGAAGGTTAAAAGAAAAAATTCATGATAATTCAATGAGCAGTTCTAGATGCGTCATTAGCCACAACAGGATCAGGTCATTCTTATATACACTTCCACCTACTCCACAATTCAATGATGAATGAAATATGCACTTAGTTAAGTTGACCAAAGATGACAATGGAAAAAAAGGAAGAAGGTCTGTTGTGTCATATCTTTTTGAAGCAGTGCCTTTTCCAGATACTATCACACTTAAAAGAAAAATAAAATTATAAAGCAGGACAGAAATCAAGACTTCCGGAGTCTTTACAGCTCTGCCACCAAGATGAACTGGGGTAGCACTGGTGAATTGGCATAAATAATTCATCTGCTATCTTACCCAGCAGTAAAACATACAAAACTTATTTCTATCAGAGGAATGTGGGCATGAATTTTTAGCTAATTAGTTTTGAAAGTTGTTTTGAGGTGCTTAAAAGAAGAGTAAAAAGAGCAAGTAACTTCAGACAATTATTTCATTACAACAGTAAAGAAATGTATACAAATCCACACACCTTCACCATTTATTTCCTCCACTAGGCTGAGAACACGTTACCACATCCATATTTTTAACCTATTATTCCAGATCTTTAAGACTTTTTTAACTTTATGAAGGCATTTAAGTTGCAAAAATAAATTTACCAAGAGTTAAAACGTTCAACGTTTAATAAAATACATTATTTGAAAACATCTATGAAATATTAAATATGTCTTATAATGAGATATGAAACTTACCCCAATGGCAAAAGTCAGAAGAAACCACAAAGAGATTACTAGGATCAGCTAGGTATTTACTGAAGAGTTTTCCAAATTCCTGCTCTTTTGACTCACTCAGTGCTCCGACCAACACAGGAATAATAGTAAACTCATCCTTATGGCTTATAAGCAAAAGAAAAAAGGTTGTAATTCAAGTAACATCTGAAGAATTTTCAGGGCTTGCTAACTGCAATTAGAAACTGCAGAATTGTTTAAAAGGTTGCTACTGATTTGAGGATAGTAGTTTGGTAAGGTCATACTAGGATGTTGTTTTAGAACCTCAAAGTACTTCAAATTCAGAAAACACACATCCCCAAAACCAGTATTTCTCTCTGCTGCAAAGTAAAAATACCAGGCAAACAAAAAGAAAAGACACAGTGAAATCAGCAATGAAGTAAGAATTAAATTTTCCCTGTATAGATGCTGCATGTTGGGTAATTCTCCACAGTATATGAAAGACATATGAAAATGCTCAACACAGTACCAAAATACTGATACCCTAGGGAAAATTCAAAAAACAGTGGAAATTGAAAATAAAAGGGATGGGAAAGATGTTAGGGAAGAAACCCCAACACAGATTGACCATTTTTATTTAAAGTAAACAATCTGAAACAGCAGCTATACACACTCCTGATTTCAAAATTAGTATTAAGGCTCCAAACAAACTTAAAATCCCACAGAAAATTATTTTAACTTTCCAGAGATGCCTTGAGAATTGGGGGAAAAAAATCAGCTACTGAAAAAAGCTCATGACAGTATATCTAATATTAACTCTATTAAGTCAACCTGTTTATAAGAAGCGTTATAACTTCATAATTTAAGTGTTTGTTCTGCTCAGTTTCAACTACAGCAACTTATCCTAGTCTCCAAGTCTCTCCTTACAAAAATTTTCTTTGGGGGATGGGGGAGTATGAGATATATACAACATAAGGTCTTCTATGTCATAAAATGTATTATTATTTCCTACTGGGCTTCACAGCAGCTCAATTATTTAATGCACATAATGTTCGTTCTTGCAGAAGTAATTAGCCCTAGTACCTTTCCATGGCTTTAGCAGTATAAGGCAAATGCATTTCAATACTGTGTTCATCTTCATCTGTCTGTAGGGACATGCGCTCAAACATTCCAGTCTTCCACAATTCTCCATAAACTGAAATGAATTAAAGATCATATAGATAAAAATTTGTACTGCTTTTTTCTTTTTTATTGCTTATTTTTGAAAACTATTTCAAGTGCGAAAAGCAAGCTACAGTGTACCTTTATCAGAACATACCCACTATAAAAAATTACTTGCCTCCCAGGGCTATCATCATAAACTAATTGTTTCTAAATAAATTCAGAACTAAAATTATGTTTAAGCCATTAAAATATAAATATAATTGATTCCATTTACAAAATGTGTTAAATGAGTGACCTTTTTAGTATGTTGAAAAAGATTTTCAGTTATGACACAAAATCTAGTTAAACAAATAAAACACATTTCAAAATATACATGCATTTGCCCAGTCAATGAATTGTTATTTTCAAAAACTGCCCATTATATGGTAAAAAAACCAACTTGTCAGATGAGATATTGCTTGATTTGTTACTATTTAATAGAATTTATTATTGACTGAATCATGAAATCTAGAGACAGCCACAGCTGATTAAGTAATCCACATTTGTAAGTTATCTTTTCTACTCTCAAGCATACTTGAGAGCATACAGATTCATCTCCACATCTTGAAAATCCTCCACTGGATGAAGAATTTGATGTAGGGCTGTGCATCCTTCTTGACTCCATAAAGGAGTTCTACAAAAAGCCAAACATTTCTTACCAAAGGAAATCTCTGCAGGCACTATGTAGAAAGCCTGAATTAGCTTGTTTAATCACAGTTTCAATGAAACATAACACATCTGCACTAATTAGCCCCTCTGGAAAAGATACTGTATCACTTAGGTATACCTCAAAACACATTAAAGCCAAAATGTCAACTTTATCTTTGCCGCACTTTGTTCAAAAGACTGGCATTTCATGGACTAACAGTTTCTAAGTTTGCAAGTTAAAAAGTCACTTGCAAACCAAATAAAAGCAATTTACTTGTTTCTCTGTTATTCCTCTACCAGAAATCAAACTCAAACCAACTAAAGAACCTTTCTTTCCAGCCAGAACACTTCACAGGAGAATGGAGATGTTTAGTGAGTTATCATTTGATGTAACACTTTTTTACAACTCAAACTTGAAAAGATAAGCAAAAATTTAGAATTCTTGCCAGAAGGAAAAGAGACACTATGATTATAATGCGACCATGTCTGAAGCAACCAGGATCATTCAGAAGTTAGTTTTTGTTCCACTCAAACTGGATTTGCACTTGTATGCCACTTACAGCAAGGAAGTGCCCAACAAGGAAGTCCTCAGTACTGTAGTACCACAGTCAATACCCAAGCCTCAGTGAAGTCCAAGCTTTATAATGCACTTACTCTTTTGGTCAATTCGAAGATCATACAGAGGTGTTCTGTAAATGTCCACACTGGAAAGTGCACATCGGGAGAGGGGCACGTGATGGGAAGGCCCAAGAATGAAAATTTTTCGGCTACGACAATTAACACAGAAGGCCACAATTTAGACAACTGCAATTGTACAGCAACTCAGCTTAGAGTAACAAGTTTAATAAAAGCATACAAAGTGATACCTCCTCATGGCTACAATAGTTTTACTCTGTTGTCAGTAAGACCCCAGATCAATTCATGATCAATCCAAGATGCCTTGCTTGGCATCTCAGGAATTATCATGAGATAGCTCAATAATGCTCTAGGCCTTAAATCTCTTAAGCAGGTTATATATCAGAGGGCACTCATCAGCTAGAAATTTGTCTGACTTCACTCATTTGTAGGCTGAATGATGCGTTACAGACACTTAGATTTCTGAACTCTCTCCTTGAATCAACACAACCTTCAGCTACTCACCATCTTCAATAAATTATGGGTTTATCATCTATTCAGTTTTTCACTTATTTACTTGATTAGCCTTACTTAGGCTTCACTAAATTAAATTTTCAGTCCTTCTCAAATGCTGAGTTTATGTTGTTATGTTACTTTTTTTCTGCTGTTGCATCAACAACAGAGACATGGACCTGCACATTCATAGCTTTAGCTGATACTGCAACCTTTTACATGTCATCATGACACCGTTATTTTATCAAGTCCTCAGTTCCTGGCTCTTGATTAGATGTTAAGGGTCTCCTGCCACACGACTTACAAGGAAAAAGACAAAGAAAAAAAATAAGAAATTCAGCTTTTCAGATTCAAGATTATATTGTCTTGTTTCTGGCACTAAACTAAAGGGGTGGGAGACATGTAAAGTTCTGAGGGCTTTTTTCTTTTAATCCCTTACACAGGGAGTGTTACAGCAAGGTATACTAAAGCACAAACTTCCTGCAAAGCTAATAAATCCAAATATGCAAAAGTTTACCTCAAAGATGAATTCTAAATATCCCATGCAATAAAATAGCAAATGATCCAGCAAGTTCAACCAACTCCTTATCAGGGAACCTAAGGAATGCAGCTTGTTCCGGAAATTTTAGAGAAACTAGGTGTCTGTCATACCATGAGCTATTTTCACATCATTTGCAATAGTTTAGAAAGAACTAAAACCATTGTCTTTGAAGAGTACTACAGCATGTTATCTTATGAACAACTGGTAAATGTAGCCAGTTTTTATTCAGCACTGTAAAATACATACTTTGAGTAAATACCAGAGACATTTTAAATTTTTGTTATAAAAGAAAGAAAAGTTGCAGTCAGCAGGACATAAGAATTATATACCTTTACCCAAAAATAACTGGATTCATATTTTTAGAGGCAGGCACAGACTACAACAGCATGTTGGGTTTTTTAAGATTTTTCTTTTTTTAAACTTGCTAGAAACAAAATGTCCATTTAAAATTACTGGAACAATTAACTTTCACTGCCTTTACATATTTTATAAACACACTGGACACTTCGTCCACAGCAGAAGGGAATCCTGGCAGTATTCAGCCCATAATCCTGCACTAAAAAAACCAATGCAGAATCATGGTGAAGTATTTTAACAGGCTTAATAAAACAAACAAAACCTTCCAACAATAATAAAAAACCCACAAATAAACAAAAAAACACCAAAAAAACCCCAAAATCCAAAAACCCAACAAAATCAACTTGGGCTTTTATAAAAGCAGTGGAATACCAGAAATAAACTGCAAAAATCTTTAATCCCTTCCTTGTAAAAAGTTAGTTACCAAATAGTTAAACAATATTCCTTTTTTCCCCCTTTTATAACATCCAATTTGAATATTTACAATGTTAAAATAGAAGTGGTGCAAAGAAGGCTAAAAAGAATACAAAATTAAAATGTGAGTACTTCAAGATGTAAGAATGTCACAAGAACATTCCACTTATCAGAAAATTGCAACCTCAAGGTCTTAGGCTTGGTAAAGCAAGCTGTAATACTCACGTGATATTTGGATCCACTTGTTTGTAAGCATGAGCTGCACAAGATCCACAATAGGTATATCCTGCATGGCTGCAAAACAAAGTGTACAAAACATTAAGATCTAAATACTGCTTAAAATCTTAAATATGTTGATATTCAGTGTTAATCCCTCAGGATTTATTTTTTGTCCCCAGTGAACTATCAATTTTAAGAGTGTTCCGAAACTCCTGAAAGAACTGGAAAGCACTGCTGCAGTAATGATCACACAAGACATTTATTGAAGAACTGGCAGTGACCATTTACCGACCAGTTAAAAAACTATCAGTGACCACTGAACAGCCAGGAAACCCCCAGATCAAAGGACTTTCCCTTATCTGTAAGGGATGTATGCAGACTGCCTGTTATCAGGCGCCAATGATAATGCTAACAGTGCAGCCAGGGAACAAGGGAGTGGCAAACTACTGGAGAAAGCTCTTCTAATGACACCCCCAGTAACTGAATATGACAGTAGAGGGGTCTTGGCAAAGAGAGAACTACATGTCACAGCAGATAAAGAGAATAAAAATGCTCTGTCATTGAAGAATAACTGAGCAACAGAATGAATGAGCACATGGAAAGCAGTGGAAGGCCACATGCTAGCTTTTACTGCAGGGAATGAGTTACATGCTTCACCATTTCCCATCAGTCTGACCTGGTCCTTTCTTGACCTCTGTTCCTGTGTGTGGTCCAAAACAATTTGTAATTATTTTGACTAGTTGTTTCAAATATTGCCTTCAAATCTGAAGGCCCGTTCTCTTCAAGACCATTAAAATGGGTGAAAATTCTCTTTACACTGCCAAAAGCATTAATTTCAAATTAACGCATTTATTTGTTCCTAGAGTCTCAGGTCAAGAAAATGGCTCCTGGTCACTCAGCAGTAGGCCCACACCACAGCTTTACACAATGACACTGAGAATGATCCATGCTGAAGGATGTTTGAAGATAAAAGTTCCCATTGATAGCACTGAATGACTTTACATGTGTTTGTATGTATGTATGCTCAGATACATCTATATTCATCCACAGACTGATACCTGGAGCAAGCTACCTTCAGCTTGACCCTGGGATTTTACCTCGACATCACTTACCCCAATCATTTTAAAGAGCTCAGAAAGGTATTAACACACATGCTAAGAGGAGAAACAAGAGACCAAGACCTCACAAATGGGCAAGGTATGTTAGCAGATAATGTCAAAAGAGCCTGCTGAAATGCTCCCTCTGCTACAGGCTTCTTCCATCTTCCACAAAGATATTAAGACACATCCCACTTCACAGGTGGCAAAAAAAAGGGCATGGTTAACAAAAAAATGTGGTGAGATGACAATAAGACCCCCAGCAATTCTGGAAAAAAATAACCAAACTACATAATCTGCAGCTGAAAGGTTTCTTTCCTGACATTCCTGCAAGAAAGACTAAGGCAGATATGGGACAATTTCTTCTGCACACTCAATACTATTATGGAATACTTCAAACATTATGACAATGTTATGTTAGCACAGGAAAAACATATTTAAGGTGCTCTGCCTAGTGTTTCTTTCCAACTCATAATTTACTTGGAATGAACAACATACTTTTGTCATTACATGTCAGCTATCTTCAGGAAATTGAATTCTCCCCTAAATAGTTCAGATGATCCCTATTTCAGCTGCAGACAAGTAGCTCAAGCAAAATCAAACTGAAATAACGAAAGCAAACTATTTTGGATAGTTGCATAGTGTTTAATTACTTTTTGCTTTTAAGCTTTCCTAAATTTTATTTAGGGGGTGAAAGGCATGCCAGAGTTTTGTTGATTTTGTTTTGGGATTGGTTTTTTCCCAATATTTTATTGGAGGGGTTTTGTTGTTTTTCTCATTAATATAGCTCTTACCCATCTTACCGGATCCCAAACAAATATTACATGTGCAGTCCATCACTAAAAGCAAGCTAATCGTACACCCAAATGTGCACAGATTTCTGCCATTCTATGGTATATCCAAAACGCTTATTTAGAAACCACACAATACTTCTTTCAGATAAATATTAGCTTTTATCAGTTTTCATAATCACTCAGGGGAAAAAAAAGAGCATTTAACCAATCAACTATGAGATATACTGAACTTCTGTTTCAGACTTACGGTGCAATAATGGCTCTTGCAGGTCTTTTTGTGGACTGTACTTGAGAAAGCCAACCTTCTAGCTGTGCATTCAGCTGGGGTCCTGTGAAGAGACATGGAAACAATGAACCATAAAAGAACCTAATACATCTCAAAAACTTACAAATAAAGCTTGAAAGGCCAACAGATTTAAAAGTCATCTTAAACATTAAAAGCTGGGTTTGAATCTAAAAACAAACCAACAGAAAAAGCCATCCCTCCAAAATACCCAATGCAACAACAAAAACAAACCCCAACCCTGTAATGTTGAAGGTTACAGTAGGAAAGTTGCAACCTCCTGGTCTGGAAAGTTAATTTACTGCACATCCAAACACACACTTATCATTTATTGCTGTGTGGGGACTACTGAACACATCATTTCACCATTTGAAAGAACGGCTGCCGATTTCAAAAGAATTGCTAACAGATGATTGCTTCTTCTCATAACTAAATTTGCAGAATTCAGAAGTAAAAAGTTATGATCTTTATCAAGAGAGCCCAATATGAGAAGATGACATAATAGAAAGGCCTAACACTTGCATGATAGCAAATGACTATGGTAATAAATCCTTTATTAAGCAAATACAAGAGCATAATACAAAACACTGTAACCTGGAAAATACATCAATGCACAGGAAAAAGCTGAAAGTGAGAAGACATTATGTTTATCCTAACACCTTAACTTCTGATCAATCAATATATTCTACAATTACATGGTCACTTCAACATTAACTTCAATAACTGGCCAATCCAGAATTTAAATTTTTTAAACTAAGTTCTAGACCTCAACAAATAGCAAATATTCTTAATTCAATCACCTGACAGCTAATAAAAAAGCCTTCTAGAAACACAACATTAAAAAAACCAAAACCAAGCAAACCACATTTTGATTATTTCCCATCACAAGAAAACTTTCTGATGTTAAGCTATCCTTCAGGAAGCAAGTCTGGCAAATACAGTAAAACATTCTCATACTAAAGAACGCTAAACAGGCTTTCAAGTAAAACTAATTCAGCTGCTACTGTTACAGGTTAACCTTAACAGCTGTTACTGTTAAGGTTACCATTAAGAAAATAGATGCACTTTTTTCAGCTGTGCTTTTTGACACAACTCTATGCCAGCAGAGTTTATCTGTAAAATATGGTGCAACAAGCTGCCGTTCTTCTTCCATGCACTTTGTAGATCGTTGTATCTTCCTGATGCAGGTGTTGAACTACCAACAGTAATTGCCAGTGTAAGTCAAAACCAAATTATGTGTCTGAAGCCATTTCACAGATACGTTCCAAACAGCCCTGACAAGGACTGACAGCTCTCCAAAAGGCTGACAAGAACCATAGAGAATGAGAGAAAAGATGCCAGCTTTTGCAGAATCAAGTAAATCCCTGACCAGGCATAGTCAAAAAGCTTTCCCTAGAAAACACAGGGGTGAGGGGTAGAGGTGTTGAAGCCACTAGTTTTTACACAAAGCTTAAATCCATGTGTTTCTTGAAAAAGGACAGCTTCTGTAGCTGCGAAGAACAGCCCTACCTTCTTACATGAAGGAAGTGAACAAGTGCAGCACCATTTTCCAGTGCCTTCTATTGTACCTTGAAAGCCTTAGTTACTGTCTACAACTCTAACAGAAAGAGTGACATACATTAGCTGCTGTCACTCATGTAATACAGTGACTTGGTGAAATGGTGCAATTGTTAAAAAATTCCACCACATACCAGTTTTATTCTGCTGCTTCTGTCACTTGGGAAATTACAAGCAGCTGACATGCAATAGAGATAAGCATAATGACATCTTAGAAAATGGAGGATATTGGGGAAGCTAAGTAAAAATAAATAGGTCTCTATTTCCACCCTCCTTCTAAGATAATAGGAGACTAACAAAACCATACTCTTTTACAGTTATCACCATGTTATATACTTGAGTGAAGAAACAAATCACCTAAGTTCTTTTTTTACTTCCTAATTCTCCCAAACTACGTAGCAAGATAAAATATTTTCTGAATTAAGCTTTTTAGGAGGACACTTTTTCCCAACACTAACTACCAGACTTAAACATTACTTTGCCCCACCTGACTCATTCTCCTCAAAGAAGAGGATCCATAGGCAGCACAACTGCAAAAGTGAGAATTACGGAATTACAGAATTTAAGATAAGGGGAAATCTCCCTCTGCAAGGCTCTGTGCTTAGCCCCCTTTCCTTCTTTAGCAAGGATTTTTCACTAAGGATGTGGTTAAGGCGATTTGCCCTTGGTTGAGATAAATCAGGTAACCTGCTGAACAGTTTAAATACGAAGGTCAGAACAACTGGTAATATCTGAAAGCTTCATGATTGGTCAAATCTGAGTAAAACTTCTGATCTTACAGTGTAGTAGCAGAGTAAGATGCCCAGGTTTGCTTAGTCTGCTATTACAGACACTAACAAACTAACATTTTCTTCCTAGAGGCAGTAAAATAATAGATCTGTATGACCCAAGGGATGAAACTTCTGTCAGTGTTTACTTAAGGACCAAGTAACACATCTGCTTTCAGATTTTTTCCTTTCAATGCCAAGTATAAGGTGCCTGTCTAAATAATTAATTTTGACCTAATGTAAACTTTCATTTCAACTTATACTTATCTGCACTATTTTAATAAAATAGGCAATCAAATTTCTCTCTCCAGAGGACTAACAGAGAGAGAATGGAGAGTACAACACACCCATGACCTTTCAGCTAAAGAAAAAAAAAAAATAAAAAAAAATCAAACAGCACCTATGCAAATTAACAAAATTACAGCCTACCTGCAGCTTCCTATGCTTACAAATACTTTAAAGGGGAATAATCTAGAACAGTAATTTTCTTGTTATCAGATTGGCACCAACATTTTCTTGAACTGTTCAGAGAAGTTTTTCTCCCAGTTTCCCAAACATGAGAATGCTTAAGGCTAGAGTCAAAATATTTGAATTGGTTAAACAAAATATAAATAAACCCACACTATCACACTAGCTATGCTCTGCCATGTGGAATTATATTAAAGTAGATGAGTAATTTCTTCATAAAAAAGTAAATTTTGTTCATATTTAAATGAAGCTTAACTGGAAAAACAGTCCTCAAGGCAATCCAGAGTAACCATGCATCTCCTTAGCTGACCAGCATGTACAGTGAACAGCACTGTCACCAATGTATCCTCTTGCCATTGTGGTGGGAAGTAAATTAGGTCCTGGCTCCCTGAGCCTCAGGTGGAAAGCTCACCTTAAGAAGATGAGATGCAACAGGGGTTTTAAGGTTAACCTAGACAGAAGGGCAGAAAACCATATGGATATAATTTATGGATGCAACAATCAATATACTTTAGCATTAATAGTGTAAGATCAGACCTTTCATTGATCAAAAGACGGTTAAGTAGCAAAGTATGAGCTTCACTGAAATATATAACATCAGGATTTGCATTTCAACCCTATGAAGTCAGGTATAAACATAAGTGTGCAACTGAAGTTTTCTGCCATCTGTGGATATTTCACATCCTCTTTTGTTTTGAAAACCAGAAGTTATGCCAAGTTTTAAAATAATTGCAAGCACAGACCAAGTCTCCACTAGGCAAATTTATGGAAACAACTACAGGCATTTATTCAATTATCTTGCCTGAAAAAACAACTTATTTTAACAATTAACATTATCCCATCACAAAGCTCTAGAGTAAGTAAGAAAGAATCCTTACACATTACTTGCATGCCATTGTCACCCAGGGAATAATAACACAGACATCTGGTAGTGACTCAGCTAAGTCCATCATCCCAATTTACAGCTGTCATGGTCCAGACTTCGTAGGTTAAGCCAAACCAGCACATTCTTTCCAGAGACAACATCACCTTGTCGGTGAGGCTGAAGTGCTTATATGCCAAGTGTCAACACAATGTAATGGCATTTTGCTCCTTTTCCTGCAGCCACCATTACACATACAAAACATACTTTTTCAGATTGGTAGGGAAAACTCAGTGCTTGCTCTGAATCCTCAGTCTCAGGGAATGCTTTTTTTACTGGAAGAGCATAAACTTCAATCAAAATTTAGAGAAGCATCAGGGAAAGCTATTCAGGTCGCCCTTGGCTGCATGTGTACAGCACAACAAATGCAAGGTAAGTAATGCTGGAGAACAATCACAGTAACACTGCACTCCCCAGCCTTGACAGCTTTTACTTGTCCAAGAATGTGTCCTACCTACAGGAGCCACCACCCTTCTTTGAGTCTTAAACATTTTAATTACCTTTTCCCACTGATGAGAAGGTCTACACCTTAAAAATGCTTCTAATAAATACTACAATGTATGGTAAGAAGCGAGTAAGTTTTTACTCCTGCAGAGTGTTAGAAAAATCTAAGTAATAGTGAAACCCTGGGTGGTGACATACAATTAGTTTAGTAACTGGAACTAAGCAAACTCCTTTCTTCACAATTCTGAAGGTGAATCTGAAACAATTAAATGGTTAGGCAAGCTCAAATCTGAAATGTGACAGAGAACTAACTATTTTAGTTAAAATTGCAGGAAGTGTAATGATTTTTCAAAAAACACAGACTGCACTTGAAAAAAGAAAAAGCCTAAAACTGCTTCTCAATGCAACAAAAGCCAACTCCTTGAATAAAGAATAAGTTTTAGCTATGCAAAGACCATGATTTGTCAGGAATAGAAGGTGATTTCCAACAAGTCCTGTTAATGGGCACATTCTCAACTGCTAGCATATACTCTCCTCCAATACTGATAAAATGGTAAAATCAGACACAGCAGAAATTTACCTATCCAAACAAGAACAGGGGAAAATTAAGACGGAAATGCAGATTACACCAATTCCACATTAATTCTTATTTATACTCATTGTAAGATGGAACTAAAACTGCTTGAATGGGAGGAAATAAAACTGAAGCCACAATAGAAACATTGAAACAGATATTGAAATCTGCTTGGTGGCAGTTCTAACTTGTATGCCCCAATTCTCCAATATTCCACTAGCTCTTGATTTTCCTCTACTGAAAGTTGGCAGGAATTAAAAAAAAAATTCAAACAATAATTAAGAAATTAATTAAGAACTCATTAAGAAAATCAACCAATATGTACCTACCTAGCTTGACAAAAAACCTTTGTACTCAGGTCATTCAGAGATCCAAACAAATGACGTTCTGTTCCATATCTCTGAGAATGATTTTGGCTCTAATACACACTAAATGTAAATGAAATTTGTGAAAGTATTCACTAAGTGATGCTTCCAGCCCTATTTTAATGATACTAGAACTACACCAAATATAAAACCCTTTTTCTATTCCAACTGTACAGTGAAAGTTGAATGTACATACTTTTCTTGAAGTATGTTGATTTTGACAGTACTTAAGTGATTGAACTAGAAATAATAGCCTAGAAATTATATCTCAAATTATTACAGTACACTTTTTCAGTGTACAATGCTAAATAATATAGTCTGCATATTAATGCTGTGTTCCATGTTTAATTCATAAAAGTCAGTAATGACACATCCAGTTTCCCCATAAAAAGCCTATAAAAAGATTAACGACCAAAGGGAGAGAGATATTACATTTGGTATTTAACATTGCAAAGCAAATACTTGATGAATTCGTAAGATACTATGATTAGTTGTTCACAGATTGCAAGGTAAGAACTTAAGTTAACAGCTGTATTTGTAATACTTCAGCTAATGTCACAACATTAAGATTTCATGATCAGTACATTAATTATCCTGCTACTGCAGTAAGCTCCGTTCACTGCAAGAGATCATAGAATTACTCAAGCTGGAAAAGACCTTTAAGATCATAGCGACCAAAAGCCTAACACTGCCAAGTCTACCACTAAAGCAATCTCATTTCAGTGACCCCCACATGCTTTTTCCATGTCTACGACCATCTACAAACGATGATTCATTACTTCTACATTACATTTATGAACAAGCTGTGATGACTTATTCCAGTTTCAGGGAGCTCGCCAGGGTTCTTGGCATGCCACAGCAAACCACTTTTATGGACTCTTATGACATAGAGAACATCTTCCTCAACCCCTCATCTGCATTCCTAGTCTAAACCACACAGAGTCACACATGTGATTCCTTTCTGACCACTTCAGCTGCTACAGAGACACATATCCAACACACTACAGAGAAGAGATTCTGCCCTAAGTTAAGGTGGGGTACAGCCACTCCAGGTCAGTGAACCCAGCAGCAGCATCTGCCCTCAAAAACTGTGGGCAGCAGGCCTGGGGAATGGATTACACATATCCAGCAACATCACGGCAAAGCAGAAACAGCTGTAACTGATGGACACTCTTTCTCTAATGCTGATGAGAAGTTCCAGCTCATGCCAACAAGCATACAAATGCTGGGATTACAGCACTATTCTTTAACACAAACAGCCATTCTCACATCACTCCTCAGAGACCCTAAACCCCAGAAAGCACAAATGAGAAGAGTTTTATGATCTCAGAATCACACTGCTATTGCACCTTGAAGCTGCCTACCTCACAGAGATACTAACAGAGTAAATGGGTTTTGACATCAGAAAAAACAGCATTTGGTACAAAGGCAGTAAAAAAGCATTAATGCCGATCTTACTGGGGATTACAAAGGAATAGAAGAGGCTGCAAATATGCAAAGATAGTAGCCAACTTTGAGACATATGCAACTTCTAAACTGATCATTCATGGCACACAATTGCCTTTTCATTTATTTTCTAATCTGCTGAAATTCTTCAAAGCCTTATGCTTTCCTGCTCATCTACACACCATCATGCAGTCTTCAGCCCAAAAAACACAGTCAAAACATCGCTGGCTGTACAACAGTCTCTCTGTCATTCGGGAGTTCTGGCATTTCTTGTCCAAACAAGTTAGAAGCTTAATCCCTTACAAATGGTAGCAACAAGATGTCAATGCCTACCTCTTTTGGGGTTATTTTGCTGACAATCTAGGGCAGCAGCAAACTCTAAACACAAGTGCACCATTAAGTTTAAAGTTGCTTCAGATATTTACTGGCCATTTAGTTGGCTCATCATAAAAAAGGAGCTTTGAAGACAATGAGTGCAATGGTGTTTTAAGTCAACACAGCAATTACTCTGCCAACTGAAATTTGCATTAATAAGTTATGGAAATTAAGGTTCTCCTAGGTCAAACAAGTTGGCACAGGCTAACAGCACACCTCTGGCCACTATGGTTTGGTCATGCAAAAGAAGAGAAATAAGCCCTAACTAATACAACAACAAACTTGTTTTGCAGGGCAAGTTTCATATCATGTAGTATTGTCATTCACACACACACACTCTCTATTGGATTTTTACTTCCTATGACCTGGAAGAGCCTACTAAAAATCTTCATGTTTTATCTGTATCACCATGCCACTGACTGGGGAAAAGCTGAAACAAGAACTCTTATCACATTAATAAGAAGTAGTATTTCTTAAGTATTGAGTTACCACTTCCAGGGACCAGAAAAGGGAGGCCAGCCGTGAGCCAATAAGCCTTGTTCAGCACCATGTGACATCCCACTTGTCATGACATGCTACAGAGGAAAAAAGAGATGCACATAGCTAACGTTTATTTCCATTTCAGGAGCATATGTATTGATTTCCCACAGCAGTTACTGCCCAGCACTTACTGAATCTACTCACATCGAAGAATAAACACCCTTATCCAGAATACAGCCCATTCTCAGGCTAGCATGTCATTTCCACTGAATTTCATCTGCTCCTTTTGTATCTAGGAATGTTGCCTGCATTCAAAGACACTGAAAATTATGCCATTTTTGTTTCAAGCTGTCTTCCTCTTCCACCTGCTGGTTAAAAATCAATTTCTCAAGAGGTCTGGATACTAGGTGGTTGAATTAACACAGCAGGACTGGGACTTTCTTCCAAAAATAAATGTGAGTGTACTATTTCTCACCACACAACAGTGATATTTTCTTTTTTTTTTTTTTTTTAAACAATCTACATGATTGCATGATATTTTTCTTTATGTTGTATGCATGCATCTAAATTTTGTGAATGTTTTCAGTGGCCAGCATACACCAAGCTGCTAGTCCACAAAAGCAATGGCATGTCATATACCACCAACTTTTTTTAAAAGCAGATGTGCAGATCAAGCTCCACAAATGAAGAACAAAGTTGTTTAGACCAGTGGCCTACTATTAGCAACAGGCACAGCACAATTTCAGTTTGGAAGCTCAGCTGTAAAACTTCCCATACTCCGTGGTGCTGCTAAGTAGGAGGAACAACTGACCAGACTTCACTGTTCTGTTTGCTGCCAATCAAATGCTCCAGAGGTATATACCTGAAGTTCATTAAGATGCTGCACTGACTGATGTGGAATGAAGATTAACTTCCCCACACCAAGAATTATAGAGGAAAACAGATGACAACCATTTCAGTTAAAATTTTCACACTGAACTCACCTGCTAAAAATTCTTAATGATTTTTTTTTGTTTGTTGTTACAACAGCACACAATGAGAACACATGGGAAGTCAAATCCTAACATCATGGTGAAGGTCATCTTCCATTTCTTGCCCCTTTCTCAGATTTACTGAGTAGGAAGCATTGAGCTTTCACCCCCAGACCTAACTTTCCCTCTATTACAAAGTTGTTTGCTTAGATGAAACATTCTAACATGTGAACATGCCTGGATATGCACAATTGCACAGCCAGTCCCACCTGCTCTACAGCATTCATTAGCATCACACAAGTAGGTGGCATATTCATACTAGAATGGAGTGCATGTTTATATTTTCCAAGGCAGAACCTAAGCAGCGCATATCCCATGTCTGGAGAAAATCATGGAGCAATGGCCTATTTTCAGCTGAAGTAATTGTTGTCCGATGGAAACGAGAAGCCTCTAAAGACAAGAAGTGGCATTTCCTCCAAACCCTCTTACACATGTTCCATTGACCATCCATGAAGCGTAGTAGCTCCCTCCTGATTGTGGCTTCACTTCTGATATTGCTTCCACTCTTGGAGTGCAGAGGAGACAGCTAACCCAGTTTAAGAATATCCTCTGACCACAAAAGCCAGACTGCATTCTGGATCCATTCCTTGTCTTCCCCCTCAGCTGGCTTTGGCCCTTCTTTCCCAGAGCTGACTTCTACAACCAGATGTTAGCAAATTTTTTATTTTTTATTTTTTTTTAAATAGCACTGGGTGCTTCACTTTTGCAGTAAATCCCTCCCAAGTCCAGAATGCCATGCATCACCCTGGATGGTGTGTTGGTGTTTTACCACTAGGTACCAGGCACCTCAGGAGAAACTACCACTTAAAAACCTCATCCTCACTCAACCTCTTCAAAAATGCTTTCAGATGTAAAGATTTTGAACACATCTGTCAAAAATCACATTTCCCCATAGCCTTTCAGATGGGTCATCTTAACTACAGAGCAGATAAGTGAAGACAGGGCATCCACTCACCCTGTGTAATCAAACTTAGCTCTGTAGAAAGAGAGCAGTTTGGAGGAAACGGGAAGCTTAAACGCTAACCAGTTTATATATAACACAGCAAATCACTTCTGGGCTGAGACAGTAGCGCGAAGAACGGAGGAGGTAGGAGGACTTGAAAAGACAATCCCTGGAGAACCGTGGGAACACACTGAAGAACTATCAAAATTCAAACTGATCCCTGCCTCAGCTCCAGCCTTGAAGATATGCAGGCTAAAAACACATGGTAAAATCCACTTTCTTCAAGAAGTACAATTGAGGAGCCTATGTTACAAGTTTGATGTAGCAGCGGACATCAGAGTCTGGCCTGAAATATAGGAAGATTTTAAGTTAAATCTACAATGAACATATAGCCTCTTGGTCCCCATTTGTTTTTGCTGGAGTTTTGATGGACCTTCCTAAAAGGCACACAAAAATTAGTTTTCAAGCAATAAATAATAGGTAGTCCATCTTGCTGAACAGGCACAATTCCTGCTCTCACACACCCAGTGCAAACTGCAGAAGAGAGTTCTATAGCAAGACACAATACTCCTTGCTCATTTAAGGAAAAACATATTTCCAAAATCCTCAGATTATGCAACACCAACCACTTACCCCCACCATACATGCTGTAACAATTTAACTTGTCACAAGCACAGCTGTCATAATTCATTATTACAACATGATTCAGTTTGGGTTTTTTTTCATGCAGTGTGTCTGGGCAACCATCCCACATCCCCTCAATAATAACTGCCAGAGGGCTGCCCAAAAGCAATGGGAGTAACATGCTTTTGGATGTCCTACTACAACTAGTCACGCACACTCACCAAAGTGTAGTCTAACTAAATTATGCACTGAATTTTTATAGAAAAGAAAACAGTCAAACACAATATCCATGCCTCTTAAAAAATTTCTTAAAAATTAAAAATCTTATTTGCAAGTATTCAGTAATAACTTGATATGACATCCAATACCAAACAAACTACAAAATTTGTGTGTCAGGTCATATAGCCATTCCATATCACAGATCAGTTCTCTGCTTTACTCATAAAAGAAAATATAAATTTCAGGACCAATGCGATCACCACAAAGCTCTGATATTTTCATGTCTTTGCACATGGTTAAGCCTAAACCTTTATGATTTTGTATATTTTCTGTAAATGGAGTACTATCTACCTTTCTAGATAATTGGAAATAAATGTAGTTGCAAGCTGCACGATGATTTGAGGCCAGTTTTGTAATGGACACTAGAATTATGTTTAGAATATTAAGCTCGGAAGGAAAACAATCATCCTCTATTGTTGTCTCGAAAATGCCTACCCAACCATTTGAAGCCCAGCTACTTATCACACAACCCGCCTCTTCCTGTGTTACCCTCCTCCATGTATTTCTTTTCTTCCCTTTCATTTTTTGCCTCATACCTCGTTCATAAATTTATGGAGGAGAGGAGAAACCACATCTTTTTTAGCTGAGAAGTGTATGATTTCACATCCAATTCTTCTTAGATGCAGAATTTAGGATCCTGAATAACACTTCATTGTTTGGTTTGGTTTATCTTCAATTAATTGTACCCCCTATCTCTCTGAACTGTTCATTATGACAGCTTCTTGTTCATCTAAGCTCGTTCACCTGCAGTTTTGTAATCATCTTTACTCCCGAGGCCAGTGAAAGAACATCCCTTACAAATCTTATTAACAGCTCTGAAAAGACAAACGTACATCCTTTTCACAAAAGCGGTTCTGCCCCCAAACCGAACAAAACTTAGCACCAAACATATGTGTTATCAAGCCGTTATTATGTGTTTCTGCCCTTATTTTTGGCGTGGGCAAGAGGAGCGGTAGCCCGCCCTCCAATGCACCACGTTTTTCTTCTATTCTTCTTCTGCAAGTACCACATGTTTAAATGGACAGAGCCTCTCTGCACTATTGCTCAGTAACTTTTCACTCCTACTAAAGAAAGCGCTCGGGAAGGAAAAATAGGTTTTCTTGGACTACAAAAACAGAAATAAATCTCCCTGTTTTCACACCTCGACAAGACGTAAAATAAACCTCCCTATTTCCACACCTTTCCCCCTGCTTTCTAACCCCAGACAGGAGGTATTTTCTCATTGAATTAACAAAAAAAAAACCCCAGGAACAGATGAAAATACTGAAATCCGTCTGTGTGCTCTGACGGCGAGCAACACTCGGTAGGAAGCACAGCCCCGAGCTGGCTCCAACCCCGCTGCCGAGACACACGAAGCTGCGGCGAGGCACGGCCGCCAGGCACGGCAGTCGCACGAGGCGCAGCCGGGGGGCCCGACCCATCCCCGGTGACGACCGAACGCCGGTTTCGGCCGAGAGGCGCCGCTGCAGGGACCCGGCCCGGAGGAGCGGGACAGCGGCGGCCGGCAGGTGCGTTCAGGGTGCTCCGCGGCACTCCCTCCCCGGCTCTGCCCGGTCTCCGCCGGCGGCCGGATCCGGCAGCCCCCAGCCCCCCCCACCCGCCCGCCATGTGCCGGCGGGGGCGGAGCCGGCGGCCCCTCCCCGCTCCCGGTACCGGCCCCGGCGGCCCCAAAGTGCTGATTCAGCCCCCGCCGCCCGCTCCCTGGTCCCGGCGGTGGTACCTGAGGCCGTGTACCAGCTGCCGGCGTGGCTGGCCTCCCGGCAGAGCACCCGGTTGGACATCTTGGAGCCGGAGCCGCCTATGGTGTTCGGGGGGGGCGCTGGGGGACGGGCCCGCCCGCGGCGGCGGCGGCGGCGGCGCTGCTCCCCCTCCTCCCCCGGCACGGCCCGGGCCCCGCGGGCGGAGGCGGCGCTGCCGGGGCGGCGCGGGCCGGGGGCGCGGGGCCGGGCGGGGTCGCGGAGGGGGGACGCGGGGACTGAGCCGGAGGCCGCCGCCGCCAACTCCGCGCCGGCGGGTGGGGGGGCGCGGAGAGAAGGAGGCCGCGGCCGCAGCTG
Source organism: Parus major (assembly GCF_001522545.3). Lineage (NCBI taxonomy): Eukaryota > Metazoa > Chordata > Aves > Passeriformes > Paridae > Parus > Parus major. The sequence goes on from NC_031770.1 coordinate 33,615,679, forward strand.
GGTTTGGCCCCGCTCGGCTCCCGTGGACTAAGGGCCGCGCGGGCGCCGCGCCCCCATTGGGCACCAAAGCAAAAGCCTCACCGTGATTGGCTGCTCGCGCTCCGCCGGCCCCGCCCACCACAGTGACAAGTGCGGCACCGCCCCGCGGGGGAGTGGGTAAGGGGCGGGGTTAGGCGGGAGAGCTCGCCGCGGATTGCTCAGCGCGTTGCCGTGGCGATGGGTGCCGTGCGCGCCGATTGGCCGGGCCGTGTCTCCGTGGTGGCGGGGCAGATTCCGGGCGCGGGTCAGGTGAGGGGAGCGGGGCGGGGGGGGTCGGGAGACCCCCGGGGTGACCCGAGGGAGCACCCCGTTATCCGCTGCCTCCCGCGCCCGGCACGGCCGGTGGGAGCAGTTGGGATGCTGAGGGCTCGAGGGACGGAGCACCGCTGCCCAAAGGCGTCTTTAGGAACGTGGATTTTTGCTGCGCTGGGGCTCCGTGTTTCCGAACAAGGATCTTTCCCCTACGCCTCCCTGCCCGTGCCGTGAGGCCCGCGGCAGCGTGGCATGGAGCGAGGGCCGTGGGAGTACAGCTGTGTGGAAGTCTCCGGTTCTTCTCAGCCTAATACTTCCCCACCCCTTTAATTTTATTTTTTTATTATTATTATCTGGGTGAATGAACTGCTGCCATGGAGACATCAAGCGTGGCTCAAAATAGCTAACGAGGCAGAACTGAAAAGGGGAGTATGGCCGGTACAAAAGGGGGAAGGGAAAAAGCAATTTCAGCCGCTGACGTGGGAGATGCAACCAGCAGAGAGGAAACCACAACGGGAGAGATGAGGGGCAGCAGCCATTAAGGCCTTCAAGGCAGACTGGGGCTTTGTGAGGTGGAGCACGTGTGGTCAGGAAACACATTCTCCTTCTCCCTCTTTGTCATCTAATTCTTTGAAAAGTCCTCCAGTCACTTATAAATGCGTGCAAAATACGGAGGTTTGGGATGTTGTTTTGTTTTTGTTTGCGAGGTTTTGCACTGGTTTTGATTTTTTTACAGTGAAACAAAGGAAGCGGTGGGGACAAAGGCATTATTCGCAGTATGTCTTGGAGATCAAAAAGGCTCATGCTGCAGGCATGGCTTGTCTCCTTTTTATTAGTGAGGATCCTCCTCTGCACCCATGACACTGCCTTGCCAGTGCAGCTGAGGGGCAGTAAGGACCGGGGTCTCCAGTTAATATCATTTCTAATAGGCAGCCATGAGGAAATGGGGCCTGATTATCCCAGCAAATGTCTAATGTTTTATGAAGCCTTCACTGCTCTACATAACCTTACAGTATTCTACTGTTATTTTACAAACAGTGTCTTCAGAAAGGTTAATGCAGATTATAAATGCTACCTAGACTGGAAGAACTACCCTACCTGACTGTTTTAACATAAAACTATATTGGTAGTTGTGATAGCAATTTATACCTCTCAAATTATTTACATAAACTTCACTAGTAAGAGTAGTTCCTGAAATGATCCTTCAATAAATTAATCCTGCAATACATTTAACTAAATGCAGCAGAGGATAAATTTTACTGCATGGAGAAAAATAACTTGTGATTATAAACTTTAAAAATGGGTCACAGCAGGGTATATTCAAGTTATTGATACACCATTGTCCCACAGTCCATCACCAACAGTTAGAAGAGGCTGCTAGGAGGAACATTTGATTATAAAACATAATTTTTAATTATCTGGTATTATTTTCTATCACTTAGAGGAACAGCTTTCATTTTCTCCTAGCATTTCCCTTTCAATTAAAAATATAAGAATTTCTGAGTAGTCATCCAGATGGTTTAATAAAAACATTTTATAAGTATTTTCTTCTGGGTGTACTACCTTCCATTAGTAGTGGTTTCTTCCTCTTCAGCTTGCCTTTTAAAATTCCTTAAATATATTTCTTCCAGCTATATAACAGGCTGGATTCCTTTTCTCCTTGTGCTTTTTAAAGATTCCTTCTCCCTTGCTTTCCTCATTAACCTTTCTTTCCTTGGGTGTAGTTTTATCTCTCCTAGACTAAGCACAGATGAGGATGAAGTTTTTACTGGGTGTAACATGAACACGGCATCCATGTAGATGCAGAAGAACAACACAGCTCAGTGTTAGCAGCTTAGCACAGGCTTTCATTTTGCTAATCCTTAAATTGTGGTATGTGCTACCAACACTGTGACAACCAGGTGAAGAAGCTCTGCCCTTTTCTGTTATCAATTAGCACTGTCAATCCAGAGCCCATGGAAGCTGGAAAACATCCTCCAGTTTTTGTTTGCTCCTGACAAAGCTTGTTAGCCATAACACTACAAAATGAACTTCTTCTGTTTCCACTGCTAAGGGTGACAGTAGGATATTAATTTGTACCCTATCACAAGTAGTCATAATACCATTGAACAGTGTTTAATGACTAGTGGGTTCCTGTTGGTAACTATCCTCTCCTAACCATGAACTGTTTGTGTAAGGGCTGGTGATGTGCTCCCTCAGTACCACGTGTAGAGGAAGAAACAGAAAAACAGCCACCTCTTCAAGAAGTGTTTGGAAAACGCTCTCACATGCTGTGAGTCTTGGGGTGTCCTATGCAGCGCCAGGAGTTGGACTTGATCTTTGTGGGTCCTTTCCCACAGGGTGGGATCCCACCAATGGCAGTGCTGGGCTTCCTGGTACACAGGACACGGAGTATGGAAATGTTCTAGCCACAAACCGAGAAACTAGGCTGAGCTTTCAGTGAAATTATGTGAAGCATGGGTTAGGTTGGGAGATGTTCCTGCTTCATCTACAATTCTTCCAAGCACTGTTTGTTGGGGATGGGGAACAGTAACAGGAGCACTTAACAGTCCCATGCTGTTATCCCAGTCCTTTTCCTCTGATACAGAGAGCTGACACAATTCATGGACAGTCCCCTAGGCTTGCACACCCTTAAAGCACAGACCTCTGTTGCATGTGTGTGTCTGTTGGCAGTTTGTTTCTTACCTGTAAGAAAAGCATGAAGGCACTGGCAAAGGTCCTTAGCATGGAGGGTTTTCCTTCAGTAACACCCTGTGACCATCCGGGATGGGACGTTTTCAGCTGGCCCAGCTTTCACAGCCTGTTGCTTTCTCGGTTTTTGCTCTCATAGTCCTTTTGCACGTGGTTATTTTCTGTGGTGTTTATCACAATGCCTGCTTCCTGTCCCCTCCCTTGTCAGGAAGCTGTTCACTGTTACTTTAGGTTTTTCTATTTGCAAACCGTTGTTCTGCATCTGAGGAACCTGCTGTTCCTACCAGTCCTTCGTTCTACTGTTAAAAGCAGCCACCCCCACCTCACCCCCAGCTTCACAGTCCTTACGAGGGAAATATCTCCACTTCCTGTGTAACAGAAGAGCATCTGAGATAATATCAGTGGGTAATTATCTATCTTGTAAATACTTCTCAACCACCCAGCAGTTTTTTAGCAATTTAGGCTCCTTTTGGAAAATGGGTCTGTTATATACAATTGCAAAGCAAACTTCAAGAAGAGAGCTAAAAGCACTTTTGAAATAGGAATATGAACATTCCTAGTCAGTGTTGCACTGGCACTGATGTAAACTGCCCCATAATTATTCATGGTACATTTACATTTGAAATCCTTAAAACTGTATTTGAATGGGAACGTTGGCAGAAACAGTGCTGATAGACTTTTTATCACAGTAAAATGCCTCTTTCTGTAACAGCTGGCATTCTGTATTTCTGTGATCTAGGCTATGTAGTCACCCTTAAAATGAATCCTAACTATGAAATGGAATAGGGAACACAAGCTAAGGCTTGGCTAAGAATAATTTGTTATGCAATAAGTACAATGATAAGAATATATCAAAACCTCCACCCTATGAAGGCATAGGAATGGTGGTGGGCATAGGAATTTTTCTCATGTCTCCTTTCCAACCTACAGGTTTCAATTGCTTGTATCTTTCAGAATTTTTCAGATTTTTCATTTGTTTGAAAGCAGGTCTTTTATTTCTAGGAAGTCTGATGGGCAGAGAAAAGTTCTTTTGATCAGACTGTTTTTACAATGGTGACAGCGCCTCAGAAAATAAAATGGATTGCCCAAAGACACACTGATTTTGGAGAAAGTCCTTGATAAATCAGAGGAGAAAAAAAAAAAAAGGATTTGGCAAATCAAACTGTAATTTTAGGTGGTAACAGGCTTCAGAATAGAAGGATGTAGAATCCTTTGATCAGAATTACTTTTAGTGGGAAATCCTTTCTTCTGTCATTGTTCCCTTCCAGGTAAAAGACAATGTTCTCAGTGGAAGCAGTTAAGAAGGCACAATTCAAAATATCGCATATGACTCATATATTATAATTCATTCACAGTTACTGAATAGTAACTTCTGGATATTTGAGATATAAAATATTCATCTTGAAAGGCATGTTGTCAAGTAAACTAGGAATTCCATTTTATTTTCTATTCAATTTTGCTGCCATTTGGGTGAACACTAAAAAAAAATAATTAAAAAAAAGAGATAATGGCTTTCAGCTGCCTAGCAGTGTCCTCTCATACATCTAAAGTTGCCTGTGGAAAAACAATACCACTTTCTTTCTAGACTAAATTGGGATAGCAAGCATCTGTCAAGTCTCCTCACAGAATTTTCATTGTTTTGTAGTGAAAAGTTTAAAACAAGTAAATGCTTTTATAATTTACACTTCATCATTACTTTTGTAACTAAGAACTAGATAATACAGGTATTTACTTGCTACTTATTCCTGTTAAAGAGTATCTTCTATGCAGAAGATCTCAATTGGTGAAGCCAATTTAACAAGGAAGACGGTTGTGCTTGTCTTGTTGACTTGTCATATCTTCACAGGAATCACTAACATTTAATTCTTAGAGCTGGTGAGTTCACTGCTGTTAGTCACATTTCAACTTATTTCTTAGAAGAGGCTGCCCAGAAAAGGTGCTGTAGTGAATCTTCTAACATCATCACTGTGTGAACATGGCTTTTTCATTCCCTTGAATTAAATCTCTAGCCTAGATGGGAAAGTAATAGCAGATGACACCACACATAGCTGGTGACACCAGCAGCTGAGTAGATTGCATGCTGCTGTCAGGGACAGCTTCCCTTAGCACTAGGACTGATGCTTTGAGATTCCAAGTTGATGGAAGAGGTGTGTAGAAAGCCAGTGTTTCAAGTTTTGTGCAGCTGCTTGACAGGTGTTACTGTAAGAAATCTTACTGTGTTCTGAATTAAGGTAGAACAATCTAAAAAAAGTGCTCTGTCTGGGGAGAATTAAAAGTCTAACTGCTTCTTTTTGTTTGGTGTTGCACAAATTCTCAACATAGAAGCTGGGAAGCAGCATAGATTCCCTTTGCATTTAACAGTTCTTACAGTCTTGCGAAGTTGTTTCTTATGAAATGTTGGAATGCTGTTTTAGCAATAAAAATAGCAGTACCAAGTCCTTATGGTGTTTCCTTGTCTTCACTTAAATGTTATTACTCATTCCAGAAAGTCAAAACACTGTTGTTAAAATTCTTTCAGTATCTTTTTAGTGTCACTGTTTGATGGAGGCTGTGTTCACCACAATGCAATAGAATTAGTAATCTCCTTCCAAATTTTGGTATATTTTCCAAAAGACAGCTTTTAGCCTTTATTTGGGGTTTTCAGGCTTCTTTCAATTTTTGTTCCCCACTCTTCCTGCTCTTAGACTGCATGAATTCAGTGTTTCTGTTCTAAGATACTAAGATGTATGTAAAATAGTGAGAACCTTCCTGCTAAGACTAACAGCAAGACCTCAGTCTCTGACAAGTTTTTAGACAATTCAACTAAGGGTAGCAGTACAGAGGACTGAATTACAGAACTCTTATACGTCACTTCCAATTCATTTTGTTTCAGCTGAATCCAGTACACTGAATCCAATCATAGGAGAGCAATGACAAATGCTGAACAGCACACCTCATTACTGTACCTATGTGAGACACTGGATACTGTCTATAGGTGATCCATTCAGCTGCTGGATCTCATTGTTTGTTTTAACTAAACCCATTTCCTGGTGTTCTGAAGCAAGTTCTCTCCTCTCAATAAATAAATAATTGTTCTACATTTGTTTGTTTCTGTTTAGGCATGTTGCACTGAAGGGTGCTATATAAAACCAAATGAAGTTCTATAAATAATCAGCCATGTGATTCTTGTAATAAATTGTTCCCCTTTATGTCACGCATTCAGAGGATGTAGCCCCATGGGATTATTAAGACTTTCATCCAGTAGTGCAGTTTCAGTACTTTATTTTGAAAGTCTCTTAATAGCTAATTTAAAACAAGAGAACAATTAAATGTAAAGTATTCTTTATTAAATAAACTCAAAAGATAAATCAAATTGTGCAGTTAAGACAACAACGTGGCCAAAGGATTTTTACAGCAGAAAACAAATTGCGGCAAATGAGCATTTCAATCTAGCAGCCAAACTGTCCTCATTTTTATGGAGTTAATTTCGGTCCTCAAATTGTGACTTGTTTTTTAAAAGATATGCTGCTAGAAATTCAATGGGATTGGGCGGTCTGCAAAGAAAAAAAGTAAATCAAAAGCAGTTATTTTTTATTATATGAAATTAGGTGGTTGAAGGACAAACCACCTTCCCTTAAAAGAACATAATTCTTCCCAAACACTTCTAAGCATTGATTTAGGGATGACAAACTACCTAGAGTGACTCTGCAAATTTCCATTTTATGTTTAATGAGAAGTTTTTAAAAAGGAGTCTTAGATACTGCTGGTTCAATGTTACTAAATTGCTAGAACAGTTACATGCCTAAAACCACAGCCTGTAAGCATAAATACTGTATGTACATCATTGGCTATGACATGCATTTGCCTATTTCCTTAACTCATGCTATTTAAACTGAATCTCAGCTTTTTTGCTTTTTTTTTTTTCAAGTGGTTATTGTGTATCTTAGTGTATTAAGAGTTGTTTTTATGGTTTCTGGCAAGTAAAACTAACACAACAAATCTTCAAGTTTGAGAAGTGCTGTAGCTTGCAAGTAGTCAATAGTAAACATTTTTGATCACTGGCCTTAGTCTGTAGTTTTTTTAAAAAAAACTCCTCCAGCTATACCATGTGAATCCTGCTAATCTGGATTCTGTCCACAGAAGGTCAAACCAAAGGTGTGACAGTGAGCAAATATGCCTATAAAGAGCACAAAAACAACAACAACAAAAATATACAGAGATACTTCTCGGGACCATCCTTTTGGCTTCCAAGCATGTACCAATTTCTGAGCTAGCACCCTTAATAGTCCTGGGTGGATTCCTCTACAGCTTTGACCAGTTGCCTCTTGAGCACAAAAAAATGTCCTCAACTGAAAACAAAAAAAATAGCTTAATTATGTGACCTGTGAAGGATCAGCCCTTTTGTTTGTTATAAATTTGCTAACTGCTTTGTTTAATTTGATTACTGTATCAGAAGAGATAATAAACACTCCACCCAATCCATCATCTCTGTGATGTTGTGATTTAACAGGCCCCTAGTATGTTCATCCACAGAAGCCTCTTTTCTAGATATCATCTATTCAGTCACTCCATACAGAGATGGCATTCCATCTTCTGACTGCCTTGTCACTCTCACTTTTTCACATTCTACCAGAATACAGGGGCATTACACATAATATTAAAAATACAAGAACATCACAAATTTAAATAGTGACATTATCCTTGTTTTTTACCCCATTTTTTACCCCATTCAGTTTCTAAGTCCTGCCATTCAGAATTTATTTTTTATTAAAGCAGTGCATTGAGATACACATGTAACAGTTTAACATTTTTCCACAAGGGTGATTTTCAGCTCAGAATCTAACATTTTGTCAGTAGTGCTTTCCACTACCCTCCGATGTCCACAATTTTATGTTTATTTGGATTCGATGTCACTTTCTGTCAGTTTAAATTTTTCATGTCTTCACATTTTTATGAAGTTCCTGTGCAATTATTTACAGTTGATCTACTTAAAAACAACTTAAAAAAAAAAAGCACAAAACTCCCCCATCTATTCTGTAAAACTCAGTCTCATTAACAACTTTTGTCAGCCACTTCTTCAAATTCTTAAGGGATCTTTTCCATGATTCTAGTGTTGAGCTCGTTTCACCATGAAAATTCAACATTTACTTCTACCCTCTATCTCATATCTTCCCATCACTTCCTCATCCATATAAAGGTGTTTCCTTTAATCCCAACAGCAACTAACTCTCTTTAAAAGACGTCAGTAAATAACTATGTGAAAAACTTTTTGGAAATTTAAACACGCAGACTGCATCATTTGCATTCCTCTTTATGTATGCTTGTTGATTCCTTCAATAAACTCCAAGATACTTAAAAGACCTGACAAAAATTGTGTTGATTTCCTCACAAATAAGTCATTTATACATATGCTCACTATCCTGGATGGTAGTTTCTACTGAATTCCAGGCATGATCATCAGATGTACTGGGCTGTTCCCTGAACATGTCTATATTCCTTTGAAAAAGAACTTAGCATCCACTAGTTACTTTCCTGTTCAATTTTAAGCAGATTATACAGCAGAGCTGATAGTTCAGCTTTCTCACTCCTGAGGGTTTATTATGCTTGCCTGAACAAACAGTTTGACCTGGCAAGTTCATACTATTCAGATTTTTACCTCTATGTTCCCCAACCCCTCCTATCAATGATCCAATTTCACTCCTGTGATGTGCCCCGATAAAGAAGATGGAAAAAGGCAAGGCAAGGAAAGGGGAAAGGGAAGAGAAGGGAATGAGAAAGGGAGGGGGAAGGGAAAAGCTTGCCTGTCACACAAATATCCAGTGTGTAAGGCTGGGGTATTAACCCTGGGCTGTGTTTTACATGGAGTCTGCAGCAGAACTCCCACAGATGTCAGCTGAAGATCTGCACATCCCTCAGGCATGCACACAGGGTGGATCTTCCTAGATCTTTAATTTTGCTTAATTAGCTGTCTGTACACTGCAGTTTAACTGCCCATCTCCTTTTGAAGTTCATACACTGTTGATGGTTTTTCTGACTGTAGGTGCCATGATGCAATTATGGTCATCTATACCAGCTTTTGATCGTATTATTTCAGTTTGAGAGATGGTTACATGCAGGACGATTTGCCACTAGCGAGGATACACCAAAAGGCTAGAAATTAGTTAATTGCTGCTATTGAAGGATACCTTTCTACACTGACTGGTAAAGAGAGCTGGTACACCTCAACAGCATAATCTTTACTCAGAGGATAAACCATCGGTCTGCTTCTTACTATGCTGACAGTGCAGGCTCAATCACAGTAATTCATAGCTTCATAAACCTGTTGTAATGACAATCTTACAAAGAGCAAAACTGTACTTGGTGTGTGAGGCCTGAAAGGTGCTGCACTGCCCAAGTTTGAGACCTACATTTTCCTAGGAATAGAAGGAACACAGAAGCATCTTACCTCTCTTTTGCAAGAACAGCAAGTCCCTGTAGCAAGATAGGTACAACTGTCTGATCCAAGTAGGCACGTGTGGGTAGTGACTGGAGATCCACCTTCTGCTTTGATGTTTTCTCAGCATTTAGTTTCTCATTTTCTACTATTCTCTGAAGTAAAAAAAAAAAAAAAGTGAGTGAACATTGGTAATCGCAGCTACAACTACCTTGAAGTCTGTGTGCAAAGTACCCATCTCTGCAATAGGATGGCAATAATTTCTTTAAATTTTATTTTTTTTCTTTATCTTTTAAGAATATTTAAGTGCCTATTTTTCCTTGCACAAAAAACTAATCCAGAGAAACGTTATGTTAAATTCCTATGTTTTCGGGACATGATGTTTAGAAGTTGTAAATTTTCTACAAGAGAAGACATCCAATCCAAGTAATTTTTATTCCTGCTTTTGCATTCACTGATTTGAACTCTACACCAGGAAGACAGGAATGACTACTAACGAGAGTCTCAGTTACATGGTTCCTGTACACATGTGCTTCTGACACAAAATGCTAAAATCACAAGGAATTCCAGTGAAGCCTGACAAAGGGGACTCTGCTAAAGTCAAGTACTTTGTGACTGTGCTCTACTCTGGTTTTAAAGAAAACATATGCAAAATGTTTCCAGGTACTTTTTGATCAAAAAGTGCTGAATCATCTTACACCATTAACTGTAATTGAAAAGTGAAACCCTCCCACTGCCAGTAAACCAAACACATTCAATGCAATGTACATGAATATACTGACACGGGACCAGTGTGTTATGGTTCTGTAGGAACCATGGAAGCTGAGGCATAGAGACAAGCAGGTATCAAAGAGATGCGTCGCAGAAGGTGTTTAAGAATAGTTTCTGCAACAGCTAAGCACAGAGTAGGAACTTATAATAAAGGGAGACTGAAGGCTTTTCTTTAATAAGAGGAGTAAATAAATGCCATAGAGTTAGGAAGTGATTGTCCCAGTTTACTCAGCACAGGTTGAGCCTAATGTGGATGGCTTTTTTGTGCCACAATATATATCTATATCTCTCACAAACAGCAATAGAACATATAATAATTGTAAGATACTTTTAAAAAAACCCCAACTCATTAAAAGGCTCATTATTTACTTCAGTACCATTTAGTACAATGGAAGTAGTACAACAGAAAATATATTTACAGCCGTTTCCGCAAGGGACAGGTATTCCTTAGCTCCATTTAGAATAGTACATTTTCTGAAGTTTGAGTCAGGATTCAACTTTTTTCCCCTAATCACAAATATGACTTCCACTGCAACAAAATTTTAGTTACCTCCACATTTTCACTGAGACCGTATTCGGAATGAGGATTTTCCGGAACCTGTAAAATAACACACGGTTAGCAAAGCTAAAATGCTCCTTTTATGCATACAACATAACACACATAAAACATTTCTTGTAATACCTGTGGCTGTCCCTCCATTATCTGTTCTCCTTCCATGGTTCGAAAAGTGAAATTTGATGGACGCACAGGAAGATCTTGGAAAGCAATAAAAAAACTGGTCAGCAGGCTGAGATGAAGCCCATGTGAGTTAAGTGATATTGCATCACTTGGTTACTAATGGTTACCAAGGAACAATTACTACAACGCAGAGAGAGTTGGTCCGTGCTCCCCCCCGCGCCAAACTTGAACTGGTTTCTCCCGCACGCAGAACCGAGAAGTGCCTTTAAGTTTCGCGTTACGTCCGCTGAAGAGAGCAGTACTGGGATTAGAAAATTCAACACTCATCCCCCCGAGAAGCCGGAAGCATCCCTTTCCCTCCTTCCTTCCCTGCCTGCGTCCGTCCCTCCCGTGCCCGCCACCTCACCGCCCGCCACAGCGCCCCGAGAGCCCCTC
>NC_031770.1:33628014-33632137 GCF_001522545.3 Parus major
GGGGGGAGGGGGTTTTGGTTTGATTGGGCGTTTTTTTGTTTGGGTTTTTTTTAGAAAATAAACTTTTTTTATTGTTTTGCAAAAATAAGTCTGCTTCTTTTTTTGTTTTCTTGCTGCAGTGCTGATGATGCATATGAATGATCTAGTTGATGCTCCTAAAAGATTAGTGAATTGGAGAAATAACAGAAATGCCATGTTTTCAACAGTTTCTGCTCTTCTGTAATCATCTAGTAGTGATAATAATGAAGTGTGTGTACATAAATGAATTTGAAATAATGTTTGCAGACCTGACAAGGTTACCAGTGTAATAAGCAGACTCAAAAACTACTGCTCAAAAACCAGTCAAAAATTTGATACTCATTCAACTGAAGAATCTGGACTTAGACCAGAACTGTGTCCTGTCTTTAAGACTATTTTAGTACCTAGTGCTGGCAAACTTACGTGATGATAAAGAGGTAAGCTGAAAACAGATTTATTTACTAAAACTTACAGCAGGAATACAGAAATTCTTAATGTGAAGAGATATAAGCTTTTCAGTCAGTTTTGAGCCTCTCTGAATTTTTCATCATGTTCTAGCAATGACATTTTAGAGAATTGCATTTAGAGGTTCTGTTGGGAAAGAAAAACGGTTTTCCAGCTTACTTTTTGTGCAATGGTAAATCGTGGTGTCAGGGTAGTTGCAACTTTCTAATTCCTATGACTGTAGTGCTGGTCCACTCAGATTACCAAGTCTTTTGCTGAGACACAGGAGATTGTATCTCCTGTATTTCCAAGTCCTTCATCTTCAGAGTAGAGTCAACAGTTGTCCATTCCAGAGAAGGAGGTGTCACTTCTTCCACCCCTTGCTGATGCTCATCAGAACCTTTGCTAAACCAGGATACCTCACTAATCAGCAGAAAGCCAGCCACTGCTCTGATGTGGTGTAAGGGTTTGTGATTTTTTATTTTATTTTTTTTTCAAACTAGCATTAATCTTCACCAGATTATTAATTAGAATGTTTCACTGACAAGTCCAGTGACTGCTAGTGCGATCCTAATACAGGAGGGTAGGGAAATTCAACTTGCAGAGCACTAAAATATTTAATAGCCACAATAGTGAGCTGGTTCTATAGGTTTTCACTAAAAATATTAAGAGTTTCTAACAATTTCTCACTGATTTCTGCTTTTGGCTTAACATGTTGTTACGCCCCTAGAAAGTGCACTCTTCTATTGTCATGATACAGTCATATGATTCACAAAGGTGTCAATTTTTAATTTTTAAAATTTTTTAAAAAGTAAAAGTAACAGAATAAACCAGTTACTCAGGATTGATTGAGATACATTGTCTTCCATTGTCATTCAATCTGTCCTTGTTAATAAATATATTCCTTCACTGGCTTTTCTGTTTTGCTCAGGAATGGGATGATACTTTAGATTGTAGTGGAGTAATAAAGACAATAGCTCAGTTATCTGTTGTTATGGCCTTACTTCACATTTTTGAATACTACTTAGTGTTAACACTGCTTGAAGCTTCTGGAGTTTCTTTGGTATTACAAAATCTGTTAAACCTTTACATCAGTAAACGCGATTTTTTTTAAAAGACAGTTATGTATACTAAAAAAACCCCAAATATCTCCACTCATGAGGGGGCTGGAACATACTTGATAATATTTTCATAACAGAAGTACACAATCCTACTTGCAAAACACGGAAGAAAAATACTTGATGTACATTACTGCATTTTTTCAGCACTGATAGATTCACTGTCTAATAATACTCTAGGTCATGAATGGTTGTTATATGTCTGTATGTTACTTAAAAATTATTATTTAAAATTCTGTATTTGATAGAGTAAGCAAAGTGTATAATGTGTACTGTTCTGTCATTAGAAGAAAACCACTCCACTCTGTTATTTAAGAAAATTAATACACATTATGAGGGGCAACTGGGAGTAACTTTATGCGGCATAAACAAACAAGAAAAAAAATAGTTTTATAATAATTTTGGAAGAATTAATAAAATATTGCAGACAACAGTAATTTTAGTTTGGCATATACTTTTTATTAACATGCCTCATCAACCCTCATTTCTTGCTGTAAGCTGGTGCAAACTTGCTTGTGCACTGACTCATCTATCTACAGTTTTGGGACTGTCTCAGCTCCTCTGTGCAGTTCAGGGGTGCAGCAGAGAGCTGATCTGTCATAATCTAATATCACTCAGTATTTTATTTGTAGAACAGAGTGTGTGACAGAGCAGAGCAACGGTGAAAAAGATCAGACAAGGCAACCACAAGGGAAGATTGAAGCAGAGAGGGAGGTGTTTGCCAAAGGGGCGAATACAGCGGTAGGCACAGAAGTGCTGGTGTATGGATGCCTCCCCTACGTTGCTGGACCGAAGGTACCAAAGCATTTTTAAGGTTTGAAATAACCAAAGGAGTAGGGAGCTGGAGGATCTATCTCTTTGATAGAGACACAAATAAATAAATATTATGTGTGGGCAAATAATTGACAAGGGCTTGGACCAACCGCGTGTTCACTTTTGTTAAGGAGAGTGGATTAAAGATTTGATTTTTTTTTAAATTTTTTTTCCCCAGAGCGATGTATCTATAATGCATAGTGAATTCCATTAGCTCCCTGCATGTGAGGAGACGGCCTGTCATTCCCATTACAGAGCTGCGGAGCTGACAGAGCACCGGAGCACGCTCCCGGGGGCAGCTCCACGGCGGCGGGAGCAGGGACACCGCCGGTGACTGGCTGCTGCACGCCTCTCCGTGCCAGGGAATTCCCCGGGCTCTGCCTGTGTGCCACTAGCAATGACTCCAGGCGGGAGCGGCGCCAGGGATCTGCGCCGCATTGTGCCAGCGGGGCGGCTCACATCCCCAGTCAGAATAACTAATCCTATTAAATTATTCATCGCCCGTCCTCTCGGTGCGTTTCATGGGCCGACACTGACTGGCCTCTGCCAGGGCTGCAGCGGGCTGGGGCTTTCACTGTCGAGTTGCGGTCCCTACAGCACCCCGAAAGGAGGCTGCAGCCAGGTGGGGGGCGGCCTCTTCTCCCGGACAACCAGCGGAAGGAGAAGGGGACATTGCCTCAGGCTGCGCCAGCGATGGTCCAGGTTGGACGCTAAGAGGAATTTCTTCACAGAAAGGGTTGTTTAACATTGGGATGGATTGCCCGAAGAGGTGGTACAGTCACCGTCCCTGATTCAAGAATTGTCCGGACGTGCTACTTAGTGCAATGGTCCAATTTTGCACCTTTACATGGCAAAGGCTGGACTCGATGATCTCAGAGGTCTTTTCCAACCCCATTGATTCTGTGATTCTGTGCTATCCAGGCCCAGCGCTGAGCCTATCCGAGAGCCCGCCCCTCGGCCGTGGGAGCGGGGAGGGCCGGGCGCTGCAGGCGCCATTCCGTCGCCTCCCATGGCGGCAGGGGCGGTGCCACTCTCCCCGCTCCCGGCCTCCGTCCCTCCCCTTGGGCCGGCCGAAAGGGGCGTCGCCGCCGCCGCCATCACCATGGCCGGTTGTTGTCAGTCCCTGGCAGCGGGTTATGGCGACGGCGGTGAATGAATTCTCCGGGTGGCCGAGGGAAGAAGAAGGGCTCAGCCGGCTCCAGTTCCGCGCCTCCGACCGCCGGCGCCTCTCCCTCCTCGCCGCCCGGGCCGGCGCCCCCCGTGCCGCCGGCGGGGGCGGCGGCGGCGGCGGCGCGCTTGTCCCGCTGCTTCTCCTGGATCTTCTTCATCTCGTCCGAGTACTTGCAGAAGGTGTGGCCGAACTTGGCCCAGACCTTGTAGGGGACGGTGATGGAGTTGCGGTAGGTGGGCTTCACCTCGCTCACCCGCATGAACACGCCGTACTTGTTGGAACCCACGTCGAAGAAGAAACGCTTGTTGTCCACAGTCAAGGAGGTGCCCTCGGGCAGCTCGGCCGGCTCCTCCTCCACGCCGTAGTCGTCGATGAGCTTGGCCAGGGCGTCGCGGAACTCGATGAGGCCCTGTGCGGGCAGCGCGATGGTCTGGCCCTGCGTGGAGCCCAGCCCCGGGCCGCGGTTCACGGTCTGGCGGATGCGCAGGAAGCGCCCGCGCTGGTTCTCCTTCAGATCCAGGTAGTACTTGCGGTTCTCCCGCACCAGGAACTCGCTCTT
>NC_031770.1:33632153-33761985 GCF_001522545.3 Parus major
CGGCGGCGTCCCCGCACAAGCGGAACCTGTACTACTTCTCGTACCCGCTCTTCGCCGCCTTCGCCCTGCTCCGCTTCGTCGCCTTCCAGCTCGGGCTGCTCTTCGCCTGGCTCTGCGAGCGCCTCTCCCGCGGCGCTCTCATGGCCGCCAAGGGCAGCAGGGCCGGGGCCGGCGACGCGCCCGAGCCCGGCGGGGCGCCCGAGACGGTGCGGGCGTGCCACAAGCGGGCCTTCGAGTGCATCTCCATGGCTCTGCGCATCGATGAGGACGAGACAGGTAGGGAGGGAGTGCCCGCGGCCGCCCCGGGGTGTGGGGAGGGGGGGCGGGAAGGCCCTGTGCCGTGGAACCGCTTTCAGCTGAGAGCAAACAAAACCCTCTCATGAGAGAAATGCGGACTGCGGACGGTGTGTGCGGGGCTTGTGCCGAGCTGTGTCCGCATGCGGTGGCGGTGCTTTGGTCCCCGGCCGGGTACGTCCCTGCCGCAACCCCGCAGGTGCGGGTTGGATCACAAAGCTGCGCCTCGGGCTCGTTCCCCTTGCAATACAAGTGCTGGTATTTTTCCCCCAAAACTTAAGAGTTTTTGCCGCGGAGGTCTGAGTGAGGCGATTAAAAATTGCAGGCGGCTGTGTCACTGTAACTAGCCTTCACTAAGCCAGCCGGACAACAAAAGCAGCAAGGACAATAATGAGGGTGCATCCTATAATGCCCTGCCTGACAAATGATGAGTGCTGAAGCGAGGCTTCGGGTTACTTGGCCCTCGGAATGCCCATTTGGAATGCTGTGACTTTTAAGGAAAGAAATACTTGTATTTTGGTAGTTTCTTAAAAAATGTTTTTCTTAAACTGTTAGACATACATGCTCTTTAAGAACCTACCACTGTGTGATGAGAAGACCTTAAGAAGGTTTAATAAAAGGTTTAAGGTTCAATAAAATAAAACGGAGGAACGAGGAATTTCTTTTTAGTTTTTTTGTAAAGAGTTAAAACAACTCAACCGAACAAAACACTTGACACTGAATTTAACCGTTTATTCTGAATACAGCAGCATAATTCTGTCAGCATGCAAAAGGTAGGCCTCGCTATGCTGGTTTTTAAAATTTTCTGGAAAAGTCAGAATGCTTCATTCTAAACTTTCAGCTGAGCTTTAATGAAACTGCTATCCTAGAGGAGGAGATTAAAAATCTAGGAGTAGGCCTTCAATAGAAGCTGCATGCTGAGAGCACCATAAAAGCGTGGGATGTGTCCTCCTTTGCGTTGACAGTTCGGGAGTGGCAGTGATATGCTCTGGGAGAGAAAAAAAATAAACCTTCACTGTGTTTTGCAAGGTTAGTTCAGCACAGATGTGCAGCGAGAGAGTGCTGAGGGTCATAGGAGCAAAGCATGAAAGAAGGTAACTGAGAGCTTCGGTGTTGTTGGTGATTGCTCCATGAGGAGTAGCAAAGTCTTCCCTTGTCAGACACCTGTTCCACTGTTGTGACCTTTAACTGTTGGTGGTTTGGAGGGTAAGCCCTTAAATACAGTTTTAATCATGGACTTGCTCTGTAGGTATCTTTAGAGTGATCCCACATGAATTGGCAGCACAGGCCATACATTTATTAAGATGATCTTCACTGCTAATATGAGCAGTTGCACAACTGTTACAGTCCTGCAACTGCAATATGCATTCCACTGAGAAAGAACTCACTTTAGTACATCTATGTACTTTAGTACATTGATTTGTTATTTGCTTATCTGATTTTGCCAGAATACTTGTCTATCTTTGAAAATTTTTTTATCTGTAAACAAGCTTTTTATAGCTTCAAAGAGAAAACTGTATGTTAGATGTGGTGTGTAAAATGGTTGGAATTTCTGAATTGTCTAATAGCCTGTTAGTTATGGGGCATTTTTGCTGTTGTGGGAGCTATGCATACTTCAGTAATTTTGATAGTACTTCTGTTAATTTTTTATGCTTCTGAATTAGTGAGGCAATTATTCTTATTCTGGTATTTTCACAATTAAGCTTAATAACTTTTCCTAAGAAGGCACATGTGGTGTGTTGACCCCTGCAAGAAGTTAAGCATCTACACAGCTGCTTGTTTACTCTTCTCAGTGGGACAGGGCAGAGCATAGGAGAAGCAGAAGTGAGGCGGAGGGGGGGGGAAAGGTGAGAAATGTTTCCAAGCAAAGATTGCCTTGGAAGACAGCCCTCATCCAGTTATTCATCTACCCAGGTTTTTATTGATGAGCATTATATTGTATGATGCAGAATATTCCATTGGGTCAGCCATCCTGTCAGTGCCCTCTCCTAAGTTCCTGTGCACCCTCAGCCTGCTCACGGGGGATCTAGATGGGAAAAAGAAAACCTTGAGGTTGTGCTGTTCAACAATACTCAAAACATTTCCGTGTTATCAACTGTTTTAGTCACAAATCCAAAAGACAGTGCCATTGGGTCTGTTTGAGGAAAATGAGCTCCATTCTGCCAGAGCCAATATCAAATCAGCAGCTTCCAAGGAGAGTGACATTTATTGTATTTTTCATGTCTTAATCACTGAGAACTAGTCAACCATTCAGTGTGGATTTGGAGCACAACCTTTGCAAACAGCTTGGTGTGGTGTTGTGCTTTAAAACTTTCTCCTGTTAAAAGCTGGAAGTGAAATTTTAATGATGACCTTGGCATTTTTGCAGCTGCCCCTAAGAATAACAAAGCAGTTTAGGGTTTGTTAGTGGAGGTGGCTGGAATCATCTCAAACCAGATTTTATTTGGGTATAATCAGTATTAGATTTATGATTTACACTGCAGTCAAAACTGCTTCTGTGGGTGGAAGGAAGAAGAAGCATAAAGTCTAAAGATATGATTGAAGTCACTCACCTTGAGTGATTTAATTTACCTAGCTTTGTCCTTAACAGTCAGCATATATGAGGCTGGTGAACGAAGGGTGGTAATGAAATGATTCCCAATGTGTGTTGTGTTCATGACTATAGGCAGGTCTGTGGTTTGTAGTGGTGAGAAAAGCATGAAATTAATTATCTGTGCAGGGGAGCTTGCCAAATATTATTATTAAGAGATTTTTATTTTTTTTTAATCTGAAGAGGAGCAAGAGAAAACTCAGAAGAGGATTCTAGAAATGCATTGAAATATTTTTACTAACACTGAAATTTGCTATAAAATAGGTTTGGGACTGAAGTTATCAAAAGATTGGAGTGTATAAGCACACAGCCAATGGTAACTGGCACTAGGGATAGTTTTGTGAAACATTATGTCATCTGAAACTAGAGTAATGGTATCTGAACTTCTATTTAGTTGTTCTTTCAATAGTATCTTGTTAATGCTGATCAGGTTTTAAGGTCTAATACCTAATCTGTTTTATTCCTCTGTGGAAATGCATGCTTAGTGTGATATAATTATGTTGTAAAAGTATTCCATGTGCAGGTAAATATATTTTTAATGTAGAGAATTTATAGAAAGGGAAGAATATGAAGCAGATAGGTCTTCAGGGGCTGACTTCCAGTCACGGTGTCACATAGCTCAGGTCAGGCATAGGCATGTTCATGGTTGTGTTTGCTGTAATATTCCATTCAGGACGTGGTTGGTACAGAGGTGTGCTCTAATTCGAGCTGTGCTTCAGGTGAGAGCTGACACACACCTGTAATACATAACAGCATGTTTCATAACAGCATGAACAAAGACAAATGAACTGCAGTTGCAAAATTTAACCAGAGGAGAAGTCTCCTCTCTCGTGTAGTGTCTTAGACTTGTTGCTTTTTTCCTTGAGTTTCTGTGTTTTCTAGTGTTATTTTGGTTGTCATTAGTGTTATTATTGGCTATCACTGGAAGATTAAGAGGCACATCTCTAGTTGATGTTCCAGAAGTAAAAACTGTTAATTTCACCATTTCTCCTGAGAGTGAATATGTGTAGGTGAGCTTTTTTATTTTTTTTTTTTCTTGGGGTGTGGGGAGGAGGAGATTGATTTCTTTAAGGCAGATGAAGAATTATTCTTAAAACAGGCAAAAGTGATTTGAGGCTGGTATAGTACCTGGTTTTGCTTATTTGATATTTAAGTAGATGTAAAGTTGACAGTGTCCCTTTAAGACTTTCTTTAAATCACAGGATTTTGCTCAAATCTCTGTTCCTCTCTCTTACTTGTTTATGCAACATTATATAGAACCTCAGCTTTATTTTAATTTATTAAAATAAATTAAATTATTAATTTATTTTGCTTTATTTATTAGTGCTATTCCTAAGCTTGAATTCATTCAAGAAAATAATGGGCTCGCTTCCTTTTTAAGCAGGACAAAAGGAACAAGCTGTTGAATGGTATAAGAAAGGAATTGAAGAACTGGAAAAAGGAATAGCTGTCTTAGTAATTGGTCAAGGTAAGCCAGTTTTGAGTTTTGTGGAACTGATTGTGGTTTATGGCCTCTTTGAAGTGAGAAATCAATATTACTAAATATGGTAGGGGCTAGGAGCTGTTTGCTATATGAATTATTTCATAAGGATTTTTCTTATTCCTGATTTTGCTGTAGGTAAACACTGGTCCATTTCTCTGTTCCACCTTAATATTCTGGTCTATACCACATGCAAATCTTGCTCCAAATATTTTCAGACTCTGCAAAATCATAAGGAGTTCATGAACACTGTTAAGTAAACACATGATTTCTTATATAATGGGAGTGCCAAAATACTGAGTTTTGATTTGATTTGCTGAAGTTGACAGTTCATGTTCTCACTTATGCAGAATTTTGTATTGCCTTCAGTATAATCTAAAAAGAAACCCCTCAATTTGGAATGGCCTGACGTTGTGTTTCTGAATAACTTAGGCCAAAATAACTGAATATTTCCAAAAAAGGAAGAAAGCCATCTCTCTGTGTGGAATAATTTTAACCTTTAGTGTAGAAGTAGGTATGTATCATAGAAATACAGGTGTAGTGAAGGACTTCCTGACAATTTCTGTCCTCAAAATAATATAATAATAATAATAACACCCCAAATCACTTGCCCCAAACCTAAACCTTTAAGTGTTTTTGCAGACTTTCATTTTGTTCCTCACCTGTGTTTAGAAGCATATGGTGATCTTACTTAGGGGCAATACCAGTGACATTTGATAGTACCTGTATAAATTGCACAGTTAAAAAAAAAGCTTGACTTGAACAGACAACATTTCTTTGGAAGTGGTGATGTTAATGTCTAATTCTGTGTGTTTTAAAATGTAAAGGGACACAGTCAACTGAATTTAAATCTGTTAATTTTGCCAAAAGGAATTATCTCAAATTGTACGTGCCTCTCAGTCACTTTTCAAGCTTTTTAAAAATCTTTTTTTTATTTGATTTCTGTTCAGAGAAATGCAGAGACAAGGGGCATATTAGACCAGCATGAAATGTTAGACAGTATGCAAAGCAGTGTTTGGATTCCCATCACTCTATAAGCACTATTGTAAAGCACATAGTGTCAACTAACTTTAAATTCTTGATTAAATAGGAAGCTTTAGAGTTCTTTTCATTAGTTTTGTAACAAAGTTCCATAGTGGAGGGGATAAATAAGGAGTGGGAGGAGGAAGTTGGAAGGCTGGGTATCAGTATTGTAGTACTTAATTTACCAAATTGTGTTTTAACATGGATTTTTCTTTGTAAGGTGATCAGTGTGAACGGGCTCGACGTCTCCAATCTAAAATGATGACAAATTTGGCAATGGCCAAGGATCGGTTGCAGCTTTTAGGTACCAGTTACAATTCATGACTTTGGAAAGTTTGTAATTATTTGCACAACTTCATTTAATGTATTCTTCTAAAATATTACTTGAATTTTTAAAGTGAAGGAGTCATTATCTTTATAGGGTCTCTCTAGTTTAATTTTTAGTTGATAGTAAGTGCTGTTGATGGATTTTGAAAATGGAATTTTATGACCCACTTTCACGTAAAAAAGTAAATGAGAAGCCTTTATATCATAGCACACTTGACTGATAAAATGAGGAAGTCTTGATTAACTCCTGATGGAGTTTGTTCAGGATTTTTCTGTTAGTACTGTGGTGAAATCTATGATATATTGCTGATCATGAGTGCCAAGTGTGCTTCCTGTAAGTGTAACTACTTCATAGTCTGTTGATTTTGCTGTCACTTACATTAACAATTTTCCTTATTATTAGCAAATGATAGTAATAATGATGATAATAATTTTTTAACGTCACGTAGACCATAAGGTTATGAAATTCTAATTTTCTTGATTCTTTTCTAGTAGTGTTCTATTTTAAAATTAGAAGGTAAGGTCACCTTTTTCAGAAGGATAGTGTTGTATAGTTTTAGCTTTATTAAAATTAGGTTTTATATATATGCTTTTAACAGAGTAAAGATCCTCCCATCAAACAACAGACCCATGGCTCTGTGTAGTGCATCCTCTAAATTTAAAACTTTGAAAATGCTTTCAGTTCAGTCAGTAAAATTAAAATAAGGATTATGTTTTTAATTGCTCTTTAAAGGTACACTAACAAATGTACTTGATTTTAACTTGCGTATCTCTTGCATATCCTCTCTTGCGTGGAGTTCTACTAACTCATTATTCTAGGAGCATGTAGAGCTGATGGGAAAACTTGGGCTCTTTTCTACTCTTTATGGTTCTGTGTTCCTAACTGGTGTTTGACAGGAAAGTTGAGACAATCCCAAGGAAGTGAGCCCCTTTTGTTTCCCTTGAGTTCCTGATGTCTTCAGTATTTTTTGAAAAAAATTGATGGGGACAGAAGGTGAAGGAGGCATCTGTCTTCTATGCTTTAATATGGGTGGTTTTTGGTACAGTTTTAGTATATGGAGAAAAGATATTTTCCACTTATTAGGGTTGAAGGCTGACTTCTAGATGTAATATGAACTGGGGAACAATAAAGTGCAAGTGATTACATGCTAACAATCTTTGATAAGGTATGGCTTGTTGCTCACATCCTAATGACAAGTAACTAGAATTTCTTCCTAGAAAAAAATTTGCTGTTTCTCAAAATTTGAAGTAACAGTGTTTGTATTTTGTGGGTAATGCTTCATCCTTGCTTGTATTACTGTAGTAGTGCTTGAAGTGTTGATAAGTTGCTTACTTGATGTGATCTGATTGAAAAGAAACAAAGGATAAAAGTCACAAAAACCCTTAAAGTTGAAGTACATTCATCTCTACTATCAGAATGTGTGATCACATGCTATTTGTTTGCTTCATTGAGAGTGCAGATTGAAAGGTAAACAGATAGAATAGTGTTCCATTATGTTAGTTGGTGTAATGTTTTATTTCATTTTTATTTTTAAATTATCAGTTTAGTACTTTATTCTGCCTAGATTCTTGTTAATTTTTACTGAGGATGTGCTTCATACAATGAACCTAAAAGTGAAATTTGGATAAAAAGGAGCAAGTGAAGTCATGTGCCTTTTAGAAACACAAAAATCTATGGTTTGGAGAGATATTTCAATGCCTTTATATCCCTACGAGTTTGATCATTAGGGTTCTATTTGAGTAACATTTTTATGTCATCTAACCAACTTTGAAGCATTGACAGCATCTTTTTTATTATTTTTGTTGGTCATTTTTTGTGGATTTATAGAAGTTTAAGGTAATCTAGAGTTGAATTCCATGTGCCATTCTAAACACAGTCTTAGCCTGTTACTTATAGTAACAGATATTTGAAAGTGTTTGTGTGGTGTAAAGATCCTTTTTTAGTTGAATTAAGTATGAGGCTCTTGAAGCTATTACAATTTAATGAAGTGACTTTTCCTATGAATTGAACTCATAAGAGTGTTTTTTCCTAGCTTTGTGGAATTTCTCCCTTTCTTAAGTCAGAAAAGGCAATAATAATTTCAGCATTAGCTGAAAGAATAAAACAAACCAGATGATATACCAAATATTTCATCCTGCTTGCTAGATGGAAATGTGATTGCAGAGTGCCTAACTCAAATGCCATCCAGTTAAGCAGGTTACATTGTTAGTACATAGAAAGTGAAAGTTAAATCATGCTGATTATCACTGTCCCTTGAGAAGTGCTCAGTGTTGTTGGGTTTTTGGGGTGTTTCTTTGTTGTTTTTGGTTTGTTTTTTTTTAAGGGCTGGTACATTAGTGTAAGTTTAAGTTGCATGACCCCACGGATGGAGGGACTGGTGAGAGTGTGATGTCTGATCACACCCAGATGTTACCACTGTGTCATCACACCATCACACTATCACACCATTGAGGACTTTTAATGTTGGAAGAGGATGCAGCTACTCACTATAGATGATGGGTTTTCTACTTTGAGCCCTGTTTTCATCCTGAGTCTAAATTTTGTGTTTTACTCTGTTTAAAGCAGTACTGTGACATAGTCTGAAAGCTGAAGTGACTGCTGTGTGTTTCAGGTCACCTCAAGGGGACTTGATCGCTTGACAGTCCATTGACAATATTGGGTTGTGCTGGCTGTCAGGGGACTTGAAAGTTCTTCCATTTGATGTGGTGGTGGCCCCTCATTTTGACATGGTTTAGGATGTGTTAGTTGTGTGTTTAAACCTTGCTTTGGTGGTCTTCACACACTAGGTCTCTCCTGGATGATTGATCACCCATGTTAGAGTAATTAAATTTGATGCATTTAGAGTGACAGGAGGGTATTTGTTTTCTACAGTTGATACACAGAACTTGGCAGCTTGTTGTTCCTATGGCATGGTGATGTAGTGATGGCTGTAGTGGCCAGTGCAACACTATTCAGTTCTAGTGCTATTTATGTGTTTTACCTATCTGTGTTCTCTTACTTCAGAGAGACCTTCTGTAGGGGCACAGATTTCTGTCATGAGAAGTGCCTTCTTGTGTATATAGCATAGCTTCAGTATTTTGGTTGAAGGATATATGTGACACATAATTCAAATATCTGTCATCAGTATCCTGTTTGGAAGGTATTAATATTTCTATAATCTGCCTGTATAGATACGGTCTTCAGTGGACACCTTCTGGAATATTTCACTTTCTTGGAGGAGATGGTGCTTTTTGCTTTAGGCTTATGTTACCGGGTAGCATTTTTTTACTAGAAATTAGTTTTTTGAACTCAAGCTATAGTGTTGCCTAAATAAGGCAGTGGCTGCAGTGCTGTTTGTTTGGTAGGTTTATGTCAGCATTGTATCATCAATGGTATCAATGAAATATTGAATGAGAATCTGTAAACTTTGTCAGTGTCTAGAAAAATAGGGAGGAAGCATTTAAGTGGAAGATGATGGTATCCTATAATTCCCTGGAATAATATTTAAATGCTCAATTTAATTTATTTTTGATATTCCAGAGGATCCTACAGCTATCCTATTCCTAAGGAAAGGTGATATTTTGAAATTTTTTCAAATTTTGAAAGATTTGAAATTTTATGTGCAATACTAAAATGACATGTCAATAGGTAATGTGATGAGAGGACTCTGGATTGAAACTGGACAGCAGTTGGATTACATTTTTTCTTTTTTCTTTGGTTGTAGTTCTGGAGCTCCTGAATATGTGAAACTAGCTGAACATTGATAATTGTGGTAGAACCCCAGTGTCAAATTGTAGCATTGAAGCAAACAGCATTTCCTGTACAAGCCAACTGATGTTATTATGGTCGCTCACTAGAAAGTCATTTTTGTTAAGCCCAGAAATGTTCTCCAAAACTCATCTGATTATCTAATGCCTTAAAAGTCTATTAATACTAATTTTGTTTCCTAAGCTTCCTGTATGTTCTTTCCATTTGGGTTGCATGCGCTGGGCAGGGAGCAGACCATTCTGCTGCCTCCTTTGGTAGTGTTGTGTCCACTAGAGCAGTACAGTCTCTGCAGGCAGTCATACTAAAAGGACTTTGCTTACCCTTCTGGAGAGGAAAGCTTATGTGAGAGTAACTTCTTGGAAGTT
The DNA here is from genome assembly GCF_001522545.3 of Parus major. Taxonomy (NCBI): domain Eukaryota; kingdom Metazoa; phylum Chordata; class Aves; order Passeriformes; family Paridae; genus Parus; species Parus major. The sequence continues at coordinate 33,641,981 of NC_031770.1, forward strand.
GTAGAGCTTGTGGTTGTTCACAGGCTGTTTGTATATGACTGACATTTTTTTGTTTGACTCTTCAAAGCTTTCAATATATAATGAAGTAAACCTTGTGTACATGGACTAATCTTGAACCTTAGCTTTTCGTATTTGCCCGTGACTACCAAGTTTCCATTCTAAACCATATTTTGTTCAAGCTAAATGTTACTAAGCCATCACTTTAACTATGAGGTGTAAAGATACTATTCAGGAAATCTTAGCTGTGAGTGATCAGGAGCAGGAAGAGGAGGAAAGGAACAAAGCAGAAAGGTTAGAGAAAGGTATGTAACAGGTAAAGAAGCCTAAGGAAGTGCTCGTGCTTGTTGGTTGTACCAGCTGCAGGCTGTGAACGGCACTTCTTCTTCCAGCCAGGTTATTTATGATCTTGATTGTGTACATTTTCAGTGAAATTTGTCTGCCTTTGCAATATATGCTTTCATATTACCAGAGGACATCACTTCTCTACTTGGCATCTCTTTTCTTCTAGCTTCTTGGTAGTGTTGTCGCTTGTGGGGGGGAGCAGAAGGAAGAAAAACGGGAGGGAGAGAGCGAGCTTGATAGTGTATATGCCTTGCATCCTTATGGACCGTGGTTGGTTTTTAAAACAGGAGGAGTGTGTGTGAAACAAAGGTGGGAGAGGGAGTAAAGGGCCCAAAAAGTACAGCCTAGAGGTTTTTAAGTGCAGTGGTAAAAGCCGGAGTGGTAGCTGGACTATAGAGAACAAGTCGTCCTTAACTTTTCTTTTGTGTTGGCAGCCTTACACCTCTTTGACTTATGGTTAGGCTGTTTTTCATTACTTCTTAATCTCCTTCTCCTTAATCTTCAGCTTTATAAATATTGTATTCAATATTTACATGATGTTTCTGAACTTAATCTTCCTAAAGAAGACAATTTGCATGACAACTTTATTGACTTCATTTCAAGGCAATTAAATATGTAAATAGAGATCTCAAAAGACATTATTGTAATGTGTATATGGTGTTCTGCTGGAAGTTTGAAGGTTTCTGTAAAATGCTACTACTGGCTGTTACCACTTAAGTGGAACATTTATTGTGCAGAGAAGTGAGGACGCCGTGCACCTGGTCAAAAGTAACACCTTGAGGTGGACTTTCAAAATGTGTTACAAGCATAAATATTTATTAAATTAAATTGAGTTAATCCTGAACATTGTTTTTGAGAGGTAACTGCAATCACTAGACTGGAAAGATTATTGTAATTAACTCAGCCATAAAGGATGGGTTTTAAAGCTGTTTTCAGTCATGCTCATACTAACAGAATTTTTTTACACACTTGCTGAATGTATAGAATAGATAGAAATATTCCTTTTATCTTGAACTATAACAAAGCCAAACTTGACATTTCTGTGTTCAACATACATAAATTTTCTTGGTTCATTTTTGGTTTTTGTTTGTTTATTTTGTCCTTTTTCCTCCCTCCCCCTCTGTTCTACTATGTAGAGAAGCTGCAGGCAGTTTTGCAAATTTCCAAGCCGCAAATGGAGGTCTATAATGACAGTACTAACCTGGCATGCCGCAATGGACATCTCCAGTCAGGTGGGTTTGGTTTTACCAGCACCTATTGAGGGGATGTCTCTCAGTTCCTGGTGTATTACAAGGCAAAATAATGCAATGCTATATTCTGGCCCCACCAGCTTTAAAATAAAATGATTTATATTTCTGTTTTTAAAGACTTTGTATAAAATACATTCCATCCTTTCCATGGCTTTGACAACACTGTTTTATTTTGTAGTATTCAGTTTTCTCTTGCAATGACTGTCCTAGAATCCAAATCTATTTACTAAGGCAACACTTTAGAAAGTATTTCTTATGTAATATTCTTCAAGGAATTACATTAAACCTGTTATAGAAAGTGTCAGTGTTGGATATATAGGTTATATGTTGTACCTCCGTTAATTAGCTCTTCCTTTATGATATTGTGAACATCCATTAAGCAACTTTGAATTTCAGGGGGTTTTTACATCAAGAAAGTGATGCTCAATCGAAATGAGGGGGGAATGAAAGCAGCTCTTGCATTTTGTCAAAGAACATTATTTTAATCCTTTCCCAGAAGACTGAGACAAACTTACTAAAATAGCACTAAAATAATAAACAGTAATTTTTGTCCATAAACGAGGTGTAAAGTTGTGGAAGTCTGAGAATTACCCAAAGTACTGAATGTTTGCAGCTGTGGGATCCCTGATACAGTACCATGAAAGTCAGGGTGTTAACAGGCATCTGGGTTTCTTAAATGGCTGGTGCCTATGCTCTTGTGCTTGCTTTTTCTATCTTTTTGGGGTGTGGGGCAAGGGAGACTTTTTTGTAAGAACATAATAGTAATACACCCTTTTCTTAAAAGCATTGTAAGAAGGTGGTTATGCTTCTCTCTGCTAATCATCTTGCTGCTGTTCTTCCTTTATACATGTAAAACAGTATTTTCATATGGATAGCTCTAATAATTTAAAAACACAAAGGATATGACAGAATTTCTTATAAAGCTACAAAATCAGTTTGCAGGCTACTTCGGATAAGAGAACTGTTATCTCTACCTGAGAAGGTAGAGGTTCTTCAGAGGTACTGAGCCACAGGGCTCTGGCATAAGCTTAGCTTAGTCTGTGGACAGTATTACCTGCCCTGTTGCCTAATCAGGTTGGGCTTTTTAAAAGTTCTGGATTTTATGATATATGAAACATGGTCATTCTTAGTTTTAACATAGTGTCTTTTTGCCCATCATTTGATCTAAAATCACATGGCTTTCTTTTGTTTGCCTTTAAAGGCCAAAGTCTCTACAGATGTTTTTGCTTTATCATTTTGTGTAAGATTCTATTCTCACTGCTATGTTGTATGCTTTTTGTATTCCAGTGTTACTGATTTGAGATTCTTTGTTCTCTCAATATAGTATTTGTGTCAGCCTTTATGACCAATTTACTTGATTCTAATGCAAATGAATACCTATCTTCTGTCTTCAGCATTTGTGGTTTCCAAACTTTCATGAATAGCTAGAGATTTTTCTCGAAAGTTTATCTTCCAGATTCATACTGAGGTTTTTCAAGGCCTCGTAGCAGTACTGTCACCTGCCCTTCAGTTGCAGAGGGCTATGCAGTAACTTGTCTAAAGAGTAGTAACAAGTAGCTTTGACCCAAACCTTTACTTGGAAATAATATTAGTTTAATATTCATCATTCTTCTACTCATAGCAGTCTTAAATTAAATTTAAATGACTTACCTATATTTTTTCCCCTCAAACGTGCTTGTTTTCCTTTCTACTGTGGATTGTTGTTTTCTTTTTTTTTTTTTTTTTAAACAAACTAGGGAAGGAGATTATACCAGTCTTGCCAAAGGCAGAGTTTGAGTTTTATGAACTCATTTAGTAGTCATACAGTACTTAGAGTATTATAATTCCATTGTATACCATTTTACACGTACATCTCAGCATGATGGATGGCCAGAGAAAGCATTACATTTCTGTTACCTCAACATGAATACTGTGCAGCTAGCTAGTATTTTATCTCAGTTTTCACATGGAGGGAGTTGCTGGCCTGTCTTTAATAGTAGGCATATATTGGCAATGTTTGTCATGGTGCGAAAGTTCTGTTTTTAATACTGAACTTTTCAAAGGAGCTCCCCAAGTAGAAGAACAGGTAGCAATAAGATTGTTTTTAATGGCATAATTTGACAAAAGCAGATTTCTGACTGGTGTGGCTCTGTCAGTTGAGAAAGGAGAGCAGCTGTAATTCCTGGCTTGTATAGCTGTGCTACCATTGAAAACATGCAGCATTTCCTTCTTAGTTGCTGGAGCTTTCTCTTAAGTAGCTTTTATTACTTGCATCTACCTATTTGAAAAATCTGAATTGTATTTTTGAAGAATTACAATTTTGGGGGCTATTGTGAATGCTGATCCTGCATAATGACCAGTCTTGCAATTGCTGCAAGTTTAAAGCAACAATTTAAAGTTTCTTGGTTTTTTTGGGTTTTTTTAAATGAAACTACATACATAAAGACAATTTTAGACTGGTGGATTTTTCTTCCAACTTGGTGTCCAGAGACCATGTACAATAACTTGTTTTAGTCCCTTTATATTACTTATCAATAGGCATATGTAGGGAATTTTTGAGGAATATTCCCTGATGATTTTTAAGATGGCACGACTAAAGGCTGGAAATTGTTCTGCGGTACTGGAATTGCTGCTGTTAATTTGAATTTAGACTTTCTTTTGGATGCCTAAGAAGTTAGAGACTAGTAGAAGCGAGTTTATTGACATGTGACTGGTTTAAATGCAGAAAAGAAACTGGGTTTGCTTTTTAGAAATATAAAGGATGTTGTTATATTAAATAAATGAGCTACCGCTGCTTAATTTTAAGATTGTTTTTGCATTTCCAGGTTTTTAATATAATCAAGCTTCTCTTAGATTTATTCAAACGTATTTGTACTTTGTCTTTATTAAAACGTATCCATATTATAGAATATACACTTTTAACGTTTCTCTCTGTAAAGGAGTCAGAAATTGGGCACCTGTGTCTGCAGCTTATCACACTTTAACCAAGAGAAAACCCCAGACAAAATTTTGCTACTTGCTTGTTTGTAATTTGTGTTGTGTGTGTATTTGGGTGGCTGATTAAAATTATAGGGATGCTTTCAGGACCAGACAGCTATTATGTCTGTGTAATCCAGTGGTGTTAGCCTGGAGCTATAAAGTAAATTATTCTGTCCAGAATTAGAGAGTAAAATCAAACTGATAAAACATCTATTACTGTCCTGTAAGTATATATGAAGCAGACAGTTGAACTGTTTGTTGTTTCAAATACAGTTGAAAAAATTCCATGGTGTCTCTTTGTGATTAGAATATGTTTTAGGTATTTTCTTATTGTTTTAAACTGAACAGTGAAACATTTGGCAAAAGGTTGCTGGAGATATTGTGAAGGCTTTATTGAATAATTTGCTATGTATTTCCAGTTTTCCGGTAGATAACAAATAAAAGTGAGTAAGAAATGTGTTTGGGGGTTTTGCATTTGTCATGGCAAAATATTTATCTTGTATAATGGAGTGGTAGGAGCTATCTGACATATATGTGATGTTAACTAAAATACCTTATGCTTTAGAAATAGATAAACTTTAGATAAACTGTAATGCTGAACAATTTGATAACATTTTTATTTGTTACTTCAATGAAAATTTGTATAAAAAATGAAGCTTCCCTCTGGAATTGATATTCAACAAACAACTACATTCATGAGCTCTTCACCAGAGCTTCTTTATGTGCTACCCATCAGGACTGACAACAAAACTTGGAAACTTACCAGTCTTGAGTCCTGGAGGTGCAGTTAGACTAAATCATAATTTGTATTAAACCTTGTTTCTTTTCCCTTCTTTCCTTCCTTCTGTTTTTAGCATCCTGAAATGCTCCTTACCTGTGCAATTTTATGATCCTTAAAATTGCAGTATCTGTGTATTGTTCTCAATGTGTGGGAGTAATTCTGGGAGAGTGAGGTAATTGAGTAGCATGTTAAGGTGAAGGACATGGAGAAAAACTAATTTAGGTTTTTGAAGCCTTCCCATGTTGACTTCAAGCCAGGTGTGCAAATGAGGTTGAGGTAGGCTAAAAAAAAGCCAACCAAACTGAGTGCCACCTTTTGATTAAACTGGACTCAGTCAAAGTGCTGAGTAGCTAGATGTGTTAATAGATTCATATGCTGCTTTTTGAACTTGAAAGTTGCTAAGTATGCCTAATTTTAAAGAGTTTTTGACTTGGAAATTCCTGTGCAGGAATGACTAAGTAAATCTATCCAGGTCTGGAGTTGTGTGTGATTCAGTCAGTAACCAGTTTTGGTGTGTTTTTTTCTTTGGTTTTTTTTGGTGGGGTTTTTTTTTGGTTTTTTGTGTGTGTTTATTTGTTTTGTGGGGGTTTTTTTTTTTTGGTTTTTTGTTGATTGGTTTTGTTTTGTTATTTTGGTTTTTTTTCTTGTTTTGTTTTGATTGTTTGTTGATTTGTTTTCAACAAGAAACATACTGCAGGTAAATATGCTTAATTATATTATTCAAGTTGCCTTGTTTCTTACATATTGATACATCTGCATTATGCTTTGTGACCCCTGCAGAGTTTCTGTAACTAAAAAGGGGTAGATTTGTGACTTCAGAAACTTTTTCACTGAATTGTTAAGGATACTTGCAGACCATGTAGAGATTTGGTTCTGGTAGCATATTTAAAGACGCTGAGAATGTAGGAGTAATTAATTGATACTTCCATGATACTGTTTGACTGAAGTGTTCTTTGAGTTTTTTTAACTAAACATTTAAAATTGAGGCTTTTTACTTAAAGTATTTTTCATTGAACTGCAGTGTTGTAAGTTAAAAATTCTTCATAGAGTCATGAATTTCCTTAAAAATCAAAGTTCTTTTCCTTAAGACCTAGCACGTCAAATTGAGTTGAAAGTTTCTACAGTCTTAGTGAAGACAATTGTAGCTGAAATCTATTTTGAGCTTCCTTACCTTTGATGCCCTATTTCTCTTGCCTAATCAAAAGACTCCTTAAGCCTTTTAAAAGGATATAAAATTAGACAGTATTTATAGTTTCCATCACATTCAACAGTACTGTACTAGACAGTTTCCAGGAGTATATTCCCACCACAAAAAAATACCTAATCTAAAGCTATGCTCTAATCATTAACCAGCCTGACCAACTTGCCTGCTTGCTGTATCACCTTCTTACCTCTTAATCTCTGATTAGATGTTTTACACTTGCCATTTCTGGCCATTTCCTGCCAAGGAACTTTATTTTATCATATATCCCATATGGAGAACATAGACATCAAGCTCTATTTTGTTTACTCTGGACCAAAATGGCTTTTTGTAGTTTGATGACCTGTGGCCGGTATTTCAAGTTTATCTGTCACCTAATTTGAGACTTTCCTGCTTCACCATGGAGGTGAATAAGTAATGTGAGCGGAATGTCTGGTGATGTTTAAATATATTTTAAGACTTACTTTTTAATGTAGGAAGGTAAGCTGCTTCAGAGTTGTCCATGCAGAATTTCCTTACACCTAAAGATTCCTCAAGTGAAAGCAAGTTGAAAGAAAAAGCACCTGACAGTCACTTGCAAGTATAACTACTACTGTAATTTTTCCAGATTAAAATGCTTTGGTGAAGCTTCTGTGTGGCAGGTGCTAGATAATGTTAGCTGGCATCACTTAAAGAATCAATACTCTGAATCCAAAGGCTTGAAATTTGGGAGTTATTGTAATGATTGTTTTTAAGAGTTTTTGGGAAAGAAGACCGCAGACCACAAGCCAGAAGGCTTTGCATCATCTCTGACTTTCTAAGATGGCTAACTCAGGTTCATTTTGAGAGTTCCTAAAAATTAGAATTTTGACTGTAGGTGAAAGCAGCAGTCAATATGCCCTTAAAACACTAAACCTCTTTAGAAATGTCTATTATTCTTCTATAATGCAGTATTATATGTTTCAACAATTCTGTTTTCTAGTTGCAGTTAACTTCTAGTTAATGGTAAAAGCACGACTGCTGCAAATGTTCTCATGGCACTGGTTTTCTTTATAGAAAGTGGAGCAGTTCCAAAAAAGAAGGACCCCCTAACCCACACGAGTAATTCCCTTCCTCGTTCAAAGACTGTTGCAAAAACTGGATCCACAGGCCTTTCAGGTCACCACAGAACACCCAGCTACAGTGGGGTATCATCATCTGTGTCTAGACCAGCACCTAATCCTACGCCTTCAGCTCACAAGGTATAGTGAGGATACATATGGAAGTATACACTTGAAAAATCAAGTGTAGATTCCAGAAGCAGCTTTGGATTTTAATGCCTTAATTGCAGTATTGTAGCAGCAGAAAGTTTTGTGAAAAAACTGAAATTCCAGATTTTTTAGCTGGGCCTCTTGAGGTATGCTGCAGAATGGATTTTAGAAATGGGAGGGCATCAGGTGGGTGCATGGGCAAAAGGATTTTAAGTATGATCACAGTAATAAATACTACTTGTTTTTAAAATTGCATGGGAAGCTGAGTGAAGAATATCTAGAAGAAAAATAACTGTTACTTCTAGGATGTAAAGGATGGACTGAAAAATCTCTTACTCCAGAAGGACAATAATTTTCCCCCTACGTGTTCTTCTCTTCCAAGAGAAGAACATACATGCTCAGGTTGTTTTGCAACCACATTGAAAAGCAAATTATGGTTAGGCTGGGACTGAAACACAGAAGTAAGTCCTGTAGTAAGAATACAGAAAAATACTGCATTTCTGTTGACCCATGTTTTTCCCTTCCATCCTTTTTATCCAGTAAAGTAGAATAAAGAGCAGAATAGACTAAACATTACTGTTCTGTTAAAACACTGCTGCTGTAATATTATATGAAAACTTTAAAATGACCTGTTATCAAGTATGACAGCATTTGGAATTCTTGCTTATCTGTATTGAGAACCTAAGATGGTTTGTGACGCTTATTTCCAGACAATGCTCGGGGGAAATACTGTAGTTAAATAAATGAATTATCAAACAAAAAAACCTCAAATCAAAGACCCTTCACCACTGGAGCTGAAGATACTCTTATTTGTGGCTGACTAATATGGTAATACAATTTGTAGCAAAATACAGCGTTAGAATATTGGATATTTGTTAACATGCTGTTTTACTGGAACATATAAAATGTAGATCTTATTTTGTTTAACACTACTCTTTCAAAGTATTGATCTGGGGTTTTTTGGGGTTTTTTTCTTCCCCTCTCTCCAGGCTGCTCCTAAAAATAGCAGAACAAATAAACCTTCTACCCCTACAACTGCTCCTCGAAAAAAGAAAGACACTAAGATATTTAGAAATGTGGACAGCAATCTTGCTAATCTTATCCTAAATGAAGTTGTTGATAGGTAAGTATGAAGAAAAGTAGGCTTTTCAGTCCAGTAAATCAGTTTAGCATTAAGTACAATCTTGGACCACTTGGAATGAAATGAATACTTCTACTTTGTTGGGTTTTTTTGAGGATTTTTTGGATGGCAAAAGGATGTTTTAAAATACTTAAGAATTTAAATTGTTGATTTTCTCAAAAGGGTTCTGTATAAATAGTCAAATGCATTAAAATAGTCAGCTGCAGCTGAAAAAGAGTATCTCATTGTTAGACTAATTAGTATTCCATTTCTTTGTTAGTGGGCCAGCTGTCAAATTTGATGATATCGCAGGGCAGGAACTGGCTAAACAAGCTTTGCAAGAAATTGTTATCCTTCCTTCTCTTCGACCTGAGGTAAGTAACTGGGTATTGTTATCAATCTGTGACAGGATCAAAGAAATGTGCTGTGGCTCACAGATGAAATGATGATTCTTTAATCCTGTTTTTACTGATTGTGATTGTGATGCGTAGCTGTAGGGTCCTAACCATCTTGGAAAAGGAGAATATAGGATTCCTATATATGAAATTCCTTGTCTTCCGTTTAATCAATGTTGCAGCAAGAAAAAAACAGATACCCTGAAAGAACCCAAGCCCAAATCAAATCAGCAGACCACAACCCCCTAAAAAAAACCAACCAGAAAACCACAACACCCCCACAACCCTATAAAACAAACAAACAGCAAAAGCAAACAAACAGAATTTCTCACTGTTTGTCAGGCTGTCTGTTCCAGATAGCTATAGCTGTGTGTCCAGCTCTATATGGTCATAGGTAAAGGACAAAGCCCACAACTGGAAGAGTGAAGTGGGAGATGTGTATTGGTAAGTTAGGTCGTGACACTATCTGATTTGAAGAACATTTTTGTTATCGTGGTCATCCTCTCTGTGAGGATATTGGTTAAACCCTGAATAGTTTATTTACTGATGGAGAGGATGCAAAGAAGTGTAGTCAACAAACAAATACACTGAGATATGTGACATTTGAGGGCAGATTTTCTCTTTACCTGGCTGTATGGAAGTTGATCATTTAGGCTTTTATTTGTCATAGTTGGTACCTCAGCTACTGTGACTGCCTAGATTCCGGCCTTGGCTGCATACTACTGGAATTTTCTGAGCTACTTTTTAGGAAAAAATATATTGGTCATTTTCTAAAGCTGAACTTACTAAGAGTTGCAGTACTTTTGAGGAAATTGTGTGCAATGATTTCCTGCAGTGCTCTCATGAGAGCCCACCTATAGTGCTGTGTCCAGTTCTGGGGTCCCCAGCACAGGAAGGGCATGAACCTGTTGGAGCAAGTCCAGAGGAGGAACTGCTAGATGATCAGAGGGCTGGAACAACTCTCTTGTAAGGAAAGGGTGAGAATTTGGGTTGTTAAGCCTGGAGAGAGCTCCAGGCTGACCTTAATTACATTATTTCAGTACCCGAACGAGACCTAAAAGAAAACCGGTGAGGAACTGTTTACAATGGCAGGTAGTGACAGAACAAGGGAAAATTACTTCAAACTGAGAGTAGGTTTAGATTTGGATATTAGGAAGAAATTATTCATTGTGAGGATGATGAGACACTTGAACAGGTTGCCCAGAGAAATTGTGGATACCCCATCCTGTAGTTATCCAAAGCCAGATTGGAAGGGACTTTGAGCAGTGTGGTCTAATGGAAAATGTCCCTGCCCACGACAGGGAAGTTGGAAGTAGATAATCTTCAAAGTCCCTTCCAATCCAGGCCCACTTTATAATTCTGTGATTATTGAAGAAAAATTGCTGTTTGTATTTTCTGGTTTTTGTGGGTCCCATTTGTTACATAGACAGGTGACTGAAATTGCTTTGTGGTTTTCCCCTTAATGCTTAACTGGTTTTGAAGCAGCATAGGAAAGAAACCCTAAACCTGGCATAGTGTCACAGAAATATGAGTTGTAAGGAGAAAAAAACTTTGGCAACAAATATGTGTGCTCAGATATTGTTATGCAGAAGGAAGATGTCATTATAGCATCTCTGTTACTACAGTGCAGTAGTCTGTCAAGTGTGTTGTTCAGTTACACCAATACTGTGAGCTGGGTGGGAAGGACTTGGAGATGGGTGGCTTGGAGTAGCTTTTCCAGTACTGTGGTATCTTGGATAAAGTTGTTTCATATTACTGTAGCTAGCAATGGGCCTGATCTTGGTGTAGGTTGAGATGAAATAAGGGCAGAGAATCACATAAATTTTTAAACTTTCCTTGGAATTAGAGAGGGTTGGTTTTATTCTTTGTAAATGAACACAGTAGACATGGCAACTATAGGGGGATACTTTGTAAATTAACACTAGTTCAGTTTTAATCTTAACGAGTTTTGAATTAAAATTCATATTTAACAAGCCAATGGTATTTTTTGTAGGAGAGCAAAAGTTGAGGTACATAAGCAGGAAATACTGGCTGCAACCATTTCAGTGGTAAGATGGTAATGAAATGCTAGCAGTTAATTCAGACCATGTTTAGTATAATTAGCCTGTTAATAAAAACTTTGTGTGAAAAGCTTTGTGTACCTCAGTAATAAATATAAGTGCAGCTCAATTGTAGGTGATGATCAAGGTGAGGAGGAATTACAGATTTGATCTGGGCTATGTGAAAATGGTGGAAATCCCCAAAAATTATTTCAAACAAAAGAAGTCAGACAAAAAATGCACATGGTGGTATGCAGCATAGAAAGCAGAAACACTGGAGTGTTCACTCAGTGAATAGCTGGGTAACTACTTTTAGGGGTCAGAGTCAAGCACAAACAAAATGCTGTAGATGATGAAATAATAGAGAAAAGACATGTTGGTCAGTCAAGGCAAAAATAAAACACTGGTAATGGAGCTATTCGTTGTCATGGATATTGTGGAAAGAAATGCCTGCCGACAGTGTTCTTTACACATGGGATGTATATGAGATACCCTCCTGCTTGGTTATTGGAATTATTGCAAGCTGGAAGGGAGGGGTGAGTGTGAGACCAAAAGACATACTCTGAAACTTTTGAGGGAAGGGATGAAGACGAAGTGCTGGAGAAAAAAGGCAAGAGTAATAACTAAAAGTTAGGTATTCTCTGAGAGTTTGTAGACTTGCTACATATGATGTGCACAATTTTATAGACTAGGAAAGATGAATCTAGTTGAAAGTGAGAGAGAGGAGATTAATATCAGTAGCATAGAGAGAGTAGGTGTTTAAGTAATACTTCAAATCATTTTGTTGAAAGCTTGTCTTCTCAAGTTTCATTTCATAAGGAAAGATAAAGGAGTTCTTCCATATGGAATTAGTAAAAACACTGCTTTAGCTCTCCTACTGTACACCTGCATTACTCCCTTTTTAACTGGAATTGATGCTTTAGACTTGATAGGCTAGTGTGTCTTGTGGAAAGTGTTTTAAACTGCTTTCACAGTGCATCCAGGCACAGAACAATTACAACATAATTTAGCTGCTGTGTGGGAAACAATAGTGGTGTGCATTAGGTCAAGTTAGTGACAGTGTAGTTCTCTCAAAGCCTGTAGTGTTGTGGCACTCACTGCTACCGTTCCTATCAGTGCTAGCCAGCGTCCTCAGTCTTAAACCATTCTCTTACAAAGGTAAATCAACCTTTTATTCAAGTCTTTGATGGTAACTTATGATGATGTCCTTTTCAGTTATTTACAGGTCTGAGAGCTCCCGCACGTGGTTTATTGCTGTTTGGCCCGCCAGGAAATGGGAAGACAATGTTGGTGAGAAAATTACTTCATGATGAGTTGGTGGGCTTAAAATGTAACCCCAGGGGGTGACTTTCAGTTTGGGGCTTGGACTAATAAACCGTACATTCTTACAGACTGTGTATTAGAGAGTCATTTTATATATAAAAACACAAAATTGTTCTTAACTCTGAATTTTATGGAGGGAATTGCTAAACTATTCTCTCTTTAATTATTTTCATTATGACAAGTAATATTTTAAAACTTAAACCAGCATGTCCAGGTTTCATTTTCATAGAGAGCAAAAGGAAGTGGGTTAATTGTTTTGTACAGCAGTGATTAATCAGAAATCTGCTTTATATGAAGCATACTAGAAGTACCTTTTGGAAATGGGGAGGGAGAGCAGTATCAAAGAAAAGGGTTGTCTCACTTGCACACTGCTGTGCAAAGAATGTAAGGGCTGCCTAGCTGCAACTTTTTTCTCAGCCTGATGTGCTAGATCCAGGGAACTGGAGCGCCATGGCTGTGCATCAGCCAGGGAGCATCGAGTGTCCTGATGCAGCTGAGCCGGGCACATCGTCCTGATCACATGGTGTGGCTGCAGCTGCACACTCTGCTGACACTGGAGCTGGATCAGCTCTGAAGTGCAGGAGTGTGAATGTAGAGCAGCTCATGTAGGCTCATCTGTTATGTGTGACATACTGGAATATAATTGCTAATCACTAAAATTAGACTCTATAACCAGGGAATCATAATTTCTTGAATGTGGTGAAACTGTTAAAGAAGAGGGTACTCTGAATGAGCATTCCAGCTGATTATTTTCCCTAGCTTTTCTCTGAAAACAGCTTTTGCATAGATGAAGGAGGAGAAAAAACACCACAATTTTTATGTGATTTGATCCAACTGATGCCTTAAATTACCGCCCTAAGTTAGTTAAAATTGGCTTAAATGTCTATTCAGGATAAATTGAAAGGAAATGGAAACTTTTATTCTTCTGAAAGCAAGTTGTAGTTGGCTGTGGAGCTAATAGAATTAGAGAAGCCTATAGGAGTCTGGAAATTTCTCTATCGGTTTGAGTGCATAGCCATTCTCATTTGTAAGTGGCCTGGGCAGAAGTTTTCCATACCATTTTTACAAGGTGCTCCCTTTCAAAACTGTCCATCAGGACATGAGTAGTCATTACAGATGCAGAGAACTATCTTCAACATGATAGTTCGTAAAAGTACTTTGGTTTTTCCCCCTTTTCTAGGCCAAAGCAGTTGCTGCAGAATCAAATGCTACTTTCTTTAACATCAGCGCAGCGAGCCTGACTTCAAAATATGTAAGTAGTAGCTGGAAAATACAATGATTTGAAAACACCCATGCTTTAATTAGGGCTTAAGAAAGCCAGAGACTTCTGAGGAGTCCTTGGTGAACTGATAGGCTATAATGAAGGTAGTTTTTAAAAAGTGACTTGTGAACTAAAATTTTTGTTTTGTATTTGTGATAAGTCAATATCAAAGGTTATTTTCAGCTCAGCAGTGGCTCTGGCAGTAATGCAGATGACTGGTTGTGGGGTTTTTCATGTTTAAAATTGAATTAGTTGGGTCCCAGATCTCTTTCACTCTGATAATTTAGGCACCAAAAAATCTCTTGACATTTAACTCAGTTGTGAATTGTAAGAGAAGTTACAGTGTTTCTTTAAGGATGTAAACAGTACGGTTGTATGTACTGAAGCAGTGATAGTCTGAATATGTATAAATGGACTGAGTGTGGTTGGTTACCAGCAGGATTTTCTGTAGGTTTTTCTGTTAGCTGTCTTGTAAAAATTTTTAACCCCCTATAAAATCAGTTTATTGTTATTTTAGGTGGGTGAAGGAGAGAAACTGGTGCGTGCTCTATTTGCAGTAGCCCGAGAACTTCAACCTTCTATAATTTTTATTGGTAAGACCTTAGGTGTTAACTTTTATTTACTTTCTTAAATAATCTTACTTACCAAAGATTAGTAAGTAATTAACTATTGGAATAGTTGGGTAAACTTCTTTTGAGAATTCTGCAGCTCAGGACAACAGATATGACCTGCCAGCCAGTCAGTAGTTCATAAAAAGAATGTTGGATCATTGTTACATTATTTAGTTGGTGGTAATAATGGGAAGAGGTCTCAAAAAAGAAAAATACTGTACTGAATTCACTGATTAAGTCCATTAAACTTCAAACACATAAATGAATTTTGGTTGTCCTGAGTAGCAATTTGTCATCAGAAAGACTTTTTTTCTTGGTTTTTTTTCTTGGTTTTTTTTCTTGGTTTTTTTTCTTGGTTTTTTTTCTTGGTTTTTTTTCTTGGTTTTTTTTCTTGGTTTTTTTCCTTCTTTTTTTTTCCTTCTTTTTTTTTCCTTCTTTTTTTTTCTTCTTTTTTTTCTTCTTTTTTTTCCTTCTTTTTTTTCCTTCTTTTTTTTCCTTCTTTTTTTTCCTTCTTTTTTTTNTTTTTTTTCCTTCTTTTTTTTTCCTTCTTTTTTTTTTCCCTTTTTTTTTCCTCTCCTTTTTTTTTTCTTTTCCCCCTCTAATCTGTGCTTGGCCTTACCTATTCAAAGGCCAACACATCACGCAAGTTTTTAAACTTTGCTAAAAACTCTGTCTCCTAAAGAATAATGATCTGGTCTTTTAATGGAGCCCTATATTAGCAAAGGAGCTTAGGCAAATACAAAGACTTTGATGTATGTTTAATTAAGATGTATTTCTTTGTTTCTTAGATGAAGTTGATAGCCTTTTGTGTGAAAGACGAGAAGGTGAACATGATGCTAGCAGGCGTCTAAAAACAGAATTTTTAATAGAATTTGATGGTGTAAGTATTTAATCTTGGTGTGGTTTGATTTAGCTAAATTGGCTAATGTAGTGGGTGCCAGTACAACCTATAGGTGAATTACAAAGGGTTTGGCTGCTGGGGCTTAGCTCAGTCTCCCTCCCACCTCACCAAAATTGGCAAACAGCTTTTTTTAGTGGTTCTTCGTCTTCTACCTGCTCACTGTGTTATTCTTTATTCTGGAAGATGCAGTTTGGACTAAAAAGTAACCATCTGGAGATGAGCTTTAATGCTGTGTTGTAAGATTATGGACAGAAAAGAAAGGATAACAGATGGCAGTAGTAAAGGAGCTGTGAAGACAACTGCTCTTACAGGGCAAGAGGGACATTTGAGGGTCATGGAGAGTTGAATCCATGTTTGCAGTTGCATGGCTTAATGAATCACTTCTCTTTATTCTGGCAAAGCAAAACAAGATTAAATGGCTTTTAAATAGTTTTTGGTTTCAAAGGAATGTGTCACAAGAATACACCGTCAGGGGGTGAGACTTGACGGATGAGAGTTTCAAACAGACTAGTTTGGATTATATATATACATACATATATGTAGATATCTTACATATACATAGCTCTGACACATCAGAAAGATTCATTTCTGTGTTAGTACACCTTTCATTGAGCTAGTTTTTTTCTTGGCATCATCAGTTAGAGAAGACAGAATCCAGTAACAAGTATTTAATGGCATGAATGCAATATCCAGGAAGAGGAACTGGATTTCATAGTGGGACACACATACAAGAAAGTATCCGAATATTCTTCTGTCACATCACTGTTCTTGTATTGAATAATTTTAGTTTGTGTTCCATTAGCACAGTGGAATATTGCTACATTGGTGAGGCAATAATAATGAGGTACAGGAAGAGCAGATAACAAAATGGATGAACAGGGACAAATAATGCCGATATGGACAAATAAGACAGCGATATACTGAAATTATTGCACACACGTGCAGAGTTATGCCTTAAAATGGAAAAGGAAAAATAAGCATAGCACGAAATTTGCTGACTTAATATTTAAGGTGTGACTATGTCATACAGTATTTTTGGGGAACTTTTTGAACATGGCAGTGAACGTAGCAGTGAATCTAAACCTATGAAGAATTGAATGCTAAGCAAATAATTATGTCTCTGATAGCCCAATGTTTTGTCTGAAGTTTGGGAGCTCTAAGTCTCCGTATTCTTGTGTATAAAATGAGTGAATTGGGAAGGAAATTGCTGTGTCTTTTTGCTGTTATGATTATTTTATAGCCTACTTTGATTACTGGATTCATGCAAGGCCTGTGTTAGATGGATCTCTGTTCTGATTTTGTAGTTATGGCTATACTTTAAAGTTTTGATTCTCACCTTACCATCTTCAAAATGGTGTTTGGTATTAAAACTCCAAAACAGCAGAAAGTCTCTGGCTTTTTCAACATAATTATCTTCTGGTGACTAAACTTATGAGTGGCTTTTACAGTTTTATAGTCTTACTTTTTTCCAGAAAGACTTTTTTTTGTTTTTTTTCCCTACCTTTTCCCGGTTTGACTTCACATTTATCTGAGGAATATTTTAAACCTACTTTAATGGAAAAAAAAACCCAAAAAACAAAACATGTACATATATATATCTTAAGATCCCATCAGTGTGCTGGATACATGGCAAGTCTCTAAGTGGTTTTGTTGTGTTTCTGCTTAATGTAGACTGTGTAAACTGAAAGCCATCTTGCCTTCTAACATATAGGTGCAGTCTTCTGGAGAGGATAGAATACTTGTGATGGGAGCAACAAACAGGCCTCAGGAGCTTGATGATGCTGTTCTCAGGTACTGAAGTGTCTCTTTTTCTGGATGTAAGATGATATTCATTATGAAGAACAGGTTTTGCCTAGCAGCTTGGTGAAATTTTGCAATAAGTAAAAGCTGTTCAGCAAGCCTAAACTATTTAACCTCTCAAAGAGGGGCTTTACTCTTTTCTTTTGAGATGCATCTGCACAATCATGGTGGTCTTGGAATTGTCTGAAACAGTAGTACCTGTTGAGAACAAGTGCTTTTTAAATTTCTTGGACTTAACATTTTGCTTTTTAGTTATTTGGATCTTAATGCCAGAATAAAGGAGAAAATTTGATCAGTATTCTAGATTGAGCAGAGATCCAGTATTACTTCTCTGAATATTGTCTTCTGACATCCCATGCAATTACAGATCTTTCTGTAGATTTGCCTTGGGACTTTTTTGTTAAAAGTACTCATACTTTATTCCCCTTTCATTCTTGATTGAGGAAAATAGATGTGTCAGCACTGCCTGCAGAAATTGTTCCAAAGACTTTTGTGTAAAAATTAAGAGATGCTTCATTTCATTGCTGGTAGTCACTGGTATTTCTACCTTTAGATTTTTTTCCCCCTCTGGGAGGAGTCTTGTAACTTCAGACAAGTGTAGGGTAGCACCAGTCAGTGTACGTATTTTTTGTTTGGTTGTTGGTGGATTTTTCAAAATCTCCAGTTCTGCTTCCTAGAACTTGATGACAGAAGTGAAATCTTGTCACTTAAACAAATCAAATGAAGGATTTGTAGGTGCTAAATAGTTACATAACAGTGTGAACAATGTATACATGTTTGGGTTTTTTTTCCAGACGATTCACCAAACGGGTATATGTGTCTTTACCAAACGAAGAAGTAAGTATTGTTTTCCACTCATATTTTTCAGACACTTAGAGGCAATTTTTAACTTAGCCTTGATGATAACAATTCTGTGAACTAACTTCTGGCTCACCTTGACCATATACACTGTGCATTAGTTTTAAGTTTTTTGCCTTTTTTTTTGCACTCACACTAGCAGTGAATCTGGTGGTAGCTACTCAGTATTTCTTGACTAGGTGTTGCTTACAGACTGGCAGACATAGGCAAGTCTGAAGTAGGACTTAGAGGGGCATGTTTGTTTCGCTGAAGGAGATTTGTTTTATTGCAAAAGATAATTTTCCTAATGTTTTTCAGCTCAACAGGAGATCACTACTTCTGATGTGACTTATTCTTGATACTAGTAGTTAGACTCTTGATCTTGTTTTTACCCAGTCCTTATCTCTGCTCCTGAATAGATGATATTGTACAGTCTAATTGCACAATCACTATAGGCAAGTTCAAACTGGTGAAGCACAAAAGCAAAACTGACAAAAGCATAGTTCTATTCTTGAAACACACACAATTTTAAGTGTTCCGTGAAAACGAGTTTTACATCTGATAATTTTATCTTCTTTTCAGACAAGATTGATTTTGCTAAAAAATCTTCTAAGCAAGCAAGGAAGTCCATTAACACAAAAAGAGTTGGCTCAACTAGCTAGGTAAGTATTTTGTAACCATGCTAAATAAATATATTCCTCTATTGCTTTCAATCAGACTGTTTACTTCATTCAAAATGTAACTAATGTAAATCATCTGACAGCGACAGCATGAAATGCATGCATTTGGGGAAGATGGCTCCCTGTCAGGCTGTCTAAAAGTGTTTTTATATATACACGTATAGGATACACCCAGTCAGGTTTCTGTTGTTGAAACATGCCTTTCCTTTGAGGAGGAGGGAGGAGGATGCTTCTTTCCACCCATCCCTCAAGGAGTCCAGTTCTCCTCCCTTATGCAAAAAGATAGTGCCAGTTTTGCACTTGGCATTCATTTCAAATAAAAGGCAAGGTCTCTTTGCTGGTGCCTCGTTAGGCTTGTTGAATGTATTACCGACATAGCAGAGCAAGCACTGGGTAATTTTAGATTCTTTGCACTTTCAGATTTGATTGGGAAAATGTTATTTTTCCCTCTTGTTATGGAATGGAGTTGTTTTATGTTTTTTATCATTGAGATTGACACAGTACTGCTGTTAGTCACCTAAATCTAATAATGGGTGTGAAGGAGATTAGACTAAAAAGCAGGCAGGGCAGGAAGGAGTGAAAACAGATCACAAAATAGCAAAGATATGCAGGTGAATATACTTCAGTCTTTTTCTCTTTGTGATAGTACAGCAGAGGTTAGCACAGTCTTGGATGCAGTGTTTGTCAGCCTCTTTGTAATGTTGCAGAAATTGATGTGTAATCCAACTGAATACGTTCCCTGTTAGCTCAGGCCACATTTAGGCTGCAATAGTAGCTAACTGGAGGAAAAACCACAGTCAGTGTCTGGTATTCTAACTGCAAATACAAGAACCAAATTACAAATGCCACTTGAGTGCACCTTTTTTAAAGGGTTTGGAGAAAATGTAGAAGTTGAGCATCCTGCCTGCTTCTTTTGCCATCTTTCTTTGTTTTGAAAGATAGAAATATTTAACCTCCATTATGATTTTATGTTGCTTTGCTTCTGTATAAACTTTATCTATAAACCGTAACAGACTTCATGATCTCCATAAGACTAAGCTCTTGTTGCTGCAGCTAGTCACTGCTCTACAAGTGTTGCGGTTTTGTTTTTCAGCTTTCCTTTAGGTAACCTGTACTACTTATTTTCAGTTATGTTGGCATTTTGTATTGATGGCTTCCTGGTTCAGTGGAGGCCTTTATTCTCCAAAGTATTTAATTGGTTAACATGGATATTAAGTCTAATTCTGGAACAGCTCCCACAGAGTTTGGCTTCTTGGTTTGGGTTTTTTTTTTTTTTTTTTTTTTTTTTTACTTCCTGCCTTGTAGTTCTGAGGATTTGGATGATCTGCTGTCTTTATAAAACAAACAGACATACCCTAGTGGGTAGTAGAATTTACCTTTCTTTCAGTTCACTTTGTATCATATTAAACACGTGTTACTGGTTTCTCTCATTTTACTGATTGGATTGAAAAAGTACAGGACACTTGAGGTTTTGGTTTTATGGTAATTGACAAATGTTGATAAACTGCAGAATTGATAAACGTTGATAAACTACAGAATTCTCCTAAGAGATAGTAAATGTGCTTGGGATCAGTTTTGTCTACAAATCCTAGTTGCTACTTTTTTTTTTCCTAGAATGTTATTTGGGACTTGAGTATCTGTGCTTTGAATTTAATCTGTGAAAGATCACTTACAGTGAAATATAGATCACTTACAGTGAATGCACTTCTGATTTATTAAACTTGCAAAATAACATTAAAGTAATACTTCTTCTGATTAACTAATATTTTGATTATCTGATATTAAATTGATGTGGTTTGAAGCAGGTTTTTGGTTTTTTTCCTTCTTTCTTGACCCCACTTTTTTCTTTGACAAAGAATGACAGATGGATACTCTGGAAGTGACCTAACTGCATTAGCAAAGGATGCAGCACTAGGCCCCATTCGAGGTAAGCTGCAGAGATTTTTATTGAGGTTTTGACATTAGAAAGATATTTTCTTTATCTTTATAACTCTCAAACATCTGAAATTTAACTCTTTACATTAGATTTTAGTCTGTTCCTCATAATAGCATCTTTATAAGATGTATTTACACAAAATCCTTCAGCATCTCACCATGTGAAACAGAAAATTTTTGTCATAGGAGAAAAGCAGTGTGAAGTGTTTCTCACTGATTTGTGGGGTTTTTAACTAATGTCTTTCTGACGCTGGTGTCAGTTCTGTTGTAGCTAAATTACTACTTGAATAGCAATTGCTGATTGCATTACTTGTCTTTATAAATGGGTCAAATCTCTTTCAAGTCTAAGGGGAAGAAAACTGAAACAAGCAATTTTATGGGGTTTTTCTAGTAACAGTTTGAATGGCATAGCTTTTTGTATTTTTAACTCTTAATGTTGAATTGTGATCCAGATGACAGCTGTGAATGAACTAGAGTTCTACTTATATTTGTTCTTTATCTGACATGTCCAACTAGGAAAAAAACACAGTTTTACTGTGAATACTTTTTTCCAACACCTCCTCTTATTTTTTTGTTTAACTAGTTAGTTATGTGTCCAGTACCCCCATCTGAGGAAACTGATCTTGTTTAGTGGAGATCAGTAGCAGGATTTTTGTGTAGAAAAGATTGTGAAGATCTGGTGTTAGTGTCCTGTTTGTAGACATACTGTCCTACTTGACAGAAAGGTACTTAAGGCAGGCAGAGCAGAAATGTTCTGTAATATCAGCCTATTATGTGTAAATAAAAATTGTTGCAACTCTCTTAAATTATTTATGGGGAGGAGAGGTATATTCATGTTTTGTGGGTGTGTTTGTGTTACTATTTTTAAAATCTTGTAACATGCATTTTTGCCAGTGCACTGTCTCCTTTGAAAGCAGCTGTTGGAATGTAATGTTTTTTACCCACTTTCTTTCAGCTGCTGAATTTGTGAAGCACATCTTTCACAATCCTGCATAATAATGACCTGTTTTCCTGGGAAACAACTGCATTAAATGGCTCTCATAGGAGACATCATGTCTCCTAAGACTTTGAATATATTTATTTAGAGTGATGAAATTAATAATGTATGCATTTAGGTATGCAGGCTTTACTTCACACACAAGTCCATCTCAAGAAGAGACCATGTAACATGGTGCAACATATTTTTTTGACTTGCTTCTGTACTCCATATAAAATAATATATTTTTGAAAATGTTTTGTGATACCATCCTTGCCAATCCTGCCTAGATTCTTTTTCTTGTACCCTTGTAGCAAAATGTTTGCTGTTACTTGTTGATACCATGAGAGCACTGCGAGTCGAAAAAAAAAAAATCTAATTTGGTGAATGATACAAGAATGTTTAGATCCCAGGAGTGCAGCATAGGGCAAGAAGCACTCTGATGTGCCCTGCCAGATTTTATTTCAGTGTTCTTGGCTGACTGTACCTTCTGTTTCTTGAAATTTAGTAGGGAGGTTGTGGATACCACAAATAATATGGGGGAGGGTAGCTCTGTTGGCTTGTGTGCTGTTTTCCATACTTAAGAAGAAGGAATAATTCTGCTACTACTCTGTGCTGCATCTGCAGTAACTGAATGTAGGAGCATCCTGTTTGAGGAGGAGCTGATAAATGGGGAAGAAGGAGGCAAAAACACCATGTACATTTCTATACAGGAGACTGTGTTGAGGCAGAAAGGTATAATTTTTAGCTGCAGGGTTTTTTTTTTTTCAGAATAGAAGTGCTTTTAACATATTTTAGTTATCAGAAGTGATGGCAGGTTTCTTATGAAACTCACCCATTTATCTTCTGTTTTCACAGAATTAAAACCAGAACAGGTGAAGAACATGTCTGCCAGTGAGGTAAGCTGTTCTAGCAGCTGTACTTTCTCATTCAAATAGAACGTTTTCTCACTAGAAACATTTAAGGTCCCTTTTTTATGTGTATTGTCATACAAAATATGATAATTTTTGGGGGTATTGTCCCTTCTAATCACTTCTTCATTAAAGAAAATTCTTTAGAAATAGAGATTGAGAAGATGTGTCCTCAGATGTCTGAGGTTCATGGGTAGTTGGTTGGCTTTCAAGGCTTCAGAGCACTTCTTTTTTTTTGTTAGTAAGTCTATTGTTCTTCATTTCAGCTGACTGTCCTGTCTTTTCCTTCACACTGAACTGCAGTATTTGTTACCTAGCTGATGAAGTCAGAGGCCTGGCTTTTATTTTCTCAGTGTTATTTCCCAAGAACAGAAGTATTACGTGAAATTACTTCTACCCCCTCTACCCCATCTTTATGTAAGGCAGGTTTACTTAGGGAGAACCTAAAACAGATTTGTAGATTTGTGCATGTATAATACTTGCATTCATTCACATGGACTGTCATAAAGAAAAAAGTTATGCTCTTGACCACAAACTGCAGCTGTAAACATCAAAAGAAAAAAAAAAAAAAAAAAAAAGCAAATGGTTCTGTGTACAAAAGTTTCTCTTCAGGTATGTGTACAGGTGTTACACAGGGGAAGATGAGGCAAAACTTAATTTCTCAGTTCCTTTTTGTGTTTGGCCGGAGGTGGCAGCTAAAGCTGTAAGCTGGAAGGAAGGATTTGTTGCAGGAGGGTAAGAGCATCTGTGATAATTTGTTGTGATGTCCTCACGTGCACAAGCTCACACCACCTACTGAAACAGGAAGTAATGACACAGTCTCATGAGCTATTTAGTAACAAGGCAGATCTTGCTATTAGCAAGCATTAGTTTATTAAAAATGGGTAAATACTGGTGTTCTTAAATGACAAGAATCTTGCATCAGGTTATAGAATAATAGAACACCATGGTTTGGAAGGAAGCTCAAAGGATCACATGGTTCATCCTTTTATGGGAAAGGGAACTTAAATGAGATTATTTAGCACCCTGCCCAGTTGTATCTTCAAAACCTGCAGCAGTGGAGACTCTACCACATTCTTGGGGGTTTTTGCATGAATGACTGCTCTCACTGTAAAAAAATTTTGTTTTACATCAAGATGCAGCACTCGTAGAATGTGTTTTGTTAAAAGTGAATACTCAAGTACTTCTTGAATAAACCAAAGTATATAAACCACTTCTGACCCTGATGTCTTTCATGTTCTGTTTAGATGAGAAACATCAAACTGTCGGATTTCACAGAGTCTTTGAAGAAGATAAAACGCAGTTTGAGCCCTCAGACCCTGGAAGCATACATTCGCTGGAACAAGGACTTTGGAGATACCACAGTGTGAGACACTACTTGAAGTGAAACAGTGCTGCCTGGGGAGCAGATGGTGCAGATGACTGGGAAGCAGACAGAGTTTACAGGACTTTACAGATACTTAAGTATCTGCATTAAAACTTGAGATTAAGAGAAAATTACACAATGTGAAATGTGTTCATCAAAGTCTCCTTGCCATTTAGTGAGGATTTACACACTGTAAGTAAGAGCACAACAGGACTTGAGATAAGATTCCTAGCAATCCAATTCTGGTTTGAACATTAATATATGTATATTGTTTCTGCTACAAGGCTCTGATGACATTGATCATTGGAGGACCTTTTCCTATGTTATGTGTGTGTTTTTTTTGTTTTTAATTTTGCCATGACATTGATGAACAATGAACTTGGAACAATGATGTTCAATTGGAGGTTTGTAAACTTCAGTTAGTTTTTTTGACTTTTTTATTCTTAATGTGCCAAATAAAACAATTTCCCTGTGCAAAGTGGAAGAACAGCATTGGGGAATTACAATTATTAAAATGTTAAAAGTAGCTGGTCTGTTATTATTTGTCTTTTTGCTTTGTTGTAATGTGACTGAATTGTTCACAGGTTTAAAGAAGACCTTTGATAGCAGAACAGCAAAAAAACCCAACCTTATAAAACCAATTCAAACTGCCTTTTAGAAGAAAAATTACTAAATAAAAGAATAGATTGAGATATTCATTTACTGGCAGTATTTTCTCTTAATGCATTTTGTAACGCTTTCATTAGTAGAATGTTAGATTATGCTTACAGTGTACAACTTGAGCCCAGCTGATGTTTGAGAGAGTAAGTGATGCTAATTGTTGAGTTTCAGAAATTGTGTTTCTGCTCTGTATTTTGGTCTGTTTATGATAATTGAAAGTAAAATTTCCATTGTGATAATTTTTTTTTAATCTCCACATGTAAGCATTAAAATACAAAGCGACATGTTTAATACATGGCACACATTAATGTTTTTATAGCTTTCATATGTTTCGGTTTATATATTAAAGTATGAAACACTCAACTGATCTGCTTTTTTAAAAAGAAACTGCATCTTTGTACAAATACTTGTTTTTATTATATAAATGACAAGCTATTAAAAAAACAAACTCTTAAATGATAGCCTTTAAATACCATAATAAAGGAAAGCATTTTTGCCTTTACTTCCAAAGGCCCAACATCTTGTTTACAAATTCTACACAGATTAAACACAGATGTTTGTAAGGCAAAACACTGGTTCCTTGTTAAAGAAGGTTTGTGGGGTGTTGGGGTTTTTTGAGGTTTTTTTGTTGTTGTTAGTTTGGGGTTTCTTTTTTTACACCTCTCCCAACTTAGTGATACTGCAAAAATGCATATTGATTACTGTTCTTTTAATGAAATGAGTTGTTGTTTGCTTTTGGTCTTAACAGGAAATTTAATTTTTCATTTAACTTATTTTTTGGAACTACTTACCTGAAAGTTGACTATAATTAATATATTATATGTATATATGAAAAAAGAACGCAACCCTAGCTGGTAGATACAGTTGTAGGTATAGTAATACTCTGAGAGGACTGTGCTCACTGTGTGGTATTGAGTACTAAATAGCAGAAACTCTGTCCAACCTTTGAGATTCACATATGCAATATGTTTGGGATTCTTTTTTTTTTTTTTTAACCAGAGATGCTTTTAACTAGTCATAAGATTAAAAGCAATCAAATGAGGGAAGATTGTGTTCCACTACTATGCCTTTTGAAACAGTCTAACCAAACCACTTCTAGCCTTCTAAGGATAGGACTCACAAATGTACATCTTATGTAAATGAAAGGTGACTTTGATTCCCCTGATTCTTTTCTGGAGAAATGCAAAAAGATTTCAGATTCTTAAGTCTCATGTCTTGCTTTGCCTTAGTTCTGCCTTCAGTAGACCATCTCTGTTGTTGGAGATTCCTGGCTGACTTGATCCAGATTTGTAATATTCTTCATAGTGCTAAGCATGAATATTACTCTTGTATTAGCATCTGTCAAATAGCTACAGCTAAGAAAGGGTCTTTGTTTTATTCATAAAGCCTTGGTACACATTCCTTGAGATCCTTTGCAAATGAGAACTTTGAAGATAACACTTCTGGTTTTGAATGTTCCTCAATGATTGTTATAAAGCTCTTGGTTTTGTCCACTTAATTTTGAAGAATATACTGATTATTTATTTCAAATGCATACTCATTGGCATGGGAGATAGGTACCTGAAATGTTGAGGTAGAAGTCCCCATCTCCTAAAGCAGCACCAGTATAGGCAGCACAAAGAGTCAGAATCACCAGCTGCTACTTAAAAAGAAAAGGGACCCAGCCCTTTCACTAGTTTGTACAACCAGTTCAGGTCAAGAGAATCTGTGTGACTGGTACAGCTGCTTTTGGTCTTCTGTTATGCTTGATTGTTTTCTGCTTAGTGGATGAACTACAGCCCTATAAATTAGTGCTGGAACACATGAAAAAGAAGAAAATTTTGTTCTGCAATATGAGTTTGTCCCACAGCTGCTGGCTTCTTAGCTCATGGCCAGGTGCTGTTTGGTTCATAAATCTCCTTTAAATTTCTTGTCTTATGCTATTTTCTGAATAGTGTCTTCTAAGAATAATTCTGTTACACTTAAGCCATTATCTTGCATCTTACTCTGTTTTACATGTACTAAATCCCAGCTCAGTGATTCCATCTATATGTTGGATTAACTCTGTGTAAGAGGAAAAAACAACCACACCAACAGAAAAAAAATCACCAAACATTCCCTCCCCTATTCCCCCTCCCCCCAAAAAAACCCACCCAAAACTCTCAAATTACTTGTATTTCCCAAGTCTACAGAGAACTTTACAGCTCCATTTTCTATAGAATCGGGTTATGTTCTAGTACAATGTCTTGAATCAGGATAAACAGGACAGCAGCTTGGGTACTTTTAAACATTGTGAAACTACCATTCCATTAGCTCTCTGAACTGGTATTTTCCTTTTTTTTTTCCCCCATTTTTTTTCTGAGAATCTGCCCACTGCTAGTGAATGAGCAACTTGACCCACTTTTTTGACATGATTAATAAGCAGCTTGTCTGGCTCTATGCAAGTATGTTTTACTGACTTTAAAGTGTAGCTGTTACTGGAGGGAGAAAATAAAACCAACCCAAACCTCTTGTGTTTTTCTAACAACCTTCTTCATACATCTTTCTGCTTTTATTAAGCAGGCTTCTGCATTTTATTAATCAGGAGCCACACATTTTGTCTTTCAACATACTGGAAGAATAGTATGTAGATTGCTCTTTCTCCTTAAAATGAGAATTTGTTGTGTGTTACGATGTTCCCTCTACTAATGCTGTGACTTTTCTGTGGAATACAGCAAACCTGTACAGGTTCTCTGCATATACTAAGATAAAACCAACAGAATATTAAAGATAAGCCTTAAACTTGGATATTTATGCATGAATAAGTTTCTCTGTCCTTTTAGTTTCTTAGACTTTACAGCATTTAGTGTGTCAGAAATAGGCACTGTGCCCCTGAGATGTCTTACTGACTCAAAGCCATTGCTAATACAGTTCTATTGGATATGGCCCTGTAACTCTGTGTAGGTAACAAATGTGATAATAAAACTTTAAAGGGAATGAAAATGGGATCTCTAAACTGAGAAGGTATGTTATCACTGCACTACTTACAGGCTGTTGCTGGTTTTACTGTTCTGTTCTCTGAAATCTTTTTAAAATTACAGTTTCTATACATATAATTCAATTAACCCAGTGTTGAATAAATAGTATTTTTTCTATTCCAAACAAGTGGGGTTTAGCACTGCTTGGCACTGCTGTCAGGTCCTTCTTGTGAAATTGAAGTACTTTGTACTGGGAATACTGAAGTCAGACGTGCTGGCAAATAGAACTGAGACATCTGTTCTGCAACTGGAAAGCAGCATTCTCCTTGGGGTTTTCTTAATCCTTAAACAAAGTGAGACTTTGTGCCCTAGATTTTCATAGTGCTTTCCTACCCAAGACATGGATGATGCATAGTTGTGCCTAGGACATGCTTCTCTAGCTTCTCCAGCGCTTTAGTGATACTTCTGCATCACTTGGGCAGCTTTGGGAGGTGGACAGTTCTACTGTACCTGACAGATTCATTTTTTGTGGTTGGCCTCAAGCTTTTGGGATGCTTCAAGTTACTGGGGTTTCTACCAGATACCAGAAATGGAATGAAGAGTAGCAAGCAGGTAGTGAATGCAACTAGTTATCTCAGTCATTGTGCTAATTAGAGGCAGTTTTATTATTAGTTGCTCTTGAGCTGCTATTTAGTGTTGAAGAATGTTTTACTGACCTATGTGAATTTTCATCTTTAGGATGATCTGCAAACATCCTAAGAGATGACCAGTTGATCAGCTATTTTCTTTTAGGATTTATTCTTTAATTATAATTTTCAGTATCTTTAATTATGATAATTATAATTTCACAGGATGAGGAAGTTAAGCTGTCACTTCCTGCAAATACAAAATCATCTAGTAAAATATGGGGAAATGTGTGTTCTGTTTTTCCTGCTTCTTGTGCAAATCATTAACTGTCTTAGAGTGGAAGCATCTTACCTTGTCAATAACTACCTCCTGAGTCCAGCAATAATTGGCAAGGTATACACTCCTCTGGTGGATTCAGTATACTGGCTCAACACTGCAGATTCTTCAGTCTGGTCTTCTGATTTGAAAATGCTTGACATTACTTCTGGAAACTATGGTGATGAATCTTATTTTGCTGTAAGACTCTTCTTGCCTTCATAAGATACACTTCTTAAAAAATCCTTTCTTCAGGAGAAGTGGCTTTGAGGATAAAAAGTCGGTGTTCTTTGTAGTTGGTTAATACAGGTGTAGTTGTCAAAGATGCTGGGGTGTGGCCTCTCAGTTATGCAGGGTTTTCTCCCATGAGAAGTGGGGAAGAAGGTACTTTGTCTAATAGTCGCACACCTGCCAAAAGGACTGGAAATACAGAAACTGCTTTTGCTACATAATTCTAATTTCTAGTCATCAAGGGCTAGTCAGTATTTTTCAGAAATCTGTATTAAAGTGATGAAAACCAAAGGTGGAGACAAAACACTGCACCCCACCCCCATAAAATATATTGAATAACTCCAGTCTGGGATGGGATTAATATTTGTATTTTGTTGTTTAGAAGCACTTTTGTTTCATTGTTCTTTTAAGAATGTTTTCTGAAATGTTAAACACCATTTTACTAATAAGCAATGTAAAAAAGCATGAAAAACAGTCACATAGCTTTAGCTCACAATAAAATGTTTCATTTGTCCTGTTATTACTGTTTTCTTGTCTGTTTATCAGATAACACGTCCAAAACTAAAAGCCTTTTCATTAAACTTGAAGCCTATTAAATTGCTGCTGGTTCAAAAAAAAAAATTAAAAACATCAGGTTTTGTATACCAAATGATGGAACAATAAATATGTAAATAAATCAGTTTCTAAAGAACGTTAACTCAAGTTCTTAA
The DNA here is from genome assembly GCF_001522545.3 of Parus major. Taxonomy (NCBI): domain Eukaryota; kingdom Metazoa; phylum Chordata; class Aves; order Passeriformes; family Paridae; genus Parus; species Parus major. The sequence goes on from NC_031770.1 coordinate 33,671,376, forward strand.
AACTAATGTAAACAGAAGTGCTACTTCCTAAATAAATGTGCTTAAACTGAAAGTGTGTGCTTATCCTAGTCTTGCTAGATCATGATGAAAACCAGGAGCTTTTACATAACTAATTCTGATGGTCATGGTGAAGTCCTGAAAAATTTGGAGCAAATTTGCTTGGCTTCAAAATGGCTTTTCTTTTGCTTGGGGGAGAGTGCTGCTATTAATTCTGAGTTAACAATATAATTTCTTTACCCATTGCCTTACCATTTATAATTTTTTGTCTTGAGGCTGCATCTGGACTGCTTTACTGCTACGGGGGTGTTCTGTTGTTACAGTTACATCCTGAAGATAAAATTAATCAAACTTTATTTCTTTAAAACTTATTTTAATATTACTTATCTGGAAACTTTAGGGGTCTCCCAAAAAACAGCTATGACCATCGCTTTCCTCACATCATGTCAATCACTGCTAAAACAAACCAACCAAGTAAAAATCAATACAGCAAGGAGTAAAAAAAACCCAGTGTTTTGGACTGAAGCATATGAGCTATTCCTGCTTCTGTCAAGGAATAATTCCTTAGGACAAAACGACATCACTGGTGTCTATTCTAGGTATCTGTCTTTGGCTGAAATACTACTGCTTGGAGGTAGATTTTGAGCAACTAAAATTATTTCTATCAGTAATTTTGTGTATAGGTTACAGACATTCAAAGAGTCTTGTAGAGGAGATAATCAGATAAAATTAGTAAAGAAAGAAGAGCATGAAAAAATATATCTCACCATTTGCTATTTGGAAATCTACAGAGATTTTGGAAGCATACCCTGGGACTGAAGTTTTTCTTGGACTCATTAAATTGTTCCCATTCCAGCCAAGATGGGGAGACAAGGCTACATACCTAGTGTTAGATGCTGGTGTATCTCAGATCTGTTTATTTCTGTATTTTAGTACTCTAAATTTGCCAGAGAAAAGTGAGAAAAAAGTAAGTTAAAACTTGTTGGGGTTTTTGTTTGGTTTGGTTTGGTTTTTGTGGGGTTGGTTGGTTGGTTGGTTGGTTGGTTGGTTGGTTTGTTTTGGGGGTTTTATGTTCAGTTGTTTGGGTGGATGTGGTTTGCTTTGTTTTGGGTATTTTTATTGGGTTGTTTTTCCCCAATCATGTCACCTTACTGCAATTTCCCAAATATGACATCAACTTGTGAAATCCAGCCTGTTTTCTACAAGGGTTTATATGGCTCTAGAGAAGACAGTTATGCACTTTCTCTAAGTTATTTTTTATTCTGTGTATCATGATAAAACAGAAAATACATGTAGTGGTGAAGGCAGAAAAGTATAATTTAACTAAAACCCATCTCTCAACACTTGTGGGACTATTCCAGGTGCTGTGCTGTGGCTATATTAAAAAAAAAAAAATCCACACATTTTTTTCAGACTATCAGTCTATAAACAACCTATTGAGTAAAGTGTGATTTTTTACTACATAGTTTTGAAAATTCCACTTTTTTGGCAAGTGTATATTGTAAAAACAGTATATTCTAAGTCTGTAACTTCTGTTATTTTCAAATCTCATTTTAGCAGTTTCTTAAAGGCCTCAAACTTGTCCAAGTTGTAACACATCCTTAAAGACTGCTAGTTTTGTTATATGCAGAATGCTAGTATCAGCTGTGCTATTCTAGAATTTTTCTTCTGTGAAGACACTTCCACAAATGCAGTTTCTAATAACTAACTATTGGCCTCTTCTGGGAAGAAATACCCTGTGACATCAAATAAATCAAAAAGCCCAATACTATGTCAATAATGAAGTAACCAAACGACTCTTTGGAGCAAATTATACAGTGGTTCATCTGAGTTCTGATTTCCTCATTAAATTTGAATGGAGGCAGCAGCTGGAGTTTGAATTTCTTGCCTGTCATCCATTCTATAAAGTACAAATCCATTTTCTGCAAATAGTTTCCGAAACTTCCTCCATCCTGGAAAAAAAAGCTTACTGGTTACAGCCAGGAGCTTAGAATGAGGTCTGAGACATGAAATATATCTTATGGAGTACAACTACCTGATCAGTCTGATCGTTCTAAATGATACTGTGTCCTCTAAGGACCAGATACACCCAAAATCTGAAAAAGAAATAATCTTTTTTAAAAAATGCTCGTACTAGGAAGCAAACCTATCTTTGTGGAATTGCTGTAGTGGAGTATCGTGACAGACTGACAGGCCGAGGAATACGACAGCCTTAAGTTGTGCCATGGGAAGTTTAGGTTGACTACCAGGAAGAATTTCTTCACAGAAAGGGTGGTCGGATATTGGAACGGGCTGCCCGGGAAGTGGTGGAGTCACCATCCCTGGAGGTGTTTAAAGGAAGGACTGGACGAGGCACTCGGTACTATGGTCTAGCTGACATGGTGGTGCTAGCTCACAGGCTGGACTCTGTGTGTGATGGTGACCGCCGGTCGGAGCCTTTCCTGGAACTCCCCCAGCAGCGGGCAGATACACGACACCTCTGTATCCCAAGTTGGGCCGCCACCTCAGCCTGCGGGCGGCTGGTCAGGAGCGAGGAGAGGGCAGGAGCGAGGGGAGGGCGGTCGGGCCGCCCATCCCGAGAGATCGGGCCGGAGCCGCAGGCGCAGCCGGCTCCCGGCGGCCGCCGCTTCCGCCACGTGTCCCCCCCGGGCCCGCTCGTTGCCGCGGCGACGGGAACCTTTCCCGCCCCTTCCGGCCTCGCATGGCGCCGTCTCTTCCGCTGCGGGGAGTAATATGGTGAGTGGCCCCCGCTGGGGACAGGGAGGGAACGGGGCAGGAAAGTCGTGCGTGGAACGCGGGGTGAGGAGGCTGCTGGAAGTGCCCTTTCCCTCGCCGGGGCGGCGGCGCCGCGGGGCATTCGGGCTGGCGGGGCCCATGACGGGCCCGGGGGCAGCGCGGGGCGTCACTGCCCGTGCGGTGTTTCCTCCTCGGGGCTCTCCGCCCGACCCCCGAGCGCTCTCACCGGGCCGGGCGGCACCGCGGGCAGGGCCCGGGAGGGTGCCGGGGCTGCCTCTCGAACGGGGTCGCCGGGCTGCGGCGTGAGCCTCGGAGTTCTCCTTCAGCGGCACATCGGTCAGGGAGCCGGGACTCGCCGCAGGACAGACAGGTTACAGGGCACTTGCTCTCCGCTGTCACTCTGTGGCTCGCTTCTCAAAGGCGGAAACCCGTTCTTTTGGGAACGACCGCCGCGTGTGCATCTGGGCGGCGAAGTGTTCCCTTTTCGTGCTGTGCACCGCTGGAGTGACATCGTATCAATAACAGGTGCTGTCACCTGTTGGAGCAGACAGTGCCGCTCGCTGCAGAATCACGTCTGCTGGAGCTCTGGCAGCACCTCAGGGGCTGGGGTGTGGGGCGGCCGCCGTGCCCAGCACCGAGCTCTCGGCAGAGCTGCAGCGTCTGGGGACGCTTCCACGCCGAGGAACAACGCGGGCCGAGTTGGAGCAGCCAGGGGTGGGCTGCGGCCTGCGTGGCTTTGCACGAGGTCCCCCCTGCACAGAACACACAGCTCTGATGCACGGTCTGCATCCTTTGTAAACAGGGAGGTGTGGCACGCTGTGGCTGCAGTGGACACAGTGCTGGCGGTGTGGGAAAGCAGTGGGTGCAAAGGCGACAAGGAGGGCTGTGAAGATCTGAAGGGTCAGGAGAGTAAGCCATGAGAGACGTGGCTGAAGGGACTTGGTCTGTTCAGCCTGGAGGAGACTGAGGACAGACCTCACTGCAGTGACAGCTTCCTCCTGGGGGGAAGAGGAGGAACAGGCACTGATCTCTTCTCTGTGGTGCCATGACAGGACCTGAGAGAATGGCCTGGAGTTGTGTCAGGGCAGGTTTATGTTGGATGTTAGAAAAGGTTCTTCACCCAGAGGGTGGCTGGGCACTGGAACAGCCTCTCCGGGGCAGTGGCCACAGCACCAGCCTGACAGAGCTCAAGAAGCGCTTGGACAATGCTCTGGGGCACATGGGGTGACTCTTGGGGTGTCCTATCCAGGGCCAGGAGCTGGATTTTGATGATCCTTATGGGTCTCTTCCAACTCAGGATAGTCTATGATTCTTCATGATTCTGTAACACAGCAGCTTTCATATAAGCAGGCCATCCACTGCCTGATAGAAAAGCTTTCTGAGGTGTTCTGGCATCCTGCATGTGTCTATTAAGAACTAAAATAATCATGTAATGATTTACTAGTAAGGAAAATAGTAAGTACCAGTGTTTTGTTCCAGATGAGCTAAACTTGGGATCTGTAGTAGTGCTTAAAGTTTAATTCATGGCACATTTGTATTTCTCAGATAATATGAAATGCAGCTGTGTTGACAAAATGTCTGAAAGGTAATTGAATTTATTTTGGTGAAGAGTCCATTAGTATGTCTTTTTGCCTTCTGCTGGCAGCTAAGGTGTGACAGCTTAAAATCAAGCCTTATTTAATCTGGCCCCAAACTGCTGTAGATGACAGACCATCCATTACAAGTCCACAAATTTCTATTGCAAATCAGAAGGGCTTTTCATGTGGAAGGCTTACTTCTTTGTGGGGAGAGCAGAAAGGAGGACAACCAGCTAGAAGCTTGGACCCTCTGCGGAAAGGGAGATAAGTGTCATGGCAGATTAATTTCTCTGTTAGTCTGCTCCCTGTTACACTTGCAGGAGAGCCATGTAGCACCCCTGTAGGTTAAGTGAGAGCCAAGATTGTTGGTATGTCTCATTTTGTTACTGGCCTTGTGTCCACCCCATCACCAGCATTGTTTTTATTTCTGTGGTGGGTTCTCCTTTATAGATCTATAAACAATATTTTCCTGTTAAATAAACCCATTGCCTTTGGGTGGGAAGTGTGCTTTGATTAAGAAAAATATTTGTGTTTTCAGAGTGTCTTGTCATCTAAACAGAAGTTAAAACATACTCTTTAAATGATACTTTAGTGTCTTTTCCAGTCAACCTGAGTTCTGGATTATGTCTAAATGAAGCTTCATTCTAAGTCATTTGTCATTTTCTGATATAGTTACCATGTGAAATGCTTACCGAAATATTGTTGAGTTTAAAGTTCATGATAATTCTGATTAACAAAACGTTCACCTGAGTCTTTGATATAATGGTGAAAATAGTTCATAGATGCAGATCTCCTTTTTGCTAATTTAAATTATGGTTTAAGTAAAGTTTTAAATTAAACTACTGATTTTTTTTTTTTAGGGGACAATACACCTATTCCGCAAATCACAGAGATCATTGGTTGGAAAGTTAACACATGAATTTAGGTTGGTTGCAGCAGACAGAAGAGTAAGTATTGCTTAAAAAAATCATAATTATGATAAAAAATACATTATCTGTAGTAAGTTAAATTGCACTATTAACTTAAGAATATTATGAAATTTTTTCTTTGAATTTTTCTAACTGTGCTTAAAAAAAATAAAATATATATTTTAAGCTGTATTGCTTCTGTGCATTGTCCCTGTGAATTAGTGTTTCGTAGAATTATAGTTATATCTGATTGGTTCAGTAGAACTGTAAACTGAATGTGTTCAGATGTTTTTGGGACCAAAGTTTCAGCACAAGAAACAAACCCACTAATATAAAGTTGCACAAGTTTGTATTCAAAAGTCAGATTCTGTGTGCTGTAATAAAATACAAACGTTATATATGGATGGGGGTTTTTTTAGGCCAAAAAGTTATTTTAAGCATGGTGGCATTCATAAATGAGTTTTAAAATAATTTGTAAAGTTTAAAATAGAGTAAGGGCTTGCTGTTCTGAAATGAGTGGTGAATTTTTGAGAGGGAGGAGAAGCCGGTTCTGTTTGCATGACCAAGTACTGCAATATTGTTTTTTAATACTGGAGAGATATATTTCTGTGTTGTAAATTTTGGAAGGTATAAAACACATATTTATTCTCATCAACAGTCCTGGAAGATTTTACTGTTTGGTGCTATAAATTTAATATGTATTGGCTTCCTGCTCATGTGGTGCAGCTCTACAAACAGCATAGGTAGGTGGCTCTTGTGTACTGAAACTGTACGACAAACTGATGTGTTTTTTTAGCATGTGAAGTTCCAGCTGACTGAAGAAGCCAAATACAGTGCTTAATGGAGTTTGCACAGTTTTTCGGTCCTGCTGGTCATTTGCTTCCTGCTGTAGCTTCTTCATCTTTAAGACTGAAAACCAGTAGACTTTAGAGTTACTAGTCCTCAAACCTGTTCCTTGTATGAGTAGTACCAGTGACATGTAGAGACTCTCACTTGCAGATGAATGAGATGAATGTAGTGTGGAAAAGACTTAAGACTTCTTTGCTTCCAGGGAATGCTCAGCAGTAGCCAAAACACTGGAGTGTTTCCAGCACCTGGGTAGCTGCCACTGCAAAGCACAGCACTGAGAGGGCTGCTGTGGGGAAATGAACTCCAGATCAGCCAGACCCAATGCAGTTTTGTGTGCCTTCTGCTCTTGGATAGGGGTTTCAATGTGCTTCCCATCACCTGTACTGAAAACAGAATGCTTTTTTGGTTTATAATTTTTGATGCAGGTTTCCTTGCAGTTTCAGGATAGGTTAGAGATGCAAAACAAGTAAAACATTCAGTTCATCCTACTTTTTACTGAATTAAAGCACATAAGAGGTCTCATACTTTGGTAAGTGATGTGTTTCTGGAAGATCTCCTGACTTTCCAGTACTTAAATTCCTAGTCACAGCTTAGTCACAAATGTGATACTTTTTGTATCTGGGTTTTATTAAGTGCTTTAGTTCAACTAGGATTGCCATAATCAATGACATGAAATATATTGGTGTCTTTAGAATAACAGAGACTTGTTCTATCAGCAGAGGCAGTTTATGTAGGTAGAAGATTGAAAAGAGCTGCACAAAAGGGGCTTAGAATACAAGTGATTTTTGCACTGCAAAATTAAGTATTAAGTTTTAATATTTTACTTTTCTCTACAGCTTTAACTGCTTACACATATTTGACAATCTTTGACCTTTTCAGGTGAGTTTTTTCCCCATTTTGTCTTATTTTTCATTTTCTCTGTATATTTCTATACACTTAAAAATTTACTTACAGGTTCAACTTAGTCATCAGTACAGCAACAGTAACTGGTTTAAATATAGCTTAAATGAGTATAAAATTGCACACATTAAACAGATTGTAAAACCCACCATAGCTATATTGAGAATGACCAGTAACTGATCACTTTAGTCATGGATTTCTCTGTGCAGATGCATGACAACATAAAACTATGGCACAAAACTATTGTCAGGTTGTTCTCTCAGAACATTTTCCTACTGCCATAGTCACTGAATGTGAAGTAACCCTCAGTTTTAACATCAGAAAACGAGAAGCATGTAATTCTGTTTCAGAAATTTCGCAAGCTGGATACCAAGCACTTTGCATATACGGTCATTAGATATTTTCAGTATTTTTCTTGTTTTCTAACAAAATTGTATTAAAACAGCATTTAGTATGATAGTTCTGAGCATTTCTAGTAATATTGATAATACAGACATGAAATATATTTAATTCCTGTCTAAGATACAGAATGGTAGCAGTGGTTGGGAAATAAAATATATATATATATATTTAAAATATTAGCCTACAATATCTTCCTTGCCATCTCACTTTCTTATAAAAGGTATGGATCAGCTTTCTGAGTCATACATATGTCCACTACATACTATATGTTATCTGACTTACAGTAAAACATTCATAAATAAAATCAGCAAACATGCAGAAACAAAAATAACTTGTTGGGATAGGCACAAAAAAATTGATCGGTGACTGCATTAGAATTAGGATTTAACTTCAATGAATCTTGTATTTCTCTTAGAATTTTGTATCTCCTGAATTTTTGTCATCTTGACTCAAAATACCTTTTTCACCTTGGGGAAATTGGGGGAAGTTTTGACGTTGTACTTCCCATTTGTGTGGAAATTTGTTTTTCTTTTAGTTTAGAAAAAGGTAGAACACCCCTGGCACTCTCATTTTAGGTTAATTAGGGGTTGGACTAGAAGGTTATTCTAACTCACAGCATTACAGTGGTAATTCTGCTGCAAAAATCAATTTCTGCTTCTTTTCTTTCTGTCTTTTTCCTGGTTGTATATGATAGTCTTACTGAGAATGTGAATTTACGGCTTTGTATATGAACAGTATTACTTCCTGTGCTTTCACGTTTATTCTACACAGCTGAGAATCAAGTTGTGAGGATGCCATTGTTCATCAGTTGTAGGGATGAGTTCTTGATCCAGTCTGCTATAACATTGTTATTAATTACAAAAGGACTGCATGAAAGCACAGATCGCACTGAGTCCATGTGGATTCCAATTGAAAAAATTGTTCAATAGAGCAAAAATTGTTCAATAGAGAAAAAAATGTTCAATAGAGGAAAAATAGGCAAAGGAAACTATATTCATCCTTGAAACATTGTGACTATAACCATGGAGATTCCAAAATAATTGGAATTCTAGATGCTTAATATGTGAGAAAAATTTGGACAGAAGGTAGCAAGAGACACCTGTGACTGTCAGTGAATGGCCAGTTAGATTAGAGCTTGTGTAGGTAGGTGAATGAAGCCAAAGAATGTTAATCTGTTTTGGCCATATAGAGAAATTACACTTTGAAAAAGAAAGGCAGTACTTGGTGCGGCCTGAGACTTATTCTAGAGTGCTAAATCTAATTCATGGTATATCTCTAAAAGAAGACTTTAATGGAGAGATTTCTTTGCTTTTTCTTTCGCTCTTCTGTCTTGCTTATCAGTTTCCTTCTCATGTAAACAGCCTTTCTCAGGTTACAGCATTTCTAGGCAAGTTCAGAAGGCACATGAGGAGCATTTAGAACATCATTGTGACAGTGATGGAGGTTAAGTTCAGGGCAAGATGTGGCTGTATTAATTTGTTGAGTTCTGGTGGCTCAAGTGTGTTTCTGTAGATTATGCACTTTGTGAAGGCTGCTGTTATTTATCACATCTAATTCTCCCCCTTGTTTTTTCAGTTTGGTAACATGTCTAATAAGCTACTGGGTAATGATGAAGAAACCCAGCTCAGTCTATTCATTTGGGTAAGTACAATAAAAAGGTGTAGTGTTTGATAATACAGCATTTCATACATTGCTCACTGTCATTGCCTGGATTCCTGAACAGCCATCAGTAATACTCTGTATGTGAAAGAGCCTAAAAATGAGGAGGGCCAAGACTTCTTGTGAAGAACAATTACAGAGTAGGGGATGGACAGGAAGAAGAATTAAGAAATGCTTAATTTTAAGGTGATGAGTGGAGTGTTAAAAGAATCTGAATATAATGCCTATTTTCCATAAAACTTCCAGTTTCTTCCCATCTGTCTGTTGTTGAATGAATGGGAAAGAGTAGGTGGATCCTGCTGGTTCTTGCACAGAAAAGATTCTGTTGGATGCATTGTTCAATGTTCAGTGTTTCTAAACTTAATTCTCAAATTTCAGGTTTGAAAGGTTTGAAGTTCTAGCTGTATTTGCATCTACAGTTCTGGCACAGCTTGGTGCTCTTTTTATACTGAAAGAAAGGTAGGGTTATGTACTGTTTTCTTTAATTTTTTAACATTTGAAGATACAGTTCAGATCAACCAAAAGCACATGCATTCTACAAGAGAGATACTTTAGAAAAAACTTAAAGATTAAAAAAATATTTTTCTAAATCTTACTGCTTGCTTACATTTATTACACTATATGTAGGCTTTAGATGTAAATATGGGAATTGATAAATGTACTTAAAAAGCTCTCTAGGGAGAGATTTAATGGTTTTAAGAATACTTTTTCCAAGAGGTTGCGTAATTAATTTCATGCATTTTCTTATGCATCTTGACTTTTTTATGTTTATTAACAAATAAAACTTTTGTTTTCACTTCTGTTACTTTTTGAAGTCAAAGCAGCTTCATAATATATTAAGGATTTGAATGTTTAAAGTATCAACTTCTTAACTCCCTTGAAGTTTGCTCAGTTACTAATCTTCCATACAGGCTATGCTTGGAAGTATTTGTATTTCAGGAGGTTAGCCTAAAACATTATTTTAGTTTTTAAAGATGAAGAGGATTTTGTTGACATTTGGAATTTAAAATAGAAGTAGTGTACCTTCCCTTTTTCTGTTCAAGTGCTCTCTTTTCTATGTAAAGGGCTGTATTAACAACTTAGCAACTTTATACTGTAAGGTCAATGTATTGAACTGAAATTCCACTGGAATGAATCACCCTCTGTCAAAGCCTCCAAGTTTTCCAACATCAATTTTAGGAAATTCCACAAACGTAGGTTTTTCTGTTACAGCTGAAGCTCATTTGTTAACTCACTGGCGGGTGAAAAAAGATCTCTATCTCCACCACAGTATCCAATGTCTACTTTATTTGACCTTGCTTAGGGTGAGGCTGTAAGTCAGAGATTTCAGACTTAGTTTGTTGTGGTCACCAACACTGGTGGTGGTGCCAGTAGCAGTATGTTTTTGCATGTTCATTTACAAACGTATTTTTATCATGTAGGCAGTATTCATGGTAACTAGCACATATGTGGCACAGTTTGGAGGTATTTGGGAAATCTAAATCACATCTGCTATGATTCAGTGTTAAATGCTTTCATTGCTTATAAAAGTTGCTATGTTTATTTAAGCAATCCATTTTTTTGCAGTACTGTATCTATCAGTTTTTGTTTATGAATGGCCGTTAATGCTACTGTAAAAACATACTTCAGGTATCAAGGCCTTACTGTATGAATATAACTAAAATTTTCAATTATTCTTGTAGTGCGGAGCGTTTTCTGGAACAGCCTGAGATACACACGTAAGAAATTATTTTGACATGTAAAATGTGTTACTGTCCTTTTGTTTCTAATTCTTATCTAGCATATATTAGTTATGCATGTACTTTCTGTAACAAATTGCTTTTGGTGCCTTGGCATTTGTTTCAAACTAGATACAAGCTATGCTGAAAACCATTCTTTTCAAGGAACAAGTGAAATTTAATGCTCATGTTCTCTCAAATAGTGATCTAATTATATATTCCTGCTTTTCCTAGTTCAGTTCCTTTTGTTTCTTGTGGCCTCTTGGAAGGCCTGGTATGTGGGGGGGAAGGATGCTGTGGTCAACAGGGAGCTGAAGGTTTTGCAAAGAGGGTTCAGACAATAAAGAACATGGGGAAAGGAAAAGAAGGTGTTACGGGGCTAAGGAATGGGACATGGGACATATGTTGAAGTAGTTCTGGAAGAAGGTGGGGGTATATGGCATAATTCCATAGAGAGCTAAGCTTCTTAGCTGTGCTGCTGAGGGGACAATGTATCTTCAAAGGGCAAATACATCTGTGTGTGCATATATGCAATTAGTCAAGAGCTATTACTCAACATTATAAGCATTGTGTGATAACAATAATGTACGAAGTTCAGTGATCTCATATAACCCTTACAAGGGTAACGCACTGCTGGTTATTAACTGTTACACTAGTTTGTTCTACTTGTTTTCAGCCTCAGTGGATGAAACCAAGCAAAGTATTTTGATAGTGTTATTGGTAGTTACAGCTTGATAACATGTTCTGTGATGATGGGAAATTAAGACACCTTTTTTCCCCTCCCTAGGGGACGACTGCTGGTTGGTACTTTCGTGGCTCTCTTTTTCAACTTATTTACAATGCTTTCCATTAAGAATAAGCCTTTTGCTTATGTCTCTGAAGGTATGTAATAAATTAGACAGTAACAAGAATTGAGAAAAAAATGTTAATGTTCCTAATTTTATCAAGGTATAACTTGTCTGGTAACTAAACTAGTGGGTGTATATTACTGTTTCCTCTGTTAATGTAACTATGCAGTAGAATTGCCATCTGATTTTCAAGTCCAGTTTGCTTATAAGGCTCTGAGTAGTTGTAGGTCATTAATATGATAAACCAAGTGTTATTTTAATGCTGCAGTATCCTTTATTTTCCCTCTTTCGAATTCAACCAGTGAAGGTCATGTGAGAGATACTGGAACTTTCAACACATTTTGTGGATGTATTAATGAGTTAAAAATAAGTTAATACAATAGTTCTTTTTAAAAGCTCTTTCACCTTTTTCGTTGTGAAGTAGGTTTGCAGTCATTCCTGCAATTGTAAATTGTCCTGTTCTAATTGTCCTGTAAATTGTCCATAGTTATAAATACCTATTATACACTATATCATACAAAAGATAATGGTAGTAACCTGCAATTACATTTGTATTTAATCAGTTCAGATTATTATGAGAGATGGACGTTGTAGTTGCTTCCAGGAAAAGACAGACTTGGGGCTTTTTTCAAGTGCCAGGGTATCTGTTGAGATGTATTTACTCATTCACAGTGTATTTATTGGTTTCTTCCCTTAAAATAAAACTTGTGTGTACTTTCAAATGTAGTAACTTTAAAATGGTACTTAAAATAGTGGTAACTTTATTACCTTCTTTCTTTTGCAGCTGCCAGCACAAGTTGGCTTCAGGAGCATGTTGCAGATCTTAGTAGAAGGTAAAGCTTTAGATTGTTTTTCAAAATCATTAGCTTCTGGAAGGCAGTGTTGGTTTTGTGTGTATAAAAACAATCTGTAGGGGTATTGAGGCATAAACTTGCATTAGAGCTTTTAAAATAGCTTTACCTACTGTAGGTCTCATGTATGAACTCTGGAGCAAACATTGTCTCCTATATTTCCCAGATACATCAATCTAACAGAAATATGTCTTTCTGGGTATCTTTTCTTTTGAATACATGTGTCCAGTACATTGTGTGTAATTCTCTTTGGATGAGAGTAGGAAAACTAGCATTATCCTGTACATACATTTCACAACATGCATTACTGAGTGATATATTGTATAATAATTTATGTTTATTTACTTTGTGGGCTGGACAGATGATTCAGATGATTGAGTTTAAATGTGATGTATGAAACAGGTTACTCACTGAACCATAGCTATGGAAACTCCTCACCTGTCCAGGAGGAAACTGGGGAGTCTGTGTCTTCCAGGGATATCAGCAGTGTTGCTCATTCATCTTGTCTGTTAACTGTCTTGTTTGTATTGGATATCTGAATGCAAGATAACAATGTTTGCAAATAGTTTTGTCAGATGTCAGGAAAGTTTATTTTAATCCATAAATGTTCTTCCAACTGTCTGTCAGTATCAAAGGAAAAATGTTAAACCGAGTTGTAAAACATGTTAAGTATGCTTCAAAGTCCATCTGTTTCTGCATCTTGTGATCTTTTTTACAATTAAGGAAATCAGAGAATGCTGACTTGATAACAGAGGAATTGATTTTTTATGGGTATAAGATGTTACATCATCAGAACCAAAATATTTTTGTTTATTTATTCTGAAATATTTTTGGAAGACTAATAATTAGGTTGCCCAAGTTTTATTGTTAAAAAAAAAGAAAAAAGGTGGATACCAATCACAGACAGTATCACAGCTTTCCTCTTGTCAGTGTAGTTTTAAGGGAAGGACACTGATGGATAATTTAAAGGGGTCCCAGATCAAGAGGAATATAATTTCTATTGGGTTTTGAGATGACATGTATACAGTTAAGCCAATATGAAAAAAAATAAAAATGGAATTAGAATGTATACAGCTATTTCAGATGTTATGTGAAGCAGTGCTGATTAAAAAAATATCTGCACCTGTATATAATTATGTTGATTAAAATTCTTACAGAAGCAGGCCAGCACATGATATCTAAATGTAACTTGTCTTTAAACATAGCAACAAATCATTTCATGTTGAATTTGCCTTGAAATTCTCCAGGACATGACATGCACTTATATTCACTGGGATGTACAGAAACTCCTTTCTCTCCTCATACTCCCATTGACAGGAAATAGCTATAAATAAATAATTTTTCCAGCATTCCCTCATGCATTTTTTGGTCTCCTCTTATTGAACTAGCTGGTTTTCTTCCTCTTTTCAGACTCCATGAATTAGTTATCTTTGGCTTTAGGACACTTCTGCACACCAAGGTGGCAGATGGCTTGAAGACTGGTGATACTCAAATCTCTCACTACGTACATCTGTGTAATACCCATATTGAACCCATGAAGTACCTGTGTTGCATACAGCTGATACAGCTATATCATATTCCTAGAAAGAAACACTTGAGTAATTTTTGCTGCCAGCAGCCTTTGAGCAGAATTAGTGGGGCCTTTACAGTACTCATCATATGCTATGACAGCAAAGTGTGTTAGAAGTCAAATGCTAAATAATGTGTGTAATTTTGGAATTTCAAAGTAGTGATGAAGATCTGGCTGACAACTGCTTTTTCTGTTTTGTTGCAGTATTTGTGGAATCATCCCAGGATTGAGTAGCATCTTTCTGCCGCGGATGAACCCTTTTGTCTTGATTGATATTGCTGGAGCTCTCGCTCTTTGCATTACATATATGCTCATTGAAATCAAGTATGTGCAGTTGTTGTTTTAAAACAGTAGTTCTTTTTGTATCCAGTCTGTGGGAAAATACATTTTTTGCATGAAAGGAATGATCTGATCTAGAGCTGCATTTTGTACGAATGGCATTGCAACTCTATGAATGCATCTGTCTGTTGTCCAAGGTGAATGAGAGTTCAAATGAGATTGGTATGTGTAAAATTCTTTAAGTGTATATAATTTAAAAGAAAGAAAAAAGAATCATAAGTAAGTTGTTCTGCCTTTCAAAAATGTAAATACCAATGTTTCTTTAAAATTGCTTTCTCCCTAGCAATTATTTTGCTGTGGACACAGCCTCTGCTATAGCAATTGCTTTGATGACATTTGGTACCATGTATCCCATGAGTGTCTACAGTGGGAAAGTATTACTCCAGGTAAGACAGCCTCCTCTCAGATCAACAGATTTTGTGGTTTTGTTAAATGGCCTCATTTAAAAATAAAAAAGCAAACCTCGAAATCTGATTTAAGCTAGCAAATAGGAAGTCTCCCATGGGAGTTTGTGATGTGCTACAAGAATGTTAGTTGTGCAAATATGCACCACAAAGTCATAAGAATTCATGAAAATGCCATTGGTCTCTTGTGTGGGTAGACCAGACTTAAAGACTCTTTTACTTGAACAGGGCCAGTTCATCTTTATTATAACTTGTATTTTCTTTTCTTCTTTTTGAAGACGACCCCACCCCATGTGATTGGCCAGTTAGATAAACTTCTCAGAGAGGTAAGTCAGTGTATAATATATATCACAGTGTGTACAGCTAATAAGCATTCAGGAATGTGAAGAATTTTTCTGACTAGTCCAAGAAGTTAGCTAAAATAATTTTTAAAATTTTTTTTAGCTGCATGTAGAAAATATGAATCTTGCTTTCCAAGTTGAATAGTATCTTTTAGGTATCTGGAACAAATCTGATACTACATAAATAGTGCAGGCTGTTTTTATTTAAATTTGATTTGCTATTGAAGTGGTTTACTAATGTGAGTTGAAGGAGGAAAAGGAGTACAGGCAGCTGTTGAATTACAGCATATCAAGTTGAGAACATACTACAATTTGGCAGCAAGAGTTACTTGAAATACATTCCTTAAAACTTTTTTGATGGATTTGGATGTTTAAGGGTAGCAAAAGTACGTTAGATAAGCATTAGTGACATTAACAGATATCATCTGTTCTGTGTGTGAAGCTTTTATTTCACTACTGAAAACTATTTGTTAATAATTTATGTATAAAAGTACATTTCTAAAGGGATTTGAAACTTCTAATTTATTTTCATATTTGTGGATGTTTGTGTAAAATTAGGTTTCAACTTTGGATGGTGTGCTGGAAGTTCGAAATGAGCATTTCTGGACATTAGGTTTTGGTACTTTGGTAAGTAATGTCTTCATTATCTTTCTAGCCTTTGAAAAAAAAGTTGTCAGATACTACTTTAATTTTTTAATTTACATAAAGTAAGATATTTCTTCTGAAATATTAACTAAAAATTTGATGGAATCAGTAGTCAATTCTTTTGCTTTATTGCAAAACTTCTCTTCCCAAGTTCTTTACATTTTTTTTTTGTTGTTGATTAATGTTATTAATGTATACTGCAGTTCTGGCTTAAAGCATGCATTTTTGCAACTGTAGAATTTCTTTCGTATTTTGGATTGAAGAAAATGACAAACTATAGAAAAAACATTTTTCAAAATGATGTGTTAGTGTAAATTGTCTAGGAAGAGAGAAAGATCTGTAACCCTTCCAGCACCAAAGGTCTACAGTAGACAGTAGAATTATATGTTTTCAGCATTTCTAGGGGAGAAGGTAGAAATAACTATGTGTGCGTATGTGTAGAATACAGTTGTGTACCAGTCATTCTGTAAGCTGAAAGAAATGAAGGGGTATTTTTTGTGATACAGAATGATCACACAGAACTTGGTTATTCTGAAGTTGAGGCAGGTATTTTTGTGACAGCTGGAAAATTAAGAGTCTTAGTTACTTCTTCACTGATTTTTTCCAGTATGCTGCCCCTACTTAAAACAATAATAAAAGGCAGCAGTTCTCTCTTTCTGAGGTAAAAATAGCTTTCAGTTTACTGTTCTACCACTTTAGGCCTAAATTTCCACTTTGTTCTTTTGAGCCATTTTTCTCCCCAGTTGTTGCCTTTCCTGCCAACACATGTTGTATTGTACAGTTTGGTTCTAAGACTCACTTCTGCTGAATGATGATGTGTTCATAAGAGAGCAACATACTTGGAAAGATCAGAATGTATCCTGTAATAAGGTTCTTAATTTAGTTAGTAGTTTCCACTGCAAAAGGTCTTTGTGTAATTCTCTGCAGGATAATTTACCTCTTCTTGAGTGCATATGGGGAATCTTTGTTGGTGTAACAATTAACAGCCAACTTGTTTTTATCGCTTTCTAGGCTGGATCAGTCCATGTCCGAATTCGGAGAGACGCAAATGAGCAAATGGTACTTGCCCATGTCACTAACAGATTATACACGTTGGTCTCTACCTTGACTGTTCAGATTTTCAAAGATGACTGGATCAGACCTACCTTATCATCTGTGCCTATTGCAAACAATATTCTGAACCTTTCGGATCATCACATTATTCCAATGCCATCTTTGAAAGCTGCTGACAATTTGAACCCTGTTACCTCCACTCCAGCTAAGCCCAGCAGCCCACCACCAGAATTTTCTTTTAACACACCAGGCAAAAATGTGAGTCCAGTCATCCTTTTAAATACTCAGACAAAGCCCTATGGATTGGGCTTTAATCATGGATCTGCACCCTACAGCAGTGTACTCAATCAAGGACTTGGAATACCAGGAATGGGAGCAGCTCAAGGATTCAGAACTGGTTTTGCAAATGCCCCAAGCAGATATGGAACAAACGCTCGTGGTCAGCCCCGACCATAATAAACACCATTATTTATTATACTTAAGGGTATTGACTTAATTCTTTTATTACCCAATTTTTTATAAACATTTGGAATGTCAAATCATTCTAAGTGGCTGGGAACAAGTGCATTGTTCATATTCATGAAGTGGTTAAATAGCAGTTTTTTCCTTCACATCAGCAGTAGCCTGTGTAATGCCACAGATATTTTGCAGACTTACAATACTTTACAAGTAGTTTTATAGGGTGTCTATTTCTACTCATCTTTTTTATCCACTTTTCTTCATTTATCCAAGAATGTATTGAGATGCAGCACAACTCCATAAGAGAATAAAATTGTGACCAGGTAGCTTTTTTCTTTTTTTTTTTTTCCTAATGAGAATTACTGGATGCTGAATAGCTGACAGAATAGGAAATGGCAGAAATACAAGTACCAGTTTTCAGATGTGTTTGATTGCTGTATTAAGCCATGTTTGGGCCAAATCACAATTAGTTTTTGGTTGCAAAAATCCATCAGTATTCATGTTGTGGCCATTGTGAAGACAATCTGGCATTTCAGATTGTAATTGGGTTTGTGAGACCATGTTTTTACATTTTTATTGATGCTTTTATAGAAATTCAGATGGTTCAGCAACCATTTTCTAGTTGTAAGTATTCCATACTCATCTCTGATATTTCTTACTTTTTGGTTTAACTGCAAAAGTATTTAGCAATATACTGGGAAATAAAATACTTAAAACTTAAGATTTTACAAGCACCTCTTTTTTACAATTAACCCTATTTAGCATACAGAACAAATGACTGTTGTTTCTGAAGCCAGTATTTAATTTTTGACTATGGAGAGTATTCTATGATATGATTGTGACTTTGTATTTTCCTCTTTGTGTATTTTTTTTTTTTTTGTAGTTCCAGGGGGAAAAATAATTTATTTATATTCCCAGTTTATATCCAGAGTACAGGTCAGTGATTGCTGAGAGTTTGTAGTCACTGCTGGAGTGCTTAACCTTTGGGACACACTTGGATCGAGCCCACTTAACTTGTCTCTGCTTTTGCATTACTGTCCTACTGTACATTGAGGTGTCTGCATTTCTCCAGGGCCTTTCTCAGAGAGCTCTTCTCTCTCACTGCTGTCTTTTCCTTCTTTGCTCTGACAATAGGGAAAGGCCTTCTAGAAATACTTCCATTTTTTTTCTGTTCCCCAATGCAGTATCTGTGTTAAAATTGCTCCTCTGCACATTCTTCTGCATCTCTTGGCCATCTAGGAATGGGTTGCCCATTCCTGTTGTTCTACTTGCAACTCAGGGTGCTATTTACTGGCTTCCACCTTGTTCATCTGTGTGCTAAGTCAGTCTCTCCACTTCTGTGAGGTGGTTACATGGAGCTGTAGTATCTCAGGGATTCCAAAGATACTATGTTACCTGAAGATAATGGCTTTGATGAAGGAATCTTTCTCATGTAGATCTTAGTGGAGAAAACAGCCTTCATTTGAATTTTAAAGATTCGTGGCCACTTCACTGGCTGAGGATTTTTTTTTCTGTGTAACACTGCATTCCTCTTTTTTTTTTTTTTTTCCCCTCCCCTCCATGACCTGTTTCTTGAGCCAGTGCTTGGAGGAGGTAGTCTTTCTTCCAAAAGCAAGGTGACATTCTGCATGATGGAGATATATCTTTTGGGGATGTTTTTGGCTGAGGATAGTGTCCAGATTGCCACTGGGACGCTGTCCATATAAGCTACAAGTAGGGAATCCAGTTCTGTACTTCATTTGCAGCAGGAGTGAAAATTTCATTGCTCTGTTAGAAAATGTAATGACCTGGCAAACTTTCATTTAAAGATTACAATGAAATTACAATGATTGGCTCTGTTTCTAATAGGTCAGTATTTACTCAGTAGTCACCTCTGGTCCATTATCCTGTCTTTCTGTGAGTCCATTACGTGTGCCATTGCTGCATGGAATTTACTGAAGTACAGAACACTTGAACCTCTTTGTACCTCTTGAGTGCTGAACTAGATTGCACTTTCTACAGCATCTGCAACACCTTAGAGCCAGCAAAATGTTTACAATACACTACTGTTGTGTGGCCTGGTTAAGAATTGTTCCTTACTCCAGTTTCATAATCAAACACATGCTCTTTTTCTGGTACTTTCAATACATTGTATTATATTGAATGCATGCTTACTTGTTTTCCAGTAGAAAATTAAATCTCCATTTTATTAAAAAAATGAAGCTGATCTCTGATTTAAAATGAGATGGGAGGGTGAAAATCCCAGAATTCTGAGTGCAATATAATCACTTTAACAAAAGTACTTTCTTGAGTGATTGTTTACAATATATATCATATATACAGATGATAAAGATTCTTTTAGAAATTAGAACAGCTTTTTAGCTGCTTTGTTGTTATGAATCTATTAAGAATATTTGTTAAATCAGCACAGAGTAAAATGTCTCCTTTTATACGAGGAAAATAAAATCAGTGTAATTCGTAAATGTCAAGGAAAAAGTGGTAATTTGTGTATGAGATTTTATAGTTGCCTTTCTATATATATTGTTTAAGTGATGCTCTTGGATGATACATCAGTCTCAGTGAGCAGGTATGTCAAACTTCAGAACTATTTTTCTGGGTCTACTACCAGTGTAGATTGGGTCCTTGTAATAATTCTGTAGAAAGTGGGGTTTTTTTTACATTTTGCCTTTTCTAACTGTATTTTGCTGTTAGGTGGTCACAATCTAAATACTTATTTGATACGTAGGGAATAAGAATTGATAATTTATGTCATCTTTATTCCTAATGCTAGGAGTGCTGTCCCAGCTAGAGAGAAAAGAGTACTTGCTGTCATTTCTGTCTGCCAGAGGATTTGGCATTGTTAACCCCCTAAGTAGTTCCAGCTGTGATCGCACAGGATCACATCACTTGTAGGTAAATGTACCCAGCTTTAGAGAGTTTGAGGGGCAGGTACCATTATTTGGCTTCAGATTCTTGTGAGAAACTGCCTTGTCCTGATACAGAAGGAGCCAGAGCACATATTACAAGACAAATAACTACCAAAATAAGAGTTTTTTGGGTTTTTTTTTCAGTTTTACATGTTGAGTGATGGTTTTTGAGTTCATTCTGTTCCGCATTCCCTTAACCCACAGACATCTTTGGCACACAAAGCCAGTGACAGCCTTTTGTGGCTGGCAAACTGATTTTTATTCCCTTCCCCTTGACTGATATATGACAAATCCTTTTCAAGGAGAGAATCTGTGCAGCAATTCTGCTGATTGGATTAACTGAAGTCCTCTATTGATTTCTAATCCTTGCTGCCACCATCCAACAGGGAAGGAGAAACTATCCAGCCATAGGTTCTTCAACACAAAGCCTCTCTCTGCATTCTGAAGTGATTATCTGTCCTGTGCTTGTCTAGTTCCAATAGATGTGGATATTTAGTCATATTCAGTGTTGAAATGGAGAGTAGAAGAGATACCAGTCCTGGTCTCTTTACTTCTATTTTTTGTTTTCTGGGTGTTTTATGAAATAGGTTTGACTTTGTCCTACCTGCCTGTTCTCCCCTGCCTTAGCAATGAGAGCCCACCTTGTAACATGTCTGCCTTACTGACTACTTCTTGTGCTTTTGAGAGCTTAGATTCTTGAATTCACATGGTTACTGGATTGATGTAAGTTTTCCTTCCTGCAATTATTTTTTAAATGAATGAGGGATCACACAAATTGCTAAGATGATGACCCTCCCCTTTTTAAGTAAACTTTTCCAGGGCTAGCATCCAGTTAGGAGATGGCCCTTTTTTCCTGTATCAAAAAACAACCCCAAACACAAAACCCAGTGGGGGAAGAAGACAAATACAAGATTTTTCATGATTTCTTCACATTTTGAGAAATACTGAATCATATTACAGCAGCCTGTATATCATTTCCTTGGATTGTAACGTAAAATGTAAACATAACTTGAGAGCTGCATGCTCAGGCAGTAAAAATTTACTGACAAAATTGACATGATTTGGTGTACATGGTTAAATTACGGTTTCAGATAAATCTTACTAGAGCTTTTAAAAAACCAGGCTTTTCCCGGTTATAACAACCCTCTGATCCAACATTTCAGAATGTTTGAAGTTAACTTAAAAATTCTCAAAGAAGCAGAGTAGAAGTCCACACTGCAAATGTGTACTGCATTTTTCAGAGGTATTGCAAAATATGAAGCACCACAAGAGTTCAAAACAAATCAGCCACACAAATTCATGTTTAGTATTTCTATATTTAGCCATCCTGTTACCTTTCCTTGCCATTTAGGAGGGTGTGGAAGGTGCTTTACACTGCTCAAAGTATTCAGACTTCAGAAGATGTAATGTAGTTTTTTAGACTATTTTCTCATCGGCTGAAGTAGAGGAGAATATGATTGCAATGAGTTCAAGAAGCTCTGATATATTTACATAGATGTACAGTAATACCTGAAAATAAAGACATCTGTCTAATTTTTTTTGATTTTCCTAGTATTCTATTTCAGAATTTGTTTTTTCCAGTGTTACACTAAATCTATTAAGTAATTCCAGTAAGGAATGTAAAAACACAGAGTTGTTAAACTGGTATCTTTTTGGTGTCTAAACTGTTGTCTTGCTTTTAATAACATTTTTATAGCACTTTGCCTTAAAAATTGTATTTAGATAAACTGTAGTTTCTAAAGTGTTTATTTTCCTTGTATGATTATTTTTGTTGTAGTCTGTGTTAAAAACAGCAGGTGGGTGGTGTTTTGGAGGTTTTTTGGGTCAAATTGCGAATGATTCTCACGTGACTGAATGGTGTGTACTGGGCCGTTGCTCCCACACACCACTTGATCTTTTGTTTATATCTCCTGTGTTGCAGTCAGAGCACAGAGAAACTACCACATACCTTCCTGTTGGCATCACCCCCCACCACCCTTCTCCATCAAAAAGTATCCAACAAATGACAGAGGTAAAACTGAATTTGGGTTATTGCTCTGTTTCCTGGTGGTCAGCTGTCTGCAGAGAAAAACCCTTGTAGCTGCCTTTGTAGGAGGAGGAGGAGAGGGACCAGAGAGGTTTAAAAATCACATCTGTGTGTCAGGAGTTCTAGCAACTCATGTCAGCATGAGGTGGTTTGTTTCAGCCCAAAGTAGAAGTCTGCTGTGGTGTGATTTTTGCCTCTTTTGATAACATGGCATAAATTTCCATAGCTGAACACTGCAAAAGTTGGTCACACCTTGTAAAAACTGTATTATACAATTAAGTCGTGAGGCATTCCCTCCTGGGATCATAATACATGACAAAAAACAATGATAACAATCTGGAAAAATTCTGGAGTTTTTTTTTTTATTCAGAGATAAAACATGGAAAGATCAAATTCATTCCAGGATGAACTAGGTCTTATTTAATGATATCTTATTTGGCTAATGGACCAATGGGCCAGGAACAGTTCAATCAATAATCAGTCTAGCAAGAACTATCACATTTTTCTTCACCTTCACTCTTTCCAATGCAATTAAATAGCAAGTATGAAGGTGGGCAAACAGTAGTGTGAATGGTGTACAATTCTTTGATGTTTTGTCTGTCAAAGGTTGAGATACTCCAGTACAAACACCTGCAGGATTTTGTTGAGATTGTCGATAGTGGCTTTGTCAAGGTTTTCTTCTGTGTCCTTCATGGTATGCCATACTGCAGGAAAAGGGGATGGAATCAGATGCAGGACTGGAACCCCTATAAAAAGGATAGTGACATTTGGAGAAGAGATATTGGAGAAGTTCTGTTAAGCCAACTGATACTTCACCATTTAGCAACAGAGTCAGGTAACTACTCAATGAGCTTGCTTTATAGGGTGTGTCACCGCAGCTTCCTCTTACCTTCTCTTGTTTTGATGATTGTGACTGCATCCCATCATTAAGGAGTGTGTTGTGTAAAGCTGCCACCTTCCTTTCCTTTGAATACTTCCATTTTATTTTTTTAAAATAATCTGTAGCTACTTGTTGGGGGTTTTGATGGGTTTTTTTTTGAGATTATTTGCCTTGTGTATTTAGGAGCTACAGAAGGACAGAGAAATCACCGCAACTCTTCAAATTGAAAACTGATTACCATGTTTTTATGAAAGTGTTAAGACTGAACATTTTTGAAGCATTTTTTTAGTTCTCTACAAAAATGGTAAAATAGTGTGTCTTATCTTTACTCTGTAGAACAGAGACAGTGTTGTCCTCAGATAAAGGAACTTGAAAGAGCTGCATCACTGTATATGATTCAGTGACTGTATCACTGCATATATATATGTGTGTGTGTGTGTATATATACATAGATACACATCAAGCCACCTATATGTACTGCACCTTCTGGGTGAAAGAGGAATTAAATCAGTCTTCTGCTTCCCAAGTGCTTTTGAGAATGAGCATTTTTTTTCTCAGCCTCTTTCCTGTTTTCCTGCTTTTTCTTTCTGATTTTTCAGCTGCATACCACTAAGGAATCAATTTTTTTTCATTAGGTGTTACATTAAAGCTCAAAAGTTGCATTCAGAAGCCTCAAGTTGGGGCAAATAAGCTTGAAAAACAGGAGCATATACACATGCTCATTTACTAAATGATGCATTTCTTACTGAACACATAATTCAAAATATGACAACTACTGGTACCTCTTAATAAAAATGGAACGTGGTCATCTTCAACCAAGCCTCGATGTAAAGTACTCTGGAAATACCGATTTTCAACAGGGTGATTCTTCAGCAGATTCATGTTGTGTAGCTTTTGCTCTGTAATGCACAATGAAAGTGATTATGACAATTTTTGGACAAGGAGGCATGTTAGCATATTTGAATTACTTTTCCTCTCACATGGAAGCTTTTTCTATCAGGGAAGAAAAAGGCAGTGGTGACTGTCTTTTGCATTTGTTTAATAATTGGAAGTCCTCAGGACTGGTGCTATTACCATCATTTTACAGAAGTGAGAACTAAAACACAGAAGGGAAGCAGTTGCAAAGTGTCACAGAGTGACAATCAGTAATAGAATCTGTTTTGTTGCTTCCGAATGCCTGAGAGTCTTCCTCAGTTGTTTTATTAACCAAGTATCAAAATCTTCATATAAGTTTAAGATTTCACATTTACATGATCAAAGTTTATTACTGTAAACCAGAAAATCTAAAAATCTGATTTACAGGGTTTAATGCATTCAGAAACTACTCACTAGGTTTTGAAATTCATTCAAAGGCCATATCCTTCTGCTTACCAATTGCTTGAAGCCTCTGAAACCATCGAAGAGTGTTTGGAAAATAATTTGGAAAGACTGGGTTTGGTGCACCAATTAAATCCAGTAGTACAAACAGGTCCTAGATAAGAAAGAATCTTTAGTACAGAACGTTTTCCTACAACATCAGCAACAGCAATGAAACTCTTGGTTTCCTGTATAGGTCATGGGCAGGTCTTTGCTAGCCCTGGCCAAAGATCTGGCTTTTTTACCAGTGGTGCCTGAGAAGAATTCACTAGCAGAACCTGGTTCCGATCTGATACATTTTGCTGTCTTTCCAAGGAGGGAAAAGATAGGCTATTCCTCTGTTCCTCAGGCTGAAGCAGGCTGCATAGCTTTGTGTGCAATATGTGCGTTCTATCCCTTTAAAAGAAAAGCTACGGTAGGTGGGGAGAAAGAAGAGGAAATTGCTTCTTCCCCCGAGAACAACAGTCTGTCAAGGGAAAGTCATTTTATGAGTCACAAGAAGCAGTGACAGAAGAGAAGTGCCTCAGCAGTAAACGGAAAGTAGAAGGGAACAGACAACCAGAATGTTAGTAGGAATCAAAGGAAAACAGAGGTAGCTGTAGCTTAGTACTGAGTATGGGGAGATTTGTTCATAGGCCAATATTGTTTGTGGTCTTTCCTTATCACTTTGAATTATCTTTTCCTGAAAAAGGTGGGTATCCTAGTTTATATTCTAATGAATTGTTTATTTTTGATATTTCTGTGACTCCTCCTCGTATTTGCATGCAGCAGATCTAATCACCTGAAAAGCTCTTGCCAATTCTTTTTCATGCTTCATAATGTTTCCAGAAGCCTGCTTCTTCCTTCAACTTTAGTGGGGTCATGGTTTCTTGGGAATTTGGCCAGTTACCAATTAATTAAATATTTTTAAAAGTGCCATTTACTTTAGTTCATTGAGGAGGGGAAAGCCACTTACTATGCCCTGCAGCTGGTTTGTGTTTGTTGAACCAGGTGGGTGTGGAGTCGATGCCATTTTCTGAGCTAAGTGTTGAGATCCATAGAGGGAATCGGAAGGGGACCATCGAACAAAGGCTTCTTCACCATCGAAAAAAATCAGCTGAAGTGAAAGGTCTGGTCTTGATGTTGAGCCATCCTATTGGAGGAAGTTAAAAGTAAAATAACTGATTCTGGGCAGAACATTAAATAAAGGGCAAATACTGTAATCATGTAAATAACACTAATAAGGGTGTATTTTCTAGGTTCCCTATGCCAACTTTCCTTTGGGTGTTATTGTGGTGTAATAGTGGTAGTGATCAGTCAAGGTAATTGTTATTTATCTAACACAGTGACACATTCTCCAGTCTCATATAATTTTGGTTCTGGATAGTTTCATTTCTGACTTTGGAAGACATCAGCTGAGTGTTGAGACCTGCAAAACCAGGTAGCAGCAACATTATCTCAAATAATGAGGAGATGTGTCAGTAAAAACACCTGATGGGAGTGCTAATATTATAATTTGATTGCATCATGAGGATTAATATAATTGCTACAGCTGTGCATCAGTGGAGGTGAATTATGCACTTGACAAGTTGATGGTCCTTTGAACCCCTCCTCTTCATTCAGGGGAATTTGCAATCACTGAGGCAACTTTACACTAAACCAAAGAGAGTGGGTATGTCAGTTACATCTTTCCCTTTCAACAACCAAAAATATAACAGCACTGAAACCTAAGAATATATATGATAAATTTATTTAATGTCACAAAAAATACATTTGTATGAAATTTCTTCCCAATGTAGAGGGAGTCTACTATCTGAAACTTTGTTTGAACTGTCAGAATTTCCTAATAATCCACAGCACAGCAAATCCCAGTCTGGTTCCACTAAATGAACAGTTTTGGGAAATGTGATCTTGACAGTTGCTATAAATATTTTAAGCCCTCTATGAATTAACACTACTTCAAGTAAAATTGCATGATGTGGTTAAGAAGGTGGGGTCACTGGCAGCAGTCGTGTCCTGTATGGGCTACAACTCCCAGAGAGCTGGAGCTGGTGCAATATAAAGAGTAGTGAAAAGCTTCTATAAAATGTCGCTCACATAGGCAAGCTGGTATTGATTGTGCTCACAGTGGTACATTGATTTCTCTGATGGCAATGGTCTGCTGCCCTTTGTCCTTTGCATATGACAGAGCTCTGTGGGCAGCACTCATTTTACATTACATTCTGGAGCAAACTATCAGTGCTATTTGAATTTTAGGAAGTAGTACTTGTGCTATTGTTGCTATTACTGCTTAACACATTTTAATAATGTAGAGAGATGTCTTTGCCCATTCATTTTAAACTTACCCTACATAACCGGAGAAGCATCAAAATAAAAATCATAGCTTCAAGTCAAAGTATAAATAGATTTATCTGAAAACATAACAAAGTCTGTTGTGCTACCATAAGCAGAGCAAAAACATCATAGCTAATGTATTAAGCAGATGGATCCCAAAGTATATTTTCTTAACAGACTGTACAATTGGTGGCCCGTGCAAATTAGTTGCCTTTTTGTTAAATGCTGTCATCTTAAATGATAAAAACAATTTTCATCGTAAAATAGTGTATTCATAGTGAAAAATGCCAGTCTTGAAAGTGTGCAGGTTGTTTCATGAATAATCATCACACAAATTTATTATAAAGGATTTTCTGAATGAAAGCCTATGTATTACAGGAGCGTTTTGTTTTGTGATTAAAAATATTGGCATATCCTTAAACTTCTCATTCTTAAACATTCGCATATCAGAAGGTATAAAATCAGTTTCTGGAAACTGTTAGTGTTGATGAGAAATCCTAACATCTGAGCTGAGTGTGCTCCTGACACTTTGTAGAGTGTCTCTCACATTTGAGAGACCTTTTCCTGTAAAAGCTCTGTAAACGTAAGGGAATTATTTTTCTGTAAATAGTGAATACTGAACCAATAGATGGCACTAGTGAATCCACAATCCTACAGTAATCCTACAAGCTTTAGGAGTTTGTAGGCTCAACAGATTTTTGTGCCTAGCAACTGCAGCCCTTTGAAGCAGATTTTTGTAGCATAGGTAACACAGACTGATAACATTATATTTCTTTTATAAATAAATTATTCAAATTTGTAGAAGAAAAAAAAAAAAGAAGAAAAACTTGAAATCCTTATGGGATGGGGGGACCTGAATTTGACTCTTCTGCACAACAATTAGTTCATCTGTGTCCCAAAGCAGAATACAACTGAGAGATTTCTGCAGGATTCAGAATGCAACAAAACTTTTCAATGTCCCTAGATGTTACTGGATATGATAGTATCCAGTATTTCTGAGTCAGGTTCTGTGCCTTTTAGATAAAAAGTAGCACTATATCTTTCCAAGTCTATGAAACATCTATAACTCATGTATTATTTGTTATTTTTATATAGTATATGTTTATATGAATAACTTTTAGATATCTGCCCTTTTTATAAGAAATTTTAATGTGATAATGTACTTTAGAGTAGTAAATACCGATCACTGTTTGTTCTTAGAGTCAATGGGAGATCTATTACAAGCACAGCATTCAGAGAACCCAGCATGCAGGCTATGGAAAAGAATGTGGAAATGCCCTGAGGCCTGTTGTTGTTGGAAAGGCAAATGGAAATGAAACCAAAGAACTACCTTGATTAACTGAAGCTTGTTATCCAGGGCACGTGCCAGCTCCAACATCATAGCACAAGGCACAGCTGAATCAGTTGCTCCCACAAACACCCTGTGCTGCCACTGTTGTCCAAAGAATTTTGAGTCATAGTGGCAAGCAAGTACGAGATGGCGTTTTGCAGAGGGGTCAAGAGTGCCGATAATATTTGAAAATGTTTTATAGCCATATGGTGTGTATCTCTGAAATGTATCTTCTTCAATTTCCCAACCAGCCTTCAGTGTTTGAAGACGGTGCTTGATATGCTGCAATTGTAAAAAACAATCAGATTAATATTTCTTGCTTCAGAAAGATGTTGCAGACAAACTGTCACTAGCTAATTGATAGTGACTCCTAAACTTATTTCTCCAAGTTCATGGTGTTTTAAAGGGTAAACTTCATAGCAAAAAATGCAATAGAACTTTGCTACCTGAGCCTTTGGCTGCCTCATTTGTTTTTTATTTCTTTTGACCCTTCTCTTTGGAGTGTGAAGGTATTTTGAATTATTGCTAATTATTATGACTCATTAAGATCTTGATCTCTGAAGTTTTCAGGCCACTGTCTTTTTCAGGTGTAACTAGAGCAGTTTTAATGTTAACATCCTCAAAGCTTAACTCAGATGTGCCCTTAAATTTAAAGTGAGAATTGGCTGCAATGGCCTTGTTGTGGCTGTTTAGACAATTACCACTCAGGGATACCACAGCAGTATAAGGAAAAAAGCCAAACAGCTGTTTGGGTTGGTTGGTTGGTCTGAGGTGGTTGGGCTTTTAGGCTTCTGTGAGAAATCTGCCTTTCAAGTGACATAAATTGTTACAAGGCCATAACAGATAGGTAGATTCCTTTAAATTAAAAAAAGAATGAAACATTTCAGAACAGTGTTTTAAAAATGAAATTCTGTAAGTGTAGCTCATGTAAAGATAAGAATTAAGACAATCTGTAAAAGAAATAATTCCTTTTAGCAATCTTCCTATCTAAAGACAATACCTCTAACAATCCCAGCTATGCTTCAACCATAGTTCTGGCTAATTCATGTTAGAGGGACATCTCTGTTGAGCAACTTATTTTTATGGGTCCCTAGAGAGCTCCCTCAAGGCAGATTCCTCTCTCTTTAAGTAAACATTAGGAAAAGCCTCTGAGGGGAAAATAGATTCTGAAGACTTGTTCTGCTCTTCGGGAAGTCAGTAGGAATATTGCCATAGATTTTAACGCTAGAACAAACTTCCATTTTGTTTGTGGTCACCCTCTGAAAGCTTTTACAACATTGTGTGGTCTATGAGCTATCAGTAGGCAGAGTAAAGGATGTCTGTTAAGGATTAAGGGGACTATAAGCCTGGATGGAGTTCCCAGTAGCCTTTCCCCTTAAAGGACTCTGATGCTTTAGTGTTATCTAAGGAAGTGTCATCTATTTAAAACTCTATTATTCTGTTTTGACAATTGAGGACTCTTCTTTTTTTCCTTTGGTGTGGGGTCTAGTTTAATACATGCTGTTACCTTGTAACAGGATGCTCCTATTTTGAACATGATCTGTGGTTTTCTAGCCTAGGCTCAGCTGTTTTTCTGTTTTCCTTCCTTTTCCCCCTTTCATTTGGCTGCCTTCCAGAGTATCACTAAAGAAACCACAAAACTAAATCTACAGACGTGAGCACACACACAATGCATTTTTCCAATCTACCAATCTCAGAGTGGCAAATAAATTTGTTGTAGTTAGGGCTGTCTTTGAGCTGTTGAGTCAGTGCCTGAAGGGCAGTGAGATAATGTGAATGTCTTCAGCAAACTCAGCTGTACCACTGTCTGTCTGGCTAATGCAAGCCAGAGCCAGCATGGACTGTCCTGAAGATGCCCACGCTGTGAGTGCAGAGCAGAGGTGCCAATAGGGCAGCAACCCAGTTCTGTGGTAATTTCCTGTGGTTCAGAGACAATGTGCTGGAGTCTTTACTGCCTTGGCAGCCTGGGTTTGTTAGCCCAGCACTAGGACACTGCTGTGCTTGGGCCGGCGGAGCTGGTGTGGTTCGTGGACCAGGGCTGCACTTTGTTGTGCTGACCGTTTTGTCTGCCTGCCCCTTTGGGCCCCTCTGTGATCCCCTTTTGTGTGGATACACCCATCTGAAGCAACACTCCAGGGCACTGTAACAGCACAGGACAGGGCCTCTCCAGAAAAAGTGATGGGGGTGTCATTTATTTCATCCCATGCGTGGTCTTGGGTTTGAACCAGTGACCAAAAACCTGCTCATGGGAGGGAAAGGACAACCACTGTGTTGCACTTTCGGCACCAAACCTGGGGAAAACTTTTTAATTTACAACACAATTAAAAAAAAAAAAGATACTTCTTTTTCATCATGCTATGCAGCCCTGGGAAATAATGTCACCTAATGTGCAAGCTGTGTCATGTAGACACTATGTGGTCTAGACTTTAACAATGATAGAGTCCATCCTAGTGAATGAAAGGAGGGTGACTGTCATTTAAGTGGGACTTTCTTTAGTGGGGGTCACCAAAGGTGTTACCAGAATACTACTACTACTACTACTACTATTCTACTAATACTATTATTATTATTAATACTAATAATAATAATAATAGTAATAGTAATAGAAGATGTTCTTAGAGGTTGTCAGGAAGTGTTGTCTTACCTGCCGCACAATGTAATTTCCTTCTGATCCTGGGTATCTTTCTATCAGGATAGGGCGCAAGTCATTCTCCCACATTTCAGAAACATCTGTGTTGGCCACAACTTCTTGAATAGCATCAGAACCTAAAATTCTTGGTTGGTGAGAATACTGTAGAAGGTAAAGAGAAGAAAAACAGCTATAACTATAACTAGACCTTTTAAACCATAGTTTTCCCCAGAATTACAATAAAAGTGGTATATTTTGCTACTTTGATTTACAACAAAAAGTAATTTAATAAAACCCTTTTCACTCAGAAATGATTGGCTTTTCTATCTTTCATTTCCATGCAAAATAGGCTTCTATTAAAAGTATGGCAGAAAGTTTTACCTACCAGGTAGCTGTAAAACCTCAGCCTATGAATGGGTCCTGTGTTTCCTAGTACCTTAATTCTATATGTCATGTCTGCAACCACACCACCTTCAACTGAGGTTCCTATTGAGACAAACACCAGAAGCTTTGTTTCTGGTAGTAACAATATTTAGCTTTATGCTGTCTCTTTGTTATAGGATGCAGTACTGCAAAGAAATGCCTAAGGTAGCTCAGTCCCAGAGGGAGCCAGCTGTGTCATTGCGGCCTCTGCCCACAGTGGCAGTGACTGAGTGTGACTGCAAAGAATGCTGTGGTTCCTTTGGGGCTAGCTGGGGCATTCGTCAACTTGGTGGCACATGGGTTAACCTCAGAACAGACAGCTCGTCTTCTGTGACAACCACTAGGGTGTGACCTAGCTCCCAAGTGACTTCCTTTCTGTTGGCCAAGCACAGGCCTTTGGGGCTGTGCCAGGTGACCCAGAGGGCTTGAGACGTCCTCATGTAGCTGGCAAATGCACATCTTCGATGTGCGAGAGCCCCGTAGTGCTCGGGAGTGGCGGCTGAGTGCCAGGCGGGATTCCCAAGGACATCTCAAATGCCTCTTTACACACCAGGTTTGAACCTACCCAATCTCTAGCAATTGTCTCCTCAGAAACTTCCTGTGCCACTACGGTTTTTATAAGATTTTGTAAGATTCCTATTTCAGGCACTGTCATATCCATTCCTCATTTAAATGACAAGGTCTTCCCTCTACTCCTGTTTTTCTTCTAATGAAAAATACTGCTTTGTCTATTTGTTCTTTGATCAGAACTGCCTTACATGACTGATCAGACTTGCTGCCCTTCAGTGTACCTTGTCAATGGCATCCTTTCTGAGATGAGCAAAAGGAGACAAACTGGAACATGACAGTTTATACTGTAGGACAATGGTATTTTTAATTTTACTCTTTTTCTTTCTTACAACAGTTTAACAGCTGATTTGCTTTTGGGCTGCTCCTGCATCAAACTGACATTTTCATAAATATCTGTAGTTTAACCCTATCACTGTATGTGTTAACAAAAAATAATTCACTCTTTTTTTCTACTTGTGTGTATCATCTCACATGTGTCTGAAGTAACACCCAAAACCCATTACCTGGGCAGAATGTGAACTGACCTCAAAAGTCAGGTATCTTATTACCTGTTATCTTATTACCCTTGGTGATGAATATTATTAAAAAATGCGGGTTGCCTCACTATTTGACTTCTTTTCTACTTTGTTTGTGTTTGTACAAGCAAGTATGGGCATGAGTATTTTCTAAACTTCACTGCAAAACATTTAATTCTACCCTTCTCTTGTTTCCTAGCTGTTTATCTCCGTGTGAACCTTTCCTCTAATTCTACTTAGGTTTACCAATGAAATTAAGCAGAAGGGTGACACAAAGACACTGAATCTCGTTGTGCCAATTTTAATACAGTGTTTAAAGCTGAATTTTAAGACTGTAAGGACACCAAAATTTAGGATAGGCAGGTAACATTTTTAATGCCAGCAAATTTAGACATAGATGAAAGAAAAATTGCATTTCATCTGATATAAAGATGAACTTTTGAAAGTTTGGAAGTTGTAAAACAGTCTTTTGAAATGCTAGAAATTTATAATATTTTTCCTAGAGAAATTTATATAGAAATACTAGAAGTTTAATATGGTGGGACTTTGACCAGTGTAGAAGAGGCACAGACAAGGGAAAATGTCAGAGGGCTGTTCAGTTTAGGAGGAGCAAGCTCTAAGGGGAGAGTGAAAATCTAAAGCTATGTACTTCTGAAGAGTGTAGGAGGACAATTTAATTCAGGAAGTTCAGAAAATCTGTCTGCAGTTGAACAAGTGAAGAGCACGCCTGGTAACTGGGGCCATTGAATCACTTTGCAAAGAAACATTATTAAAGTACAAATGCATGAAAATACTTCAAAGAGAGAAATCAATTTCCACTTCTAATAATGGAGATATCTTCAGATTTGGGAAGTGAGAGGAGTTACAAAAGTGGTTATGAAATAAAAGAGAAGCAAAATAAGATTTGTAAGTGACTCATTCTTTAAAGTGTTGGTCAACCCCTGTTTTGCCGCAACAGGGAGGCAGAACAATGTACTTATGACAGGGTTGTACTAGGCTGTATAAAACTGCAACACTTCAAGTTCTACAAGTAGCCCAGGTCTACAAGTTACCTGTAGGACTTTGAATTTCTGGCTCACAGGTCCTTCCAGGGACTAAAAACAAAAGCTGTTGAAGGACAAGAATTTGATGAGAAAGAAGTTGTTCTTGCCTAATGTGTGCACAGGCGGAGGAGCTCAGATGCGATAGTTCTGTGGCTGGATGACATTACTGATGGCACTGGAGAGATTGACCGGTCAGAATGGAACCAACCAAAGAGTGAAGAGCTGGGGCTCAAGGGGGCTGAAAAAAGGAGCACTGGGGCTATGTGATTATTCATTGGCCAGTGTGACTAAAGATTTAGCCCCACATGTTCCTATGTATATACTATATATGTACATATATATATGTATTATGCATAATTATAGATGTATTGTGTTACAGTTATATAGTCTATACATGAGCCATAGACATTCTATAATGAGCTATACACATATATATGTACGAATTGTAGATACAATTAATAGAACAGAATGACACAGTATCTCTTTAACAAACAAACAAGCCAACATTTCCTTTAATGGGGGATGACTAAGGTGAAGTGTGGAAAGGTGTGAGGGAAGCTTCATTTTACCGGCTTGTCCTGGACTCTGATCTATTAGTGAAGAGAATGATACACTGGATTAGTGGAATTCAGTTGCTTCTTGCTGAACTTTGACTTCAGCTCTTCTACAAACACTTGGGAAAGGGCCCTAGAAGTATATTTTCTGTTTGGAAATCCCTGAAATGTTTAGTCAAATGTGATTTGCAGTTTTCTGCTCTCCTATGTTTTATGAAGAAAACTGTGTGAATGTTTCGTAATGGAACACTAAGAGCTGCTACATTGAGAAATCTGTGGTTTAAAGCTTACCACTGTTTAATTAAACCTTATATCAAGATTCCTTTATTCACTAGTTCAGACACCACTCTTAATTAGACACAATATAGTATGGGTCTACAACATACTACAGCTTTGTATCTTTTCAAAACAATTTTGTACCAGCTATCAGCACCATGCCTACTTGTTTTTTCCTAGATACATGTGCATAGCTGCTGAGTTATTTGTCTTCTCAAACAAAGTCACTGTCCTCTGACTCACCATAATCACAATGAAAGTTGGAGTACAGTAGAATGCTATAAGAAATATAATTTCAGATTTTGATCCATCTTGTCCGGATTGGGTTTCCCCTTACATTCAATAACTGCCCCTGACAAGGCTTATCGCTCTTGCTGCTCCCAGGCGGTGCGAGATGACCAAGACAACCGTGTGAAGATTTGTTCTCTGCAGCCACCAAGCCCGGGCTAAGAGGGAGGCCACGCCGCCCACCCTCACCTGCGGGTCCGCTCCGAGGGTGTCCCCAGCCCGAATTCACGTTGGAGGCCGGGGCCAGGAGTGCTGAGGCTGTCCCCATGTCCCCCCGCCCAGCCGCGGACCCCTGCCCGCCGGGAAGGCGCTGCCCCCGCACCGCAAGAAGCGCCTGGGAAAGGCAAACGAGACCCACCTTCTCCAGGGTCCACTGCGCTCCGGCGTCCCTCCCGAGCGCCGGGGGCAGGCAGGCGGCGAGGCACAGCGCCCCGAGCAGCCGGGCTCCGACGCCCGCCATCCCCTCGCTCCGCCGAGCCGAGTGCCGGGGGCGCAAAGGAGAGAGCCGGGGCTGTGCCGGCGGAGGCGGGGGAGGCACTGAGGGAGGCACGGAGGGAGTCACTGAGGGAGGCACGGAGGAGGCACGGAGGGAGGAGGCTGCGGCGGGAGCGGCGCTGGCTGCTGGAGCCGCAGCCCGGCCAGTCTCTGTGGCAGCCCGCGTTCCCTCCGGGCCCTGCCCGGCCCCGGCAGCACGTCAGCAGTGCCAGGGCTGCCTGCGCCCCCGGCCCCCTCCCCGCTCCTCCTCCCCCGGCCGCCAGGGCGGGCAGGCACTCGTGATTCCCACCGTGGGAAAAGCCGGAGCCTTTCCCCTGAAAGCTGGTTTTGTGTTGCGAGGGGCAGCTCCGGGACGGGGCCCCGCGTGATCTCTCGGCCTTGGGGCGGCTGTGGGAGCTGCGGGCGCCGGGATGAGGGAGGGAAGCGCTCTTTCAGCCCCCGTGGCTGGTGGGAGCTCCGAGCGGGTATTCCTGAAGGGTGTGACAGCAAAGACCTACAGAATTGTAAAGGGGTTTAATTTATTATTTTGTAAGTTCTCCTTATGATCTTTTTTTAGGCCTTAAACAACAACGATGCTTGCTAAAATGAAAATCCACTCTTCAGGCGTTTTAATTTCTGTAATTATATTTTCAGCTAACAATGAAGCAAAATCTGTGGCGAGGTGGTATTTTGCAGTACACCAATTTAAATTATTAAACCAAAGATACGAGTTTCTGAGCTCAAGTTCTCTTCTTTAGGTCATTTGACATCACTGCTCTTGCTCTAGGATATCGTAAAAAAACATCTGACTATTCTGCATAACAGGTACTCCATTTAAAGTTTCAGATTTTTACATATTTCTTAAAGTTCAGGCTTATCTCAAAACAAATTAAAAGAAAAAAAAAGAAGAAATGAAGGAGAGAAGCAGCAGGAATAATCATTTTGCTGCTTGTCAGCCTTGTACTGGAAAGCCACATCTTAGTCATTATAGCTATGCAAGTAAGGGTGATGTTGGAGAAATGGAGAATTTGTGATTTGCAGATTGTTGACCCAGATTTCACAGGTTTCCTAGAAAAACTAGTGGATCTGCCACCCAGCATATAGATAACATCCCTGGTGGTGGTAGCTTTACTCGAGATGCAGCATCTATCTAGCTGATACTCAGAATGTTGCTGTGTCAATTTTTTTCATATATGGAAAAAAAAGAGTTAATTTAAATTGGTGCCTTCTTTTCTCAGTCTTGAAAGTCCACACAGTGCATTGTTAGGAAATTGTTCCAAATTGACAGCCAAGTCATTGGTTAACAAGAAGAAATGGGCAATCTTTTGATTACCAAGAAAAATCAGCATGGTTGACAGATTTTTAGACAAAAGTCCCAGCATGTCAGAGTTCAAGTCATGGGAAATTAGTCTAAATCCCACTACCAAGATGATGGTGATCCCAGCAGAACTACACAAGAGAACAAAAATCTGTTGCCCCTCCATGAGATTTCCTGTGGTTGACTATACAATCCAGATGCTGGACAGAATTTCTGGGTGATGTGCCAGGGTTCTCATACAATTTAGCAGAAAATAAAATAAATACAATAGCTACATGAGAAATCTGACAAGAATATGAGTCAGGACTAGCTAACACTGCTTTTCCCTAAGGGATTGTGGTTGCTCTGAGGATTAAAATTATTTTATAGATTACAAATTTAGCAAGTGTAAAGTCAGATTAAGGTAGTATTAATATCACCTACATGGGAAACGCACAAAAAATTATAAATGTTGGACTAGATGTGTAGAGAGATTAAACAGGATTTTTTAATGGCATTATTTTCAAAATTTGGAGTGGAGATGTCCCCTCTCATAAAGTCCCGTAAAGTTCTACGTCTACAAAGACTGAGAGGAAAAAAAAAATAAATTATGTAACAGAAATCAGAATACTTCACAGCTGAAAACAGAATTACGTAATTATTTTAAATATGCAAACTTTAAAAAAAAATAATCAAAAGTGCTGGACATTTTGGTTTTTTTGGGATTTATAAAGGAAAAATATGTTGCTTAGTCCTGTTCCACACCACCTAACAGAACTTGTGTAAACAAATTGCTCAGTGGTCAGCAGTTCTATACATGCATTTTAAATAGTTGGATTATTACTCTGAAAAATCAAATAGATGTAATCAGATGTCATCGGGGGGCGGGCGGGGGTAGGGTGGAAAGTGGTAGTTTATTTGAAGAAAAGCATAGTCAGTCTGTGACGGTATGATTTGTACATCGTCCCTTCCTGTGCCCAGGAAGTGACGGTGTGACAGTGCCATCTACTGAAGTCCTGATGGACAGTCGATGGAAGCACCGCTGTCAAAACCTTTTCCTCCTGCTGACCTTCCAACATGTCAGCATTTCAGCAAAACCACCCCTGGGAAGCCAAGACCGCCTGCTCCACCTGGCTATAGACTCTGGAGAAATGCACTGCCCGGTGCTGCGGGTTTAATGCACGCCAGTTTTCTCCAGAAGGGGAACTCCTGCACCTTCCACCCTTAAAAATACAGTTTTAATGCTTGGCTCTTGCGACTTGCAGGTCTGCGGCAGGGAGAGCAGAGGGAGTGTGGTTTGCTGTGGTTTGAATCCACATAATAAAAGGTCATTTCCAATCCAAAAGGTTGGTTGGGGCTCTGAGCAACCCAGTCTAGTGGAAGGTGTTGCTGCCCACAGCAGTGGGGTTGGAACTGCTCTAAGGTCCCTTACAACCCAAGCCACCCTACAATTCTGTAATTTTGAGCCTGAGCTATGGCTGATTTGCCAACACAGTAAGGCAGCAGACACAGACTATTTCCAGAGCTCAACAGCCTGGGCTGCTGCAGACTCAGAAATCCATAGGCAGCTCTTCCAGCCCAGACGGAAAGGGTGGTGGGGCTAATGGTCACAGAGGAGCACAAGGGCCTGCAGGTGCCCTGTGCATCTTGTGGGCTTGAGCTGCTTCTGTTCATCCCAGTTCACTCATCCACTGCTCGTCTCTGTGGGGTTTGGGGTTTGGATCAACCTTTAGCAGGCTGTGGGAGCACCCTACTTGGTGATTTAGGTTAAAGAGACTCTGTTTCCATGGGCTGATGCCTTCTCAGACAAAGCTTTAATAAGTGGAAAGTGTGAAATGTGTTAGGTTTGCCCATAACACTTATTAAGGATATAACTTTATTCTGGAGCCAGTACAGTAGAATTGTATATAGGAAATGAATGAGGCTACCCATCTAGCAGACGCAAGGATTCGTGAGGTCATTCCTTAAACTGGCAGGGTTAAGTAAATTCCAAAACTCAATTACTTAAAATTTTAAATATGAATAAATATTTTGTTTAATAAAAAAAATATGTCAAAAATATATGTTTATACCAAGGTAAATTTCAAGTCTATGTTTTTTAAGTCTATACTAAACTTTTCACTGGTTTGTTGGAGGTAGATTTTGGGACAAAGTTCAGCTAAGGGCTCAAACCAAGACGATGAGGTAATTCAGAGACATACCCACATTTCAGGATTTTATCCAAACCAAACCTGAACTTCTAATTCTTTTTTCGTTCCCTTATGGGAGAGGTTGAGTTGAGAGAGTGAGAGAGAAAAGAGAGAATGAACAGGAAAAAAAGAGAAAAAAGAGGAAAAAAAAGGAAAAGCATTTCTATATTTTATCTATAGAGATATTACTTCCTCTTTTTGCAGACATCTGTTGCAGATCTTGCAGATTCTAAATGAGGGCCTTTGCTGTGCAACATCAGTGTCAAAAGCAGTGAAAAATAATCATGGCAGCATGTGCTTACGGAATTTCTCATGCAAATGCACCAGTAAACTCTCACAAGACATTGCCTTGAACATGAAAATATTCAAAACATTAGATTGGTGAACAGAAATGAATACATTATATATCCATTTTCAGATATAAAATATCCAAATGCTAGAGGTATTATTTTCAAACTGGAAAAACGTGATCCATTTTTAGAGCTACAGAATGGTTCCAAATGCAGTTTGTTTATATAGACCTTGTGGTCCATACAGAAAACTAGCTTTTTGTTTATAAAAGCAAATAAATACAATGAAAGTTACCCATTTCCTGGTATCTTGTAGATGTAAGAGAGATTTGTAAAGCACAGCTGGCTTCAGCAGGGAAAGCTGAGCTATGAAAGTAAGCTAACCATCTGAAGGAATGATATGGGCTCATAAAAAAAATTAAGAACATTGATGAAATCCACAGGAAATCACTAATTATGGTAGTCATAAAAGTAAAAATAACAAACCAGAATGCCTGCCCTGTCAATTACTGCAGCCAGGGCTAATGCTGTCATGGTGCTGCAATCACACAGAGTGAGCTGTGCATGTACACAGATGGATATGCTGCTCCATACTTAGATACTAAATGCAGAGCTGCTTTTAGATGTGTTTTACACATCTTTACAACAGAGATCTTTACAAACAGAACAGTTTGGATGCTTCAGTGATATTAGTTTAATATAAAATAACACCAAAGAACTTCTTA
The DNA here is from genome assembly GCF_001522545.3 of Parus major. Classification (NCBI taxonomy): domain Eukaryota; kingdom Metazoa; phylum Chordata; class Aves; order Passeriformes; family Paridae; genus Parus; species Parus major. Next base: position 33,710,716 of record NC_031770.1, read on the forward strand.
CAGCAGTTTGGTTTATTTTGGCTGATGCTGTCTTGTGTTCTATAATAAATTGATTTTAACTAATCCATCTTCTGATTTACGAAAAAAAAGCTATTACAGCTTAGGGCAGCAAATTAAATGGCACCAACCCTATTGGATGGTATAAAGCTGAGCTTCTTTACAAAGAAATATAATCGGTGCCCAGTGACTGTGGTAATACCTAATATCCATCTGGTGTTGTCCATAAACATCTATTTTTAGGGCTGCTACCAAAAATGCGAGAAGCTTGCTGCATTTTAAATACAGTAGAGTGTGACTCCTTGCTGTGCTTAGCATCAGAAATCATGTTTATGGAGGCAAGCTCTGTGTTTACGGTGGTGGCGTGTGGGAGTCCCACTTTAGAGGAAAAAGGAAACGAAGATTGCTCAGCTATCTGGTGCACAGCTTTGGCAAGAACATCCTCTATTCATGGAATAGCCTTCATTAAAAAGTCCCAGGGTGGTTTTTGGCATTCAAAACCAGTTAAAAGCAGAATCAACCATTAACTGCTATGTTTTTAGTTTAAAGTACTTCCAGATTTTGACGAGAAGCTGCAGACTAATTATTTATCAAATAAATAGGCACCAGTCAGCACAGAGAGCTGGTGACACTTCAGCTGCACTTTGTAAAGGTCTGATGCAAAACAGGGTGAAGAGAGCGGAAAGACTCCCCTCAGCTTTAGTGGGTTTTGGGCCAGGCCTCAGGAGCGCAAGATGAAGGAAATGAGAAATGTACGTTACAAACAGAGCTATAAATGACAAGGCACTAATCTGCTTCTCCATCTGTGTCTTGCTCAGCTGAGGATTAGAAACCTTTGAATTTGACAGTTTGCCTTTTCAAGGTGCTTTCGGTCTGGTATAGAACTTAAACTCAGCAGCTTCCTACAGTAGTGGATATTATTTTAAGACTTTTTTTTTTTTTTTTGGAACTGAATCCAAATTCAAGAAGGAAGATTACGGGTTATCTCTCAACAGGGAGCTTTTGGGCTGGAGGGAGGTTAGAGAGGCAGTTTTGCCGTGCACCAGTGTTAATTGGTACTTCAGCTCACAGTTTTTGCTAAGTATATTGCATGTGTAGAAATTTGCTCCTGATGCCAAGAGCGGCATCATTAACGCAGGGCAGAAAATGGGATTTGGGTGAATCAGAATATTAGAAATCGGGTCTGAAACGCAGCAGGAGACGGACAGTGAAAAGGGCCTGGAGAACTTCTGAGTTCTTGCACGCACATCCGTGGGGGCTAGCGGGAGACGCTGAAAGCCACTTCCAGCTCCCAGGTCAGCGCGGCCACGGAAAAGACCAGCGCGATGCTGTGACACACTAGGTCAAGTATTTCCTGTGCAGCGGCGGAGGGCCTGCCCGGCCCAGGGGACATCCCCGCGGGGCTGAGCCGCCCCCGTCCCGGCAAGGTGAACCGGGAGCGGCGCGGAGGGAGACATGGGCCGTGGCTGCCGCGGCCGGGCGGAGCGGGAGGAAAGAGCCGCGGTACTGCGAGGTACAGTGGGCAGGGCTGGGGGCTGCCCAAACCCGCTGCCGGCGCTGGCAAGGCAGCCGGCGGCTGCGAGCTGGCGCGGACCCAGGCTTTGGCACGGCTGGAGAGGCGAGGCCAGGGCGGCGGCGGGGCGGCAGCTGCAGCTCGGAACGCAGGGCCCCGCAGTCGGGGCCGTCCCGTCCCATCCCGTCGCATCCCGTCCCGTGCCGTCCCGCTGTAGCGGGTCGGGGCAGCGCCCGCCACGGCCAAGGAAAACTAACGGAAACTCTTTCAGTGAGCCCTGCGCCTGCGCCGCCGCGCGCGCTGAGCCCCCCGCCCGCGCGAGGCACGTCGGGGCTCGTGGTTCGCACGGGCCGGGCGGCTCGCGGCAGAACGCGGTCCCGGGACTACAGCTCCCGGCAGCCCCCGCGGCGCAGCCCCGTCCCGTCCCGGGCGGCTCTGATGTGTGTGCGGGGAGCCGCGGGGCTGGAGATGCGCGAGCGGCCGCTCCGGCCCGGGGCAGCGGGGCTGCAGGTGAGCGCGGCGGGACCGGCAGCGCCGCCGCCGCCGCTGTGGGCGGGAGCCGCCGTGGGGTCGCGGTGTGTGGGAGTGGGTGTGTACGGGGGTCGGGGCCGCCGCCGCCGCGCCGGGGAAGGGCGGGGGCGGACTCGAAAAGTTCCTGCCGCGCCGGCGGGAGCGACCGCCGAGCCCGGCACGGGCCGTGCCCCGGGGGAGCGCGCACCGGCCCCCGCGGGGGGAAAGCGCCGCGGCGGCAGCTCCGCCCTGGGTGCCCCGGGGTGGGGGTGACGGGCCGAGGCCACATCATCTCCGGAGATGGTGCCGCGGGGGCGGGTCGCGCAGCGGGGATTTAAACCTGGGAGGGACGGGCGGGTGCCAGCGCCAGCCCGGACGGGGCTGCGTGACCCGCGGCAGGCAGGACGCGTCCCGCCGGTCCCGCCCGGCATCCGTGGCGGGGAGCTGCCGTCCTTCCCGGTGGGAACGGCCCATGCGGGGGTAAGAACTGCGAGTGAGGCCGCCTGGAGCGGGGCTCGACGTCCGCGGCTCGCCTCGCAGCGGGACGGAAGGGCGGGTTAAAGGCCAGGTGCTGGAGAAGCTGCCCGAGAGACGCTTGGTTTGGGGGCAGCAGGAACGGGAGGGACAGCGCTCCTGGGCGAGCGCAGGCTGCGAGCTGGGCAGCAGGGGACGGAGGTGGAGGGACTCGTCATAGCCCCTGTTCCTCTCTGCTTTTTGAGGTGTAGGTTTTTCTTTGCATAAATAAAAAAGGAGAACTGTAGACTGCATGTCAGTTTCAGCATACACTTATTTGATTTGATGTTTGGAAGAACTCTATACTCACTGCAAACTGAGCAGTTTCTATGGTTTTCCTTCTATAGAAAGATTCATTCTTTCCTACCGAGTAACAAAAATAAACTTCTTCAAAGACTTGTATGCAAATACACATGGTATCAAAAGGCTTTGTCAATGCAAATGCATCGTGCTTTTGATAAATATAATTAACGTTCTAATTAGGCAGTTGCAGGTGAGCTTTCACAGGGTATTTTCACTGTCTAAATTAAACTTGCCTGGCAGACTCATTAATTCTTTCACATCATAAGGCTTTTCTGTTTTCTATTATGTTGGGGTTTTTTTGTAATTCAAATCTACCCCTAAGGCTTCGTATTTGCTGTCTCTGGTATCTGTGAAAGGTGAGGGTGAGGAGAGCAGTCTGTAGAAAATAAGAACAAGTCATCTTCAAGCAAACTTGAAGGCACTGTGAAGGTGCTTTCTTGAGAAAGGTCCTTAAATATTGCTGTTGCTTACTCTTCCTATTTATTACTTTCATCGTGTTTAGAGTGTTCTTTAAGGCAGAGCTTTCTTTTCAAGTGTCCTTGCTAAATGTCCAACAAGTCTTCTGTATTTGAAGGCAAGAGTTTCTAGATACCTGTGCTGAAAATCTAGAAGTATCAATCTGTTCTCTCTTCCAGAGCCCCCGTTAGGAATTTTTATCATAGTGCCAAGAGCTTATTTTCCTTCCAGTATTGCAAATTTTGTACTTCTCTTTCCTTATCTAGCTTTCAGAATGCAGTGGCAGTGGGGTTTTAAGCTATTACACTGGTAAATACTAGGAGTGCATAGTGTATTAAATGGCCTGTTTTAGCAATACTCAGCCTTATTTCTGGGAAGGACAGCTTCTACTGTGTGCAGTAAGATGTGGCATTTCTCTTCTGGAATTTCACTGCAAGAGTAACACACTTTCTGAAATATTTTTTTTTTTTATGTAAGAGGAAGAAAAAATACATGAACCTACTGATTTTGGTATCCTGTATGGATCAATGCTCCTTAAAAACTGTTAGCAATATGCAGTATTTAGACTACTTTTGTGTCCATGGAAGACTTTTCCTGTGGAAGGCGTTGCATGGGGAATCTTGAAATTATTATTTTCGAACATTTCAGCTGCTCATGAAATGCTTGAAATATTTAATCAGGTAGCATAGCATCTTGTAACAAGTATCTCAAGCCCATGCTCATGAAATTACTTATTTTTAAAGGTTGTAGCAGACTTGCTTTTCTAATCAGATGTGTGAGTATTATTAAATGATTTAATTTTTTTCAAAAAAAATGCTCAGTTGTATGCTCTGCATATCTTCCTATAGTTGGAGTTTGTGCAAGTCATTCTTCAGTTTTCTTGAATAACAGTATTAAAATGATACCGAGTACATGCTGCTGCACAGAGTTTGAGTTTCTGTCTTGTATTTTTTTTTTGACATTTCTATGCATTTAATGAATTCCCTTCCCTACCCACCAGCTTCTCAATATTGATGTACAGAGCAGTGTTCTACTGCTCCCTCCCCCTACCTTTTTTTGTTGTTTTCCTCGTAAGTGCTAAGTGCTTTGCTCTGCTAAACTATTGTTAATTAGAAGTTGCGGTAATATATTGGTCAGTGCGAGATCTGATTTTTCTTGTGTATCATACAGGGGGAAAACTGTTAAACTTAACTCAAAAGTATGAAATGCTTCCAGTGCAACACACTTGAATAAAAGGAGCTGGTATCCTGCTGTGTAAAAGTAGATATGACATGGGTATGCGACTTCATGCATTTCATGTGAAATAACAACTTTATCTTTTCCCATACAGGCAGAGTACAACATTTCAAAATGCTGGAGATTATCTGGGCAATGTTAGAGATTACGTTTAATGTGATTGTGTCTTCAGACATTCTGCTCCTCCATTTCATGAGCTAAAATATTTTATAAAAATGAAATTGGATATCTTCGTTGATCTTCAAGTTCACCGTGTCCTGTGAATTCAGAGAAGACTTTCTGAACGAGGAATAGATTCATCACATACGTGGACTTCTGTTGTTGCTCAAGGATACACTTTTTTTTTCATTGTAAAACGCTATCTGCATGAAGATGAGTCTTCATTTAAGATATGATCTGTGTAATTAGGTGAACAAGGATACTTTTAATGAATTATCAACTTCTATTTCCATCTGTTTCTCCAGCTTTTTTAATAAAAATGAAGGACAAGTATAAAACAGCAGAGCTGATGTGCTTCTGCGAGGCCTTTATGTAAGCCTCTGTGTCTGGATGTGGTGCTAAAGGACAGGCAATCTGCTTTTGATCAGCTGATTGTAACTGCAGAAAAAGAACCTTTAATTTAAAGTAACTTGCAGCTGTAATTATTTTACTTTTTGGCTTGCACCGAATGAAAGGGAAATTTAAGTTTTACTGGTCAGGAGCATTTTACTGAACTAAGAAAGGGAAACTTTCATTTCAAACCAAGACCTGATAACGTATTTTACTTAAGAGTTTGACTACTAGGGAGATCTCGGCAGAGCAAAGCAAGTCAGATGTCAGCAAACGACTCTTCTCCCCCATCCTTTCAGAAGTTTTCCCCACCTACGTGTCATGCTGCTGCACCACAGACCCCAACTTTGTCTTCAAGTCCCCAGTCGGGGCTGTCCAGTCGACTCTCCAATGGCAGTTTCAGTACCCAGAGCCTCACCAACTCCCGAGGCTCTATGCATGGGATCTCCTTCCTTCTGCAGATTGGTCTCACTCGAGAGACTGTCACCATTGAAGCTCAGGACCTGTCCCTCTCTGCTGTTAAGGACCTCGTGTGCTCAATAGTTTACCAGAAGGTATGGTATAATGCTCCCATGTTCTGCTGGTGGCAACAGTTGTTTGCTGACAGGTTGTTTTGTAATAGCAGGTGACATATGCCAAGAGTTTGGTAAAGTGACAAAGATCTGTATTAGGTATTTGCAATTACACAGAAAGAAATTTTGGTAACTCTCAAGGGAAAAGCTTTTAATTCAAATGGAGTAAACCGTCCTCTTGCTTTCTCGCTTGTGAAATCTAGTCAAAGAAGATGTAGCTCTAAATTTTCTGCAATAATGACTTTTTCACAATATGGACAGTTTTTTCCTTTCAGCAGTTGTCACTGATAGCTTACTAGCTTATGCTTACTACTGTTGAGGAATATTCTTGGACTTGTATAACCAGTCACAGTGACGGGACCAGTTGTGTCTACAGACATGCGTTGCAGGCCACAGACTTGATACTAGCTGTTCTTTTTGTTTCTAGTTAATAATTACAGATCCCACCAAACAGCTAATAATGTCCTAGTATTGTTTTTCTGTATGCTGAATACATGTGTTACTCTTAAATATCAATATAATTTCTGTTAGGGGAGGGTTGACCAAGAAATGAAAGAACCTTAGCACACTTTTCCCTTGTGTCTTGGCTACCCTGTTGCAAATTCTGTCTCTCTAGGAAGGAGGTAACACTGATAATGCTGGCTTCGCATCCAAGTTTTATCTTTAGGTTAGGAAGGTTACATCCCAGGAAGCAGCCTGAAAAGAAGTTAACACTATTTCATAAAATAAGAAATAATTGCTATTTTCCATGAAGGTGAGGGAATTATCTCCATGTCTTTCATTGTTGTGATAATTATGATATTTATTGTCAATTTGTTTTATTATATAATTCTTTTTCACCCTATAGCCTGAAAAAACGTAAGCACATTATATATTATTTGCATATGCTTGTGTATCTTTTTCTCCCATCTCATAACTTACTGCATCTTTCATATTTTTATGAACTAGTTGTCAAACAAGTCAGTTTCATAATAGTTTCCAAAATATAATTCAGCATGTTAGCTCCTTTCTGAAGAGATGAGTCATTTGGGTGAACTTTTTTTCCATGTACTGTGCATGTTAGGTGTATCTTTTTGCAGCCATTTTAGGGGCTGCTTTTTCTTTCTATATCAGCTCCTTCTCTTTACAGCTGCATATTTCCTGTCTTCTGTCTTAAAGAAAGATGAAAACAAATACATTCACACTTATTTTTCTTTTTTCCTTTCTGTTTTTTTGGCAGGCTCAGCTAAAAGTTTAACCTGAGATCTTGTTATAGCTCAGACTTTTTATGTGCTAAGCCTAATCTACTGCAAAACTGATGAGGATTTCATGATCAGTTTTCCTTTTTGTCTGGCTTCGCTGCAGTTTCTGCTCTTCTGCAGCTGACGCTACCAGAAAGTGACTGCTCAGTGAAAACATGTTGCAGGCAGCAAACTGATCAGGAAACAACCTCATGTGTGGTGGATTCATCTTTCATAAGTAGTTTTGCAGCTAGTGGACGAGTGGCAATGTTCTCCCTGTACTCTCTATTTGACAGCAATATGTCCTGCCTTGGCCTTTTTTCTCTTCGATCTGGTGACTGTCGGAAGACGGTTTAATGTTCTAGGGTTAGGATATACCTAATGTGAAAATTGCAAACTGTGCTCTTGTCGGTAGTCATGCGAATGGTTGCTTTTTTTTTCCAGTTAAAAGCTTTGAAGCTGCTGAGTATGGTGTTGAGATTCATCAGTGTTAAAGCTTCCCTTTCCTCTGATATTCCGCATTTCTTTAATGAATAAGGAGAAATACCTTGATTTTACTTGGAATAATAATTGATAACTTTTCTTCTTGTTTGAGTGTTATCTTTACTAGGGTTACATGGACATTTCCTTACTTCACAGTCACATTTCAGGCTTGTATTCCTCTATGTAATCTGGAACAAAATAAAACTGAGGAGTCCTCCTTCACTTACTTGGGAGCTTGAACCACCTGCCTAGCTGTATTTGAAGCTACAATTACAGTATCAGAAATGTTGATTAGGACACTGCTTTTCTGTGTTTCCTGCTTCAGACACTGGTGTTCAGGGTAGCTTGTTCAGGTTTTGTAGAGGGCTAATTAGAAGCAGCATCAGTAGAAGTGAAACTAAGGAGGCATGTGTCTGCAAGGAGAGTGAGATGAGTAATGCAAATATTTGGTGTGTCTCTTAGTTCTATTACAGATGGTTCTAAACATCAGGACATGTTTTTTCTTTTTTCTCCAATTTTTTTCAAGTTCAAAGTTAAGTTTGTGGGGTGCTGTGTTGGGGTTGTTGTATACTGGAATGGTTAATAGAAGTCCTCAGAAAATCCAAACTTCAGACTTTATAGAGATGCTTCAAAAAAATTCTTGGTTATGGTCTCCAGTACATTCATGGTCTTCTCTGTTCATGCCTTATGTAGGTTGCTGCGTATTAAAGTATCAGACAGGTCTCAGGGGCAATCTGAAGAGGAATCTAAACTGGACACATACGGCTGCTGGGACAGAGGGACAGTGTTTAGAAGCAGAAAAACTTGTAGCAGGTAGACACTGTGTGTCCTCGCACAATGATCAGATATTACAGAGGCAAGTTCTTAATCCTGTTCTGTCTTGGAATACTGTTTCTTTTTTCCTCACATGAAGTAGAACAAAGGGATTACTGACTTAAAACTAGAAACTTGGATGTGGTGATGTTCCACTGCCAGCAAACTGAGAATTATGTTGGACAGCATGCTCTAAATGCTGTATTGTAGCTTACCTAATTTTATTCTGATTAGAGCTATAAATGAAAAACATTTGATTACCATAGTACTACTTGTGCTATTACTTGTGTAGTATCAGAACCTGCTAGATTTCTTGTAACTTTTTCATTAAACTTATGAATCTTTACTTTCATATTTCTGCAATTTCTCTATCTTTTTTGGTCCACAGACCTGTCCATCATTTTCACTTTCAGTCACACTCAGCATTTTCCTTCTCTGTATTTATTTCCTCTGATGGCTTTGTTATATTTTGCTCTGAAACAGACCAATTTCTCCCATACCTTAGAATGTTTCTCAGAAATTCTCATGATCCTTGCATTCTTTTTGAGTTGATACTTTTTGTTGATACTTCACCTGTGCAATCTGTTTCCTACTCTTCCCGCCTAGTTTTTCTAGAACAGTTTTTTTTACTGAACCCACCCAAAGTCACCATCTCGCAAAGTCAAAGGGGCATTTCTCGTGTCTTGCTGATTAGATTCCACTCTCGTATTCTCATTGCATTAGAAGGATCATATTGCAATCCATCCATATTACAAATGGATTTCTACAACTCTTGCAGTAACAACTTGAGTCTAGTAAATAAATAACAATACTGCAACCAGTGTTTTGGATTTTTCTCCAGGTTAAGCTTATAATAGTTCATGGTGTTTGTTTTTGAAAGGCTCTAAAATGAATGCAAATCATCTCTTCTGTTCAGATGTGCTCAGATCTGTTTTCCTCCTATTGCTCTGCCTTCTTGACTTGTCAACTATTTTCTTCATATGAGCTAAGTAATGCAGAGACTTAGCAAGAGTTGAGGCATGAGAAGCAAGTACACTTGTGAGAAGGTGGGAGCAAGGGAGCTACTGGGTGTACAAAGGTGTTACATGGGGGGCAGATAAGCATTTCCAGCACGGTAATAGGTTTGTATGCTGGAAAACCTAGCCAAGCAGTAGTCCAAGTATGTCTTTACTGAGGCATCTGGTGAGGGAAAGATCTTCTGCAACATGTTTGAAGCTCATTGTCTGTGTGATAATGTGATTTGGCACATGATTCTAAAGAGTGGGAGTGAATAGCTGGGTAGGGATGCAGGATAATAGAATGGATGACTTCAGTGAAGGAAGAGACTTTCCAGTGGTGTTTTGGACCATTAGACTTTGGAATTGACTTTCAGTGGTTTGAAGCATTTGTTTTGAGTTATGACGGGTCATGAGATATTGGACCTTGAAACAATATCCGCCTACACTTTTCCCTAGTGTGAATTTTTGGCGACTAGTCCAGAACTTTGTAAAGTAACTCCTGGAACTTGAAGTAAAGGGATTTTTCAGTTACTGCCAAGATAGAAAGAAGCCTCAGTTGCGTTTTGCTCAGCAATACTGACTGCTGTATGTTGGTTGAGTTCTTGTGGATAAAAAAGACAATGTAATTCACTCTCAACTAAAGCTAGATATGCGTAATACTTACAGCATGAGCATGCTAGATAACACCAAAGATTTTTCCTCAGTGTAACTGCAGTCATGCACTAGTTGTATTATTTGTGCTAGTACCACCCAAATATTAAGAATTACATATATTCTTGATATAAATTGGTGATACTGGTGTACCAGAGATTAATTTTGGCACAGTCTAGTGCATACAGACTTCCCACAAGTGATTTCCTGTCACTAGATGCTCTTTTGGAACTGTTAAGACTGGGAACAGTCATGTTTTTGCTTTTAGGAAACTTAGTAATACTGGGATTAGCAGTTTATATGTTCTGAGTAACTGTGCAGATACATTAGGCTTTTATGCAGGAAAGTAATAGCTGTATAATCCTGTAAGATAAAACAGGCTTAAAAAAATTCTGCTTTGAATTTTGTTTTCAAGTTTACATTATGAGCTCTTAACACTTCAGAGAAACTGGATAATGTTCTTCCTTAACAGCTTCATGTAACTGAACATAAGGAGAGCTATAAAAGCTGTACTTTGCTGCAGTACAAGAGAGAAGAATTTGGTAGTGTACAACTTGAATATAGTTCAACTATTGAACATAGTTTAAGCTTTGCGTAAAAATTCTGTTAAAAGATACCACTTGAAATAAACCCCCTGTTAATCGATGAGGTTATTCTTGGCCAGCAGTCTGCACATAGCCTTCTGGCCAAGGTGCTAGCAAGGAATGCTGTATTCCCAAATGGACTGGGGAGCGGAAGGGAGAGCAGGGCGCCGCATGCCTGTAAGGAGCCAAGCTGCTTGGTTGGAGCTGTTGCTCCCTGCATCGAGGCCCGGTCAAGTGCCTTAGACAGGGCTGTGCTGGGCCACCTGCAGCTCATCAGAGCTGTCCGTGGGGAGGGCAGCCAGCCAGCGCTTCTATGGCTTGGGTGCACAGGGCTGGAGTTGGGGCAGAGGAGAGGAATCTGAGCCAGAGTGTGTGGAAAGGAGTCGGGAGGCAGGCACCTTCCCGGTAGGATCTGTTCTTTTGCAACTGGGAAATGTTTTTTTGATGAGGATTAGGGGGAGGTATGGAAGGTAAGAGCAGGATTAGTTCATCTAACTTGAAAACTTTTATTAGGTATGATTGAATTTGGAGGCTGCTGCAGCTCTGTCCCTATGTGCAGCCATGGACAGCAAGACTGACCACATATACCTGATAGACACTAGCATTTGGCTACAGGTGTGCAACATGTCCGTGTATACACACAGATCCAAACAGATCAACAGTATGTCTGTCTGTGAGCACTTTGTGAACACAAACAGCACCAGCGGTCCCATGCTGTGTCAATCTCTGGTGGTTCAGGATGAAGGTCTGGTACTGGGGAAAGAGCTGTACAGATGCATACTCACTCACCCACCAGTAAAAAAAAAACAACAAAGAAAGTGGGTGTCTCCAGCAGCCAGCTTCAAGCACTCTGCCCAGTAGCAGTTACTGGATCTTGGTATTTCCAGTTGCTGATACCTGGATATTTGAGCTCTTGATTTCACTTGCTCTGACCTTTCCAGTCACTGACATTACAGGGTCCTCTTGCTCTGCTGGCAGTCAGACCCTCCTGTACACATACATGGGCTCAGAATGAGAGAAAATAATTCAGGAAAATAGCTAGAAATTGAATTTAATGATAATAGGCAATGGGTGGTGCTGCTGATGCACAGGGCATGATCAGACAATTGTTCTGACCAACCCCTGTTTACAGGTGACCAGCCTCTTTTATCTTCTTATCCCTCATTTTTTTCCCACATTTATTCCTCCCTGAATCACCTCTTTCCTTGCCTTTGTTTCCTTCTGTAAGCATTCCATAGGTATTGTACATCTTACAATCTGTACCATACTGTTGGACTGCAACCCCTCTAGGGTCAGAAGGTGTTCTAGCGTTGACTTACCTGATCAGTGTATGTGTGGAAACGAGGTGTGAGGATGTCCTGTGAAGGCCAGAGTATCTTTTCCCTGGAGTTCTTAATTTGGGTTCCTGCCTGCCCTTCTTTCTCTGTGCTCCCCTGGCTTGTGGAGATGGGCCTTTGGTGACCTGATGGCTCCTGTGAAGGGCCTGGGAGGTCCTGGGCAGGGTGTTGGTGAGCTGCCCCCTCTGCTGCTTTGTGGATATGCAGACAAGCACCTCACAGGCAGGACAGGTAAAGGAACTACTGTGAGGTCCCTCAGCTACTGCCTGTCACTCTTAATGGATTCAGGAAAACCTCCTAGCAACTGGAGCTCTCCATACTAATGAACAGGCTATCTCTTTTCTCATCCTTTTAGCTTTTGTAATTATTATTTCAGAAATGGAGATCAGGCATGCACAATGCCTAGAAAAATATGTCCTGGTACAGTTTTGTCACATACTATAGAAACTGTATACAGAGTCTGTGTTTAGTGAGAGAACTCTTGTACTTCATACTAGTATAGATTATTCCCTTGTTAGTTGTGAGCTTGTGATTCTGCATCTTAGTCTAGAAGTCCTGATGAAGCTCAAGTTTGTAAATAGAAGAAACACCATTTAAGGAGGTTAAATGTTAGAGTTACAAAACCAGACAGTCTTTCACAGTCACTTCTTTAATGTGTATGTATATTTGTTTTGGATGAGCAGGGCGGGAAATCATATTATGACAGTATGAGAAGCATTCATGATACACAGCTTAAAAGGTCAGTTTAATTAATGGAGAACCAAATGTGATGTTGATATCAACAGTTCTAACAATTTGTATTAGATGATTTTGCTTTTTTCAGAATATTTCTACTCCATAGAAATTAATTTTGTCTTTGTCTGGAATTTATTTGAAACCCAAAATCTTAATTATAGGTACTATAATGATATTTACAAACTTTGGGTTAATGTTGATGCTGCTTTCTAAGGAATGTGATGTCTCATTTTTAATGATTATACTTGCTATCACAAAGAGGACTTGAGTGATCATCTGTAACTTTGTCAGCTAATGCTTTTTAGTAATAAAATTAATGTAGTATGTTTAAAACATTTTAATAAATCCAAGATTTGTACATGAGAATGGGTAAATGGTGCATAGGCAGAATATATCTTGTCATAGCAATTAAGATAAGTGCTGCTTGGCAGGTGATTATGTGACCTCTGGTTACTGAGGTGGGGGATTATGTGTAGGGATGTTCTGGCAGCTGCATAACAGGGTTATGGTCTTAAAGAATGAAAAGTAAAAGAGGAAGACATATTTTTATCAAAAGAAGAAGAGTCAAACCTGTGAAATATCTTAGAGGCTTCCTTAGAATCTGTGGTTGATAGGTGCTTCTGTGAACTTAATATGAAGAGACAATAGTTCATGTGATGCCCTGAGTCAAGAGTTGTCCCTCCTAGCACCTGAAATTAATATTGGTGTTATTAAAAAGTGTCATGTGTATCTGCAGGGAGATATATACTGTTGTAATGTTGATTTTATATCCCTTTTGTTAGCATTAAGTTCTTTACCAGTATAATGCAATTAACAGAAGTTAACAGTGTATCAAGGAATAACACCTCAGAGCACTTATTTTAATAATGTAAATATATCTTGTTTTTTTGTTAATCAAGGCACAGTGGGATTTTGGGTTAGAGCTTAAAGTAAATTTATGACATGGTTTCAGGTATGAAAAAATGTCAGTTCCCTTGGAAGAATTACTAGTGGCTATATCTTTGTGTGCTCTGAATGTAAAGTTAAGTCCTGTACATCCTTGCGGAGATACTGAGACACATATTTAGGCAGCACAGCTAATTCTTAAGCTTTATATTTTCTTTCTATTACAGATAATCTTTGGGCAATTGGAAAAGTGTAATTTTCAGAATATTCTTGGCTATTTGCTATTTTACGTAGGAAACCTGGGAGTAAGTTGAGAGACAGAGGAGGCAGCTGGCTGCTTTGGCATCGGCCCAGTAAATCAGTTTCTTGCTGTGAACTAAATATCTGTGTCAGAATAAATTTGTCAGCTCTGTCTTTTGCTTTTGCAAGGGTTAAATTGTACAAATTCTGCCTCTCTTTATGACTGTCCAAGGTAGATAGCATGCTTTCTGGAGCATGGACACAGTATTATGTGTCATGTAATTACATAGTGTGTACACACCAAAACAGAGAAGAGCAGCTTGATATCTCAGATAAAATTGCTGTTGTAAACAGGACATTATTTTTTCTCTGAATTGGAAGAAAGTGTACAAACAATGGGCATGAGGGATAAGATACCTTTATTATGTTTTTGATTTTTTAGAACAAGATCATCTTTGATGATTTTAGTTAAGAACAATTAATGTACCGCAAGCTTCATGCAGTTTAGATACTGTTTAGTGACTGTGTAACATGTAAATTACTAACTTGTTAACTCATTAATTAAAAGTTTCTTCTGAGCTTTTCCATATGTTTTCCCCACATTTTTCCCGTTTTGTTCTGGGCGTGTGTTCCCACCTCAAGTTCAAATTCTGGTTTAAACCAAAAGGTCAAAGGAGCTGCTTGAGTGCTGCTCATACCTCTCTGGGATCTGTTCCTGCTCGTTTTCCCCATGAACTGTTTACTTTTAAGCTTTTCATTTTAAGAAGTTTTACTCATACTTGACAGTATTTTGAAGAGTAGGGAAAATGCAGAATGAGAAAGCTTTTTTTTTTTTCAGTGAGGTGTCATGGAAAAGTGGCATGTTATTTAGTGTATCTGTTTCCTGTATGGATTTTTTTTCTGTCCTTGTGGAGATTTTTCTTTTCACAGAATTATAGAAAATAGGTAATATTGGAAGGGGTCACTGGAGGTCATAGAGTCTAACTTGCCTGCTGAAGCAGCATCCTTTGGAGCTTGTTACTCAGGATTTCTCATATCTGTAGATCTAAACTGTTGCAGAACAATGGTATGGAGCCTCTTAACTGGCTTGCTTCTCAAGAAAAGTGTGGCAGGTGCTGCTGGAGTGTCTTGAGCTAAATACCTGCCTGACTAGAATACCCATGAAGTAAGGGTTATAGTGTTGGTATCCAAGTTGGAGGCCTGCATTGGCTTTTAGTTGCCAGACTGATTATGCAGGTCTGATAGATTAAAAGCCCAAAGAAACAAAAACCTTAAGACTTATTTTTTGAGGTTAAAAAAAAATAAATATAATTTTTCAGAAAATGCTTTGTTTCCTCAAAATAAGCAGATTAATTTTCTTACCATGAAACATTTGCAACTCTTGATGTTTTGTAGGCGTTATTAAAAACATTGATGGCATTGATGTATGGGATTATCAAAGAACATGTATTAATTTAGAGTTTGATTTCCGTTGCAGTTCCCAGAGTGTGGTTTCTTTGGCATGTATGACAAAATTCTCCTGTTCCGCCATGACCTGAACTCGGATAATATTTTGCAACGAATTACATCAGCAGAAGAGATACATGAGGGAGATCTTGTTGAGGTTGTACTCTCTGGTAGGTATTACTGTAACAGTGGAACAACTCTTTATACAGTAGCTTAAAAGAAAGTAGGACTTCATGGAGCATTATTTACATGCTTGCCTTGAGCTTTTTCATTTAAATCTCATATACTTTGGGGTAGAGGTTTCCAAGAAAGTCCAAGTGTCACTTATGCTTCAATACTCAGTTTTGTTATATTTTTCATTGTTCTGTTTTAATCTTCTTCAGGTTTATTATTATATCTGAATTATACAAATGGGGAATTCATAAGTATAATAATATTAGTTTGTATTTTTTATTATTGTTTAAGATGAAATGCAGGTAGGGTTCAGAATTTGTTCTTCTAACCGTTGTGGGTTTTCTTTTGCTTATATTTCTTTTTGTTCTGTAGCTTTTGCTATTGATGGCTTATGCTGTCATAATGCTTCATATAATTGTTGTTGCTGAATCATACTTATAAAAACAGACTCTTATGGGTTATTGTAGTTCTTAAAAACAGTTTTTTTGAACAATATAGTCCTCAGAATGGTTATTAACCAATAACAAGAACAAAATAATCCCAGCCCTGATTGTCACTTTGTGTTTGATCAATACTTTGTCTAATTCAATCAAAAGTCAGCTGTAGTTAAACTACAAATAAAAGCTGGATTAATATTGAGCAGTTTTTTAAGTCTTTGAGGTTAAAGTGACAAACTGAGACTACATATTAGGAGAAGAGACCTCTTAACTGTCATGAGCTTAGATTTGTAAACTTGGTCAATAAAGTATGAATTTGATAGCTGTAAGGCTGAATCCTTGGCTGCATTTCAGGGCATGTCTAAGATGTTGAGTAATTGATCATCTTATTTTGAGCTTTTCATTGCTTCTGGTGAATAGCATATTTGGAAAATTTGTTGTGTATCTCTTGGCAATCTCTGACAGTTTCCTTACAGACATACAGACCACCCGAAACTAAGGCATTTTGAAGACATGTAAATCTCTTTCAGTAGAATTTTTAAAATAACAATCTGAATAGGAAATGTTAGTACATATCTGGTAAAAAAATTACATAGCCATCAGGGCAAGGTAATATTGCTGTAAAATACCTGTTTTTTTTTCTCTTTTCCTCAAAGAAACAGGACAAAAATAATTTAAATATATCTATGCTTGTTTAAGGAAAAGAATATTTTAATGTTCTGTAGAAACTTTATCCACAGTTCTATTTTGATACACCAAGTTTAGTCTAATAAGCTTTTATTGCAAAAGTCCTTTAGAAGATAAAAATCTATCTTGTAGAAGTGTCTTTTTTTGAAAATTTTGTAGGTTACAAAACAGCTTGAAAATTAAGTTGTTCTTTCGAACGTTTACTGTTGCTTTTAGCAAAGCTTGTTGTACCTGCCTTCACCTTAGTGAGGTCTTCAACAGAGTGATTCATACTGTTGATTAGCTGGGGCCATTAGCCTACACAGTTCAATGGATATTTTTCCTCAGTAAAAATGTTTACTGAAAACTGTGTGGTCTCCTAAATGCATATTTAAAAGGCATACAGTAAAATGCATACAGTAAAATTTCTAAATAGCTTGTTAGCATTCTTTAAATTAGCCATTTTTAAAACATGTTCTTTCCATAAATCCTTGTTGATCCTGTGGCAAGAGCCATAACTTACTGCAATTTTTTAAAAGCTTTGGCTACAGTTGAAGATTTCCAGATTCGACCTCATGCACTTTATGTGCATTCCTACAAGGCTCCTACTTTTTGTGACTACTGCGGAGAGATGCTTTGGGGTTTGGTACGACAAGGATTAAAATGTGAAGGTAAGTCTTTGATATTTAGTGTATTTGTGTGTGTGGGTACATAAGATGAGGAAGAAGTTGTACTGTTGGTATGTTAGCAAGTGATAAATATATTATTTCATAGCTGGAAGGGTTTGTGCATTGGAAAACCCAAGTTCTGATCTTGGCATTTATGCAAACTGTGCGTGACCTTGGGCTAATGACTTAAGAAGTGTTGTTGTTTCCCACTTTGAAAAAAATAGCTAGCTTACAGCCTTGTGTTCTTTGCACAAGGAGCACGTAGTTTGGAGAGACTCCCAAAGGGGAATCCCTTTCCTTACGGCTTTCTTCCAGCCGGCTGTGGATCACTGCGGCCTGCTGTCAGGTACTGATGCTGCCTTCTTGCTGAATTCTTCTTGGTTCTTGTGCTCCAAGGTGAGGGAGTGATTAAAGCCTCCTGGTAGTGCGAGATCAGTTGCTTACAAGTCTTAGACCTTGTTTCTAGAACTGGGTTTACTGGAGAAAAAGCTGTTTCTGTGAATTGTATTAAGAAGACTGAAAGAAGAGAATTTGAAGCAACAGTCTGTTTCTGCCTTTACCATTTTCCTGGGCCATTTTTTAAAAACTGCTTTATCAAAATATTAGTACTGATTTTGTTACTTTGAATGTTGGGAGGTTTTTTGAATAAACAAACTCCTCTTCCAGGTTGTGGGTTAAACTACCATAAACGATGTGCCTTCAAGATTCCAAACAACTGCAGTGGAGTGAGAAAGAGGCGGCTGTCCAACGTGTCTTTACCAGGAGCAGGGCTTTCAGTTCCAAGACCAGCACAAGCTGAACACACATCCTCTGCCTCTGAAGAAGTATGTAATGTGAAAGAAGGAACAATTTTTGTTTTAAATTCTTTAACCTCTGGACAACTAGATAGTGTTTTAAGTGGCTCATGATGAGTATGAGGGATTCAAGCTTAACCATTATGATTGGTTTTACTGAATTTTAAAAATGGTGATTCTTAGACTGTGACACTTATTGCTTATTATTTCTGTGGGAGATGAAACAGGAAATAAATTATAAGTTTTATATATAATTTTGTTATTAGCCTTTCACTCATGGTTATATGAAATCTTGAGAACCTTGGCTTCAGAATGAAGCCAAAGAACATCTTGCCTTCTTAGTAATACAGATTCATTCTGTAATTATTGTATCAGCATAGACTAGTTACTTGGCCAAAGCAGTACAAATTGTAAGCTTTAATACTGGGGAAGAGTGTTCCTGATCTGCTGTTAAGCTTTTTACAGAGTTAATTCAAAAAACCCCAAACCCTGTCAAGGAGGGTGTAGGGAATGAAAGGCTTACAGTAAAAACAGATATCCATAGTAGTTCCTTTTTATGATGATTGCTGAGAGGTTATCAATTACATAACAAATATCAATTATCAGTGTATATCCCAACAATATGGGGATCATAAGACAGGTTGGGCGTTGATTAGATCCAGTTGTTTATGCCTTAGTCTTTTCTAATCATGTTACTTTACACTATTAACTCTTCTTATCACAGTTTAAAATACAAATCATATAGTCTAGTTCAAGAGCATAATTTTTTTTAACTAGACTCTATAAAAGCCTAGTCTTGAGTAGTGAAAAATATTTATTTTGGTGTTTATGCCTACTGGTAAGATTTATTCAGGGAACACAGAATTGTAACCATTTATCACAGAATTTAGCTTTATGATTTCTATGTGCATGTTTAGTACCTTTTTGATACCTCTTTGTTTTACTCAATCCCTTTTCTGTTTTAATTGCTGATGTTTTTCTTGTAATTTAATTTCAAAGGTTTTTTTTGAGGGAATTTAATTTTCAAAGTAATTTTTTAATTTTCAAAATATTTTTGCCTAATTTAGTAAGGTATCCAGCATGCTATACCTTGCTTTTAAAAACTAATAGTTTGAGGTGGTGTTTGGAATTTTGTTTGCCTGCCTCCAGTGTTTTCTGTTTTACCCTCTCTATGGAGGTTTGCATGTGATGTCTGAACCTTGTCAGGTCGATTAAAGAATAAATGTCATGAATGAATTTCTGTCTTCTGTGGAAATAAAGGTTCATACATAACTTGCTGCTTTCTGTCAGGCTTTTCCATCTGGTGCTTTCATGGTTTTGTTTTATAATACCAGAATGTCCTCTTAAAGTTTCTTGGCCAGGTTGCCTTCTTGTCTGGTCACTTTAAGAGCCCTTACAGCCCCACTGACATTTTTTTTCATCCACCAGGACGCCCAAGTCTTTCCCAGCAGGGCTCACACCAATCCCCAGCCTGTGTTCATACAGGGAGGTGCCCCAACCCAGGTGCAGTACCAGCACTTGGCCTTGTTGAGCCGCATAAGTTTCACATGGACCCACTTCTCAAGCTTATCCAGGTCCCTCTGGATGGCATCATGTCTCTCCAGTGTGCCAGCTGCACCACTCAGCTGGGTGACATCCACAGACTTGCTGAGGGTGCACTCACTCCCACTGTCTGTCATTGGTAGAGACATTTAATAGCCCTAGTCCCAGTATCAAGCCTGAGGGACACCACTTGTCACTGATGTCTATCAGGGCACTGAGCCATTGATCACTACCCTCTGGATGTGACCAGCCAGTTCCTTATCCTCCTAAAAGTCTGCCCGTTGAATCCATCTCTCCACTTTGGAGTGAAGGATGTTATGGCAACCAGGTCAAAGGCTTTACAGAATTCCAGATAAATGACATCTGTAGCCCTTTTCTTGTCCACTGATGGAGTCACTCCATCACGGAAGGCCACATGCTGTCCTGCATCACCTCCCTGTCCTTCATGTGCTTTAGCTAAGCTTCCAGAAGGATCTCTGTGGTCTTCCCAGGCACAGAGGGGGAGGCTGGGAGGTCAGTGGTTCCCAGGGTTGTCCATTCTGTCCTTTTTAAAAATGGGTGCAGTTTTTGCCTTTTTCCAGTTCACTTGAATGCTGTGATTTTTCAAAGCAGTCATGGCAGTAGAACTGTTCTGGTGCAAATTATGTATTCCTTCTTTATTCTAGCGTTGCTGCCCAGAACCTAGTAAGAGGATTCCCTCTTGGAGTGGCCGCCCCATCTGGATGGATAAGATGGTGCTTTGCAGAGTGAAGGTCCCACACACCTTTGCTGTTCACTCTTACACCCGGCCCACCATCTGCCAGTATTGCAAACGGCTGCTTAAGGGCCTTTTTCGCCAAGGAATGCAGTGTAAAGGTAAACATTTAATTTTCTTCTGTAGCAGTAAATTTCAGCAAAGGTCTTGTACTTAAAACTGATTGCAAGTGAGGTGGCCGTATACTGCAAAATACGGAACCGTAATTTTTGAAAAATTGAATAATTTTCAGAAGATCACAGCAGCCCTCATTTTCCTTGTGGTAAGCTGTGCATTGTACATTTTTCTGAAAAATAAGATTTCATTGTGTAGATTGAAAACATTGTCATTCTAGAAGGATAGTTATGAATTAATAAAAGCGGGAAATACTTCCTTTGGTTCAGTATCTGTGTTCTAGACTTACCACTAAAGAATTTGTGAATTTTCGTTGTATTATTCTGGTACAGGATACTGATTATTACCTTTTGGTGCCTATGCTGAACTTGCATGGTTTTTATGTAGCTTATGTTAACACACATGGCTTCAGTTCTCAGGCCTTTCCATGTGGTTCCTGGGGCATAACTATTGTGATCTCCTTCTGGCTTTTTATTATTAGTTAGTGCAGATCTGTCAGCTTTGTTGCAGGAAACAAAAGTCTAGTGATGAACCATAAACATTAATATGGAAATGAGTTTCCATTTCTCTCGTGTGAGTTAGTCAAACAGGAGTATCAAAGGTCAGCTTTGTGAGAGAGGTCCCTTGATACATTTTCAGTTTTCTTTATTATGGGGGAGAAAAAATGGTAAGCTTACAGCTGTGTTATCTTTTTTTTCTTTGACTAGTAATAACTGCTGTCTCATGTAAGCAAGGAAGTAGTTTCATCTTTCATTTCTGTTGTTATTTGCAGTCTTTGTAGTCCGCTTGAAGTCTGCAACCTCAGCTGGTTTTGATACTCTTTCCAGTCAGTGTGTATCTTGGATACATATGATACAAAAACAATGAAACCTGAAAAAGATGCCTTGCAGTTTTAATGTATAGATGTTGCTGGCCATATACAATCGCTGTGACTGTATCCAGCTGAACAAATGGGGCTACCACATCAGTTTCAGGGAACTGAATGACACTGGTTAAAAATATTATATGTATGCATATTGTAAGCTTTTATGCATGGAAAACATGCCTAGAGAAATGCTGTGTCTATGTGCAGGACAGAAATAAGTGTCTTAATAGGCTTCCATTTATGCAGTAAAATCCTATACTTATTTTTAATATATCAGGAATTGATATCAAGCAGTTCAAATATTTTCATACTTCCTTCTTCTACAGGTTCTTAAGGTTCCCCACTGACTTCCTTGAGCACATTCACAGATCTTGGGGTCTTTTAGTAGTTTCATGTTTCTGATTACCCATAAGAACCCTTGATTTCTTGATTTAATTCAGATTTCTGTTCAGGCTCTGAGGATGATGCTTGAGATGCTAAGGCTGTATTTATGGTAATAAATTAAATGTGCCTAGAAACATTCCTGGACTCTGAGGTCAGCAGGGACAGAATGACCCGTGTTCGTGAACAGATTTTCTTAGCATTCCAGCCTGGGTGGCTCTATGCAGACTGCCTGTTTGGAGCAATTTCATAGGATGCTCTGGTTTATGAGCTAGACCTTGGAACTGTTTGGGATTATACTAGTGCTGTGGGCCAAAAGCATGCTAAGGGATGTTTGTAGCTATTTACTAGACTAGAGAATTGCATTTCAGTATCCAGGAATGTTTCTTAATGTAGTTTATTAGGATAGACTCAGCCTTCTAGTTTCCTGACAGGATTTGAAATGTCTCTGTTTCTTCCAGCCTCCTTTAAAGTAGTGAAGTAATTGTATTCCATAATATGGACTGAAGCCACAGCTGTAAAAAAGACTGTTCATGGGTCTCCTAGGATGCATCCTTTTAGGCGCTCAGAAGCTGAGCAGTATTGTATTCTGGTCCAGAATTTGGCTCTTCTGATACTAAGAATGGGGAGATAATGGTTTTTCTCTTGTCTGGTCTTAAAAGAAAAACACATTGAGCTTGCTTTGGACAGCAAAAAGAAGCTAAATTATCAATATGAGAACAGTTGTGATGGCAGTAGGAAGTTTTGGAATTCATGGTGGTGATGGAGGAAATGACAGGAATGCTACTAATAAAGGAAATTCCTGTTAATACCAGTAATGTTGTATGCTGGACTTCGTTCAGTAGGCTGCATCTGATACATCGGGTGCTGAAATGGCACACATCCAGGTGAGATTCCATCCCTACATCAGGCCAAATCTGGACATAATGTTGTTCTGTCTACCCTGTGTCAGCAGGAAATGGAGCTTGAGTAGTCAGTCAAATCTGTAATCTGAATGAGAGGGGAACTGGACTTTGGGATTTAGTGCAGAACACATTTGCTCTGATGTAGTTGTGTGATCGTAGAGGCCTCTGATGTCTGCAAGTCTTAGTTGGCAGGTGGAGAAAAATGTTAGAGATGAGACAGTTAAATCATATAGCAATTGAAAAAAGGATGTGGAACAAATGAAAGAATGGGAGAAATTACATCATGACGCAAAAAATAGCTGCAGAAGAAGCTACAGAAGTAGTAAACCATTTTGTACTGGAAGGGGAAGTACTGACATAATAAATAGTGGTGGGACAAATCAACATGTGACATAAGGACAAGATTGTTAATTTCCTCCTGGAGGTGACCTCATTGGTGCTGTCTTCAGTTACATGCAAATGTATGATTCTGAAGTCTGTGTTGGAAGAAGTGAATGATAAATGTTAGTGTCTGGGTGGGAGTGAGGTTCTGGTATCATGGGCTTATTTGTCTGCTGTTTTAGATTGCAGATTCAACTGTCACAAACGCTGTGCACCTAAAGTACCTCGAGACTGTCTTGGAGAGGTTATTTTCAATGGAGGTAAGATGAGAAACATCCTTTCAAATGGTGAGAGATCTTTGGAGGCTGAATAAGATGCATTAGTATTTAGTTCCCTCATCTCTGAATATATGACATCTTTTTATTTATCTTGAATTTTTTTCACTGAGGTCAGTGAAAATGAAAAAGATTCACTGTAAAACTTATACTCTGGTGACTTAAATTTTACTTAATCAGTCCTGGCAAGTTCACTGTGCTTTGCTTGGGATTGCTCAATGGAAATGAAAAATCTAGAAGCCACCCCAGTGTACAAAATCTGAAGATCTGTTGTGATCTGCTTATTGTTCACCATGAAATATATACTTTAAAACGTTAGTATCTGAAGACATGTACCATTTTTTACAACTTTGTCATATCCACAATTTTTACTGGCCAGAGTTAGCTAAGGTGATAGAGATAAAAGAGAAAGGAAGAAAACTCCAAGGCAAACCAAAATGAAGACCTCCACTTTAATTTCTGGAGACCTCAATGAAGTGGGGCTGCTTTCTGAATAGACCTTGCGGAGTTGAAAGAATGTGGAACACTATGTGGAAGAATATTTTTAGAGTATTTTTATAAGTTTTAGACCAGTGTTGAGATGATGAAATAGGAGATAAATGAGCAGATAGGGATTAAAAACTGATTGAATGGGTGAGCATAGAGAATGGTTATCAATGGCAAGTAACTTGTGGGTACCCCAGGGACCAGCAAAGGGTCCAGTCCTGTTCAACATCTTCATTAATGATCTTGTGGGGCAAAGTGTACCCTCAGTAGGATTGCAGGTGACTGGGAGGACTGGCTGATACGACAGAGGGTTTGTGCTGCTATCAGAGGGACTTCAAAAGACTGGAGAAATGAACTCAGGGGTTTATTGGACCAGGTGACCTTCAAAAATCTCCTCCAACTTCAGCCATTCTGTGTCTATGTTGCCTTGTCACACATTTTTTAGTGAAACAAAATTGCTGACATGAAGCAGATCTCATCAAACTCTACAACTTAATTCTTGGGCAGCAGTTGTGTTAGCTAGTGGGTCTGTTGCCATTGCATAATACCGTTCATGCCAA
The DNA here is from genome assembly GCF_001522545.3 of Parus major. NCBI lineage: Eukaryota > Metazoa > Chordata > Aves > Passeriformes > Paridae > Parus > Parus major. Next base: position 33,734,759 of record NC_031770.1, read on the forward strand.
CCTTCTCCAGCTCCCAGGCTCTTTCCTAGACTTGAGTTTGGTGGCTGTGAAGAGCAATGTGCAACATGATGTTGCTGGATTCTGGTTTTACTGCCCTTGTGATGCTAAGGTGCTAAAGGCCACACAGTTTGACGTAATTTTTCTGAAGATGTAAGGAGCAATTTATTTTTGTTCTGTCTCCTACTCTTAATTGAACTCAACCCAGGTAAAAAACAAACATACAAACAACTCCCCACAAACAAAAACACAACTATAAAAAGGCTACAGATGAAGATATTTTTATGTCTTAATTCTTAGTTTTTCACAGTACCAGTTGTACTGCTTTTGAAAACACTAAATTTCTGCCTGCAGAAAATCAGAGGTAAATAAGATCTGTTCTGCTTTTCTCTTTTCCTGCAATTCCACAGTCCCTCTTTTCTTTCTTACTCTTCTTACTATGGACTACAAGAGCAGGGAGAGCAGAGTTAGTTTTCTGTTAATGGAGAATTTCATTTTCACAAGAATAATTCTCTGGGTCATCTCTAGCCATGGAAAAGTTACTTTGTCCTGATTACTTGTGGAACAGAATTACTTAATGAGATTTAGGTTTAGACTTTAAGCTTTTCACTCTGTTTCTTTCAGTATGGTTCATCTAGCAAAATGAAATTGATAATGTTCATTACCATACTCTGTCTTACAGCAAAAATGTGAAGATTTTGTATATTGTAATTGTAGTTTTATGTTTATAAGTCTGAACTGAAAAAAGGTGGGTTTTGGGGGATTTTATTTTATTTTTCTTTAAGTTGTGTGTTTGAAATAATGTCTGACTTGTGTTGTTTCCAGAACCTGCTAGCCCAGGCCAGGACTTGGATATGCCAATGGAAGTTGATAGCAGTGAAATGAACAGTGATGGTAGTCGAGTTCTAGATGATGCTGAAGAGCCCTCTCCTCCAGAGGACAAAATCTTTTTTATGGATCCATCTGACCTTGATGCAGACAAAGATGAGGAAGCTGTCAAAACAATCAGGTAAGTTATAGCATGGATTTCTTTGCTCAGGATGAGCATTGCTCAATATTGTGAGCAAAATGTTTCCAAGCAGCCTAGTTTTATTGCTGAAAGTGTATTTTCCCTTTGTGTGGGGTTTCTTTTTTCTTTTAGCTTGAAAATGTAAAATTCTCCTGTCTCGAGAAAATCTGGGACAGACTAAAAGAGTCTAGTCTCTTCTGGAAATTGGAAAAAGTGTTATGCTATGATGGTTATTGAAGAAATACACCAGATTATCAAATCAGGATAAAATTTACAGCTTTACAAGGCTAATGTGTGGTTAAGGTCTCTGTGACTTGAGCCTAATTTAGCTACTATTTTATATGTGTGGATTTAAAAGGCATTACTTAGGATATTTTAATATTGGTGTCATAGTCTATGCATGTTACACAGTAGTTTGCTTTATGTATCTTGATTTTTCTGAAGTCTTCTATCCAGTAACTGTTAACATAGTTCATTAAATCAAATTTGATCTTTTTATTTCTCTATTGTTCTGAGTAGTGTCATCCTGATTTTCTTAGTCATTCTTAATAAGATGAGCCCAGTTGTATTTGGTCTAACTAAACATCACTGTAGCTCAGGGCTGAGTAGTAAATTTGTGAGGGATAGCATATAACGATACCTCTCTACTTTCAATGATTTATAGCCCAAGGATCTCCTGAGTGGGAAGCAACATCTACCTCTAAGTAGGATTTTTCCATTTATTTCTAGTTGGATTTGAAGCAATTCAGATTTTTGGCATGACAGCATCCTGTAGCCAATTCTGTAGTGTAACAGTATGCTGTGTTAAAGCATCCCTACATTTTGTTTTGAAACTACCTCGCAAGGAGTATTTACAGATGTATCTGTTAGTACCACACGCAGAGCTCTGATGTTAGCCAGGCACCTTGGGGGCTGGGTTAACATCAGTGCTGTTAAAACCTGTATGTTTAGTTAATGGCTGTCTCAGAATATTAGAGATCATCAAACCCTTGCCTGTTAATATACCTTAGTATGGACAGAATTTTCTAATGCAGTTGTGATTTGGCCCTGGTTTATGTTTTTGTAAGTTGAAAGTTTGCTTTGACAGGGACCTTCATTAACAACAATATTATGAAGCAGCACAATTAACTTACATAGACAAGAAGAAATGATAGTTATGCTGATGTTAATTATATTTCTGTGGTGTAAAATAGCATAAAAGACCGGCAGATTTTGAGGGAAAATTATGTCTGTAGGTGTCCTCACTCCAGTGTGTTTCTTCTCTATTCCTTAAGTACTACAATACTTGTCCTAGAAGAGCTAGTAGGAGCTCAAGATGCCTTATCAAATTCATCCTTCAAAATAAATTTGTGTGGGAAGAAAAGGTGTCTGTTCCTGAACATTATGGACTAAATGTGTAAAATGAGTATAACTGCAGTACTGTTGTATTTTAACTTGTTATGTATTAAACTGTTGTATCTTCTTTTTAGTCCTTCAACAAGCAATAATATTCCTCTCATGCGAGTTGTACAGTCAATCAAACACACAAAGAGGAAGAGCAGTACAATGGTGAAAGAAGGATGGATGGTCCACTATACTAGTAGAGACAACCTGGTCAGTTACTTTAGTTTCTTCCTAAATTAAGTAATTTCTCAAGTTATTTCACTAAACTAGTGTATTTTATTTCTGGTTTAGAGTATCATTTGAAAGAACTTAATTGTGATGTTCATTATAAAGAAATCTGGTTCAAGGGAGAAATTGTAGTTTATTCTAAATTCTTCATGTGGTGATTGAACAGTACTTTTTCTTCTCCCCTTTAAGAAGGAAAAGCATCTCTTGATTGTCTCAAATGAATTGCATGTTGTACTTTGGCTTTCCTGAGAAGGTAACTTGGAATAATTTGCTTGTGTCTTCATTCTCTTTAGTAGTTGAACTAAATACTGATGTCTTCTTTTCTATTCTACTATGTGAAAAGGTGGAAGTCATAAGAATATTATGTGTACTGAAATGGTTGAGGGTATTATCCTAATGATCTAGGTGTTTGTAAATAGTTATGTGCAGGTATGGGAGCCCTTGATTCCTCTAGGAATTGACTCTAAGAGTTGTGGCTTGACTGTGTGTCCTTGGGTATGCAAGCACCCTCCAAAAAGACTCTGTTGTTTGGTGCCAGTGCTACCAGTAATGAGCTCTTAATTGAATAGGCAAACTGCTTGGTTTTTTGCATTGAGGAGGAAGACAAGGCAAAATAATAGGGTTCCTTTGTATTGTCTGATGGGAGGAAGTGAATCCTTTTGTTCTTTGGTAGATGAATGAAAAGGATGAATTTAAGAAGTTCCCAGATCTCACTGAGAACATTATGGCATATTGAGACTGTCCATGAAAGGCAGCACAAATACTTTTGCATTCTTTATCTCCGTGGCATCTGATTGAGGAGATTTACTAAGTTGAAGGAGACTTAGAGAATTTAGAGAAGCAAAGTTAATTAAGTTCTGATGAAATCAAGTTGAGGGGTGATAATAGGCAGCTCAGGTTACCGTAATGTTTTCACTTTTTGTGATTGTCAGCTAAATTGACTTCTATAAACGGTCTTTGTGAAATTACCTTAAAAACTATTTCTTTAAGGTACAGTTTTTTAATACCTAGATGTATTTATCACAATTCAAAGTAAGCATCTATTGTATTTTAGACGTGGTTACAGCCAAGACTACATAAAAGTCATAATTATCATCAGCTGGCTCTGAAAAAAATAAGGCCAGATAGCAGACAAAGGTGAATAGCTCTAGCAGAACTGTTCAGGACAGACCTGGTATTCAGCTCTGATTTAAACTTTCAGTACAACCAGTATGTTTTTCCATGGACTTTTTTTTTAAACCTCCCCTTAGAACAGTGATCTGATGAAACACCTTAGCTTAGTTTTATTTTCTTCATCTGTCAGTCTGGCTGCTACCTCGATGACATCAACTGAAAAAAGCCAGTCACATGGAGTATCCTGACCCAAAGCAGGGTACCTCCAGCCAAGCAAGATCTCACAGAGCTTCCTAATGGGAGGAGACTTCCGTATTGGCCATTACAACATCGGCTATTTCCCTTGACGGTTCCATTCTCATCAATGTCAATGTTTCCTATTCCTGAAACAACTGAGCTTCCTATCAGTTCCAGACAGGTTCATTTTAACAGCAGGATCTATGTGCTTCTTATGCTCTCTGGATAACAACTTGTTTCACTCTTTAAAATGAGAAGTTTCTGTGTCATCATCTTTACTCTGTTTCTGACCCTGGTCCCATCCTTTCTCAGAGTAGGGTCTGGGGCAGATTTTTAATCCCTGAGTAAGTTACCAGCCTTTTCCTTAATTCCTCTCCTCCAAAGTCTTTCCTGATTTATGATTTAATAAAGAGCATATATGTTGCCAGGAGGGGTTTACCCTTTTGGTTTCACCCACTGTCCTGGTGCTGTCTGGGAATTTGTTCTAGTTAAGTCCATTTTTGATAAAGTTTTCTTTGTCTAATTCCTATAGGTAGACTTCTCCCTGACTGAAGTGATTTAAGCTCTGCTTAAATATGGCAAAAAAAAAACCCAAAAAACTTTGCTTTTAATATGACAAACTTTATAGAATATAAATATAATAGAATAGCATTTCAAACTTCGTCATCCTTAGTTAGAGTTAAGGGTCTTGGATTTTTATCCCAGATAAATAGAAGTATTTTTTTCACTATATAAGCATGGTGCAAGCAAAGTATCTTAGATTTATACAGCCATATTAGCTTTCTAAAAGCTTCTTTGTTTTGAGGAATATTCTTCTGCTTAAATTACAAGTTATATACAGCAGTTAATCTATGTTACTTTTTGATGGGGGAGATTTCTTGTTGATGGATACTTCCATCAAATGGCTATTTAGTTTGTTTTGGTGTTTTTTTCCCCCCCCCCACAAAGTATTTTTTCATTTGAATCTCATAGTGTATCTGTTTTGTCACTGTATTGACAAAATAATTAAGAACTTGTTAGGCTTGCTCAGTGCTTGAACTCTTGCAATGTTCATGTTAGGGCATAGAGGGAGAAAGCATGACTCCCACAGTTGTCACTAAATTTACATGATTCAGATTTTATGAGAATATGCACCTGGAGTAAAACCTGTCTAGTAATTGTTTTTTCTTATATGAGGTAACTCCTGTTGCCATTGCTTTTGTTGTAAGGTAAGTGATGTTTTTGCTAGTTTGTGGAAATAATTTTGAGCTGCTTCTTCAATTTAAACAAAGTTTTATTTCCAAGGTTTATTTTTTCATTTCTGTAGTCTAAGATTAAACTGTAGATTAATTTTGAATAATTATTACAGTAATTTAAAGCATTTAAAAAATTTAAATAATGAGATAGCAAAAGCCATATGAGAGGTTTATTTCTTATGTAATTGTACTGTGCATTTTGTAGAGAAAAAGACATTACTGGAGACTGGACAGCAAATGCCTCACACTATTTCAAAATGAATCTGGAACAAAATATTACAAGGTAATTAATGATGAGTAATAATTATGTTTCACTTTATTTATTCAGTGATTTATAGATATGAAATCTACTTGTAAGCAGTTTACGTATTATCTCCATTTTCCCATCTCTTTTTGAATCAAAACTGTGACCAGGTTAATTGTTGCCCAAAGCCTGTAAGTGAGAAGGACCAAGACTAACTCTGAGAAGTTGCTTGCAGCTCCTGCTCTAATTCCCTTGAGTATGTCTCTCCTTACATTTTTGCATGTACTGTTCTCCTGAATTACCTGGCGTATTAAGTTTTCCTCACAATTGCCAGAGAATTTCTTTGGCCAGCAGTTGAATGAAAGCTTGGATTTTTGCATTCTCTGGGTAGTGACTGAAATTTTGCATGCTTCTATGTTTTATTTCAACATTCCTCAAATTCAATTACTCCCTACTGTACAACTGAAAGTTTCAAGCAGCATTTACAGGAAAATTTACTGTATATCATTATGTTTATATAAATGAAGCTTAGTGTATTGTCAATGTAGGATTGTGTTTGGTGGTGGAATATTCAGAAAATGCATTTGAATGTGTAAACAGGACTTTTCCCTTTCTTGTCTTATACCTTTAGGTGGGGTTCCAAATCTTGCAGCTTCTTCCTTTATAACACCTCTAAGATCAAGCCTTTTCTCTGTACACCCAGCTAAACTTGCCCAGATCCTTTTCATCCTTATCTTGACCAATGCAGTCTCTTCTCAGACCTCTCTGATACTTGTATTGCCCTGTGCATTCAAAACACAGCTGGTAAAATATGTTCCTTGCTTGTTGCTCCATTATGTGACTGCTTTTAGTCCTTTCACTTGCCCCTTTGCATCCCTTGTTTAATCCCTGCTAAGATCTGATTGTTTGTCTTCGCTGTTAGAGTAATTCACAGTTTTTGCCTTTACATTCATTTGCTCTTCATCTCAACTGGCTGCTGTCTCTTATCCTCCTAATGCCTGCCTAGTGTTCACCTGCTTGTTCACTCCTCTTGCAAGTGACATGCACCTGTACCTTCCCTGGATGTGGAATGTCCTCCTCCAGCTAGTGTGAACTTGAAACCATTTCTTCCTTCAGATCTGTTCTGTAATACTCTTGTTCCATGATCTTAAACTGACCAGGTAGAGGATAATACCTGTATGCAGATAATATCTGCTAGTATCAGTATGAAAGAGAACCTTTACCCAGAATGATTCCGATGTGCAATGCCATGCTTACTGATTAGCATGTGTAACTGCATCTTCTCCTTAATGTCTCACTTCTCCCCACATCATGCCTAAGCTGTATAAACTGCAAGGGGAAAGTGGTCATTCTCTAGTTGTGCATAACTTACCCGTGCAATGGGAGTGTGTTTCATGATGAATATAAATGTAGTTTGAGTAGAAAACAGTAGTTGTATAGAGACCTGTGGTGGGTCTGAAAGTCTGTCTAGGCTTGTATATAGGAATTCATAAAGCTGGGTGGGCAATGGTCATGCGCAGTTTGAATTTATTTATGAAGCTTGGTGTTTTAGTTTTGATTTTTAGATATATTTGTTTTGGTTTCTTTGCAATGCTTGAAGTTATGAGTGTTAGTATACTAAAATATTATGTGCATTTTCATTTTTAAATTTTTAATATCTTTCTTCAGGAGATTCCACTTTCAGAAATTCTCCAGGTGACTCAGCCTCGAGACTTTTCACACGTGGTGCAGGGCAGCAACCCCTACTGTTTTGAGATCATCACTGACACGATGGTGTACTTTGTTGGCGAGAACAATGGCAGCACTCATCACAGTCCAGTTCTTGCTGCCTCCGGAGTTGGACTTGAAGTAGCTCAGGGCTGGGAGAAAGCCATTCGCCAGGCCTTGATGCCAGTCACTCCTCAACCTAGCGTTTGCACTGCTGCAGGACAAGGAAAAGATCACAGTAAGCAGGCAGACAAGGCACTGTTGTTCGTACACTGAAGCTGCTGATGCTAGTGATTCCTTTGGGAAAAGTGCTTTTTAGAGTGAAGTACTGTCTGTTGATTATCTGCTGAATTTGGTGCATCGCTTTCCATGAGTCTCTAAAAAGTGACCCTGAGATTTGTGGGGTGTGGGCAAATCCTTTAATATGTTGTAGCAGGAAGTAGTAAAAAATCAGATTTACAATATGGATTGAGGATGCAGAGTTTTATTGTGGGACCACTAAGAACACACACATAGATGTAAAAGGGAGCACAGATTAGATACTTTTAATATAAATAACTAAATAAATATGTTCAGATTATATGCATACACTTTGAAAGAACTAAATTTGGATGTTTTTTTGATGTAAGCACCTACATATATGTGTATTTTTAAAATACTGTGAGATGTCAGTAGCTAAGAGGAAAAGGAGTTAGTATTGCAATGTAAATACCATCAGTGATGTAAAAAACTTTTTCTGAGCTGTGAGTAGTTATAAAAAGTACCCTGATTTCTTTTAATGCACCTTCCTTCCCTTTTTCTCTGGTATAGGATTATATTCATTATCAAGGCTCCACTAAACTTATATATTGTTTTCTTTCTTTTAAGACATCTCCTTATTCCTTGCAACAGCATTCATTCTCATTCTGTACTGAGATTTATGCTTTCCCATTTTAGTTTCCTTTTGAATTCCAGCTACTTTTTTAATCTTGCAGTAAAGGTTTCTTTTGCAGGAGATTCTGAGATCAGTTTCTCTGTCTCTGATATCTGGCTACTCTGCATCAGCAGCAGTTAAGGACATGTAAATGCTAGTCTGAGGTAAAGGCACTTTCTGTGAATGCAGCAGTGAAACTATGAAATGCCAGTACTGGCACTAGTATTTAATTACAGTGAAGAAACATACATGTGAAATGGTACCTTGTACCTGGCTTTATACAAACATAAAATTCCACTTTTGATATGGAATTTTTAGTTTCAAATATATGTATATCTCTCTCTATATACACCAAAACCCTTTTTGTTTTCTAGCACCTAAGGCTTACTGTTGCTGTCAGATTTGCAAAGACACTTGATTTTTCCAAAACAAATAGTTTTTCAGATAATAATAATAACATTTCATTGACATTGGTAGGGAATAGAACTACAGTGGTATTTGCTGAGAAGAGATATTTTAGTATGTTTAGGATTGTAGGAGTATAAGAAACTACCGTGAGTCGGGGAGTGGCATTGACATATTTTTAGATGACTCAGGTTGGTTTTTTAAACTCTCAGAAGGCCAAAAAATTTCTGTTCTTCCGTCTTCTTCCTACACTTTGTGAATCATGAAATGTGTCTCGAGAGCCTTTAAGGTAATTAGATTTTAGTTAAAAAAAAGAGTCTCAAATACATGCTTTGAAATTAAAAGGCCAGATGGTCTTTTGAAAGAAGGAGGGAGACATTGCTAGTGCCTGAAATACTTGCAGCAGCAGGGAATTTGTAGTGTCACAATGTCCACAAGGCACTATCTAGTTATTATATACCACATTGTGGCCAGAGGTAGTTAGAAATGAGGATGTTCTTCCTGTCTGACCCATGGCAAAGAATCCTTTGTAACCATGTACCTGGTGTTTGGGCTGGGGTATTTCTTTGTGGGGTGATTCTGAGCTAAAGCAAGAGATTACTTATCTCTTGTATGTAATCTCTTGTAGATTTTACCTGCTGTAGATTACATATTGAATTGTGGCATTACTAATTTCTTTACAAGTGACTACTTCTTAAGCCTTACTCTTGCACATTTCAGACACTAGAAAGATGGAAGGAATAATTCATGATTTACCTCTGAGTTATTTTGTAATCTGTAACCATCTGTGGACAAGGGTTCAGTGTGTTCTATTAAACACTTTCAAAAACAGTATCTTTATTTTCTAATTATTTTGCAGCAGATTTTTTGACCTTAGGAATTTTTTTGTCTGATCTCTTTATTGTTTTCCCTAGTGTTCTGTATGGTTACTTCAGTACTGACTTGACTATAGTCAGTAATCAGTAGGCATATGCAAGACTCAGAGTTCATATTTAAGATGCAGAATTCAGGGTGTCATTGAAAATTAGTATTTGTTCCTATCTTCTCTCTGTAAATTTCTTCTTTGGGATAAAGCATAGGTGGCAAAACTCAGACATCTTTTTTTCTCTAAATTCTCTTCAGGATGATAAAGGCTCTTTTCAAAGTGCTAGTTATTCTGTAGTGTGTTTTCTATATACTTTGTAGATGAATTAATTTTTTTTTTCTCCTTTAAGTTAACATAATATCACAGAATTGTTAGGGTTGGAAGGGACCTCTGGAGATCAAGTCCAACCCCACTGACAAAGCAGGGTCCAGGTTACACAGGAACACATCCAGTTGGGTCTGGAATACCTTAAGAGAGACAGACTCCAAGTGGTAGATGTCTTTTAGTCTGAAATGCTTTACTTTGCCCTTGGAAGTCAAAAGAGAAGGGTATTTCCTTATATATATATATATATATATATATATATATATATATATATAAGGTGTATACCTTCCTTGGTATATCTCTTCTTGCCCATGCATCAGTGTTATTCCTGTAATGAAAAATTCATGTCAATGTTGACTGCAGACTGAAGAATTCTTTATTTGATACGTTTACTTGGAAATTATACTTCATGAATGTGCCCTTATATTCCAAGGATTGATGTGCTTCTGTAGTTTATCCATGAAACAAAGATTTTTTTAAAATATATATATTATGGGCTTTATTGCTTTTTTAATTATTGGTTATTGTGTTATTTGGCTTCTTTGATTTGTTTCCTTTTCTTATGAATTAATTCTATATCTTGGTGCCACAGAAGATAAGAAGCCACATTCATTTGACTATGAGGGACCTGCTTCTCTTGCCTGTATTTTTCTTTATTGCTACCAGAAACTGTTAGTCGTTTAATGAACTATGATACAATTGCTATTGCTTTTGCTTCTCCAGTTGTCTGTTGTGTACACACTTGTATTGTTCTACTGTTTTTGTAATCAGGAATAGACAAAAAAAGACAAATAGTCCCAGCAAAACTTCTAGGGTTATTTATCTAATGAGTTCCAGAGTGTGAAGTTTCTGTAGAACAACACTAAAAATCATTTCACTGATACTGGATTAGAAGTCAGTAAAGGGCTTTTGTTGATTTTCATTTTCACTCTTTTTAGAAAAAGTCTGCCCTTTTTATTTACTTACTTGCTTTTATCTTCTTTATTGCAGAAGAGTTGTCTCTAAGCATCTCTGTTTCAAATTGCCAGGTCCAGGAGAATGTGGTGAGTCATGTGCATTGTATTATAGTGGTATTTATTTGTCTGAGTATTATAAAGTATTTGGTAGTAGCAGTGTCTGGATGAGAAAGCACTGTAGGTAAAGAAGTCCAGGTTATAAGCAGGAAGTAACTGACTTACTTGCCATGGTTTTTTTGAATGTATATCCCTGATTTTGGTGCAGCTCAGTGCACCCTCTTCAGGAAAAGTTTGTTGTGTTTTCCTGCTCCATACAGTGTAATGATGGTACCTTTTACAGAGTTTCATTAATGACAAATATAATTACAGCCTAGCCAGTAATAATTAATGCTGTCATGAACATTCTAATGACTCCTGGTTTCTTTTTTTCGTGCATTAGGATATCAGCTCTGTGTACCAAATATTTGCTGATGAAGTGCTGGGTTCTGGTCAGTTTGGTATTGTATATGGAGGTAAATTGCATTACATTCCATTATGCATTTATTAAGGTAGAATGTCTGCTTGATAGAATTATCCTTTTCATATTTGGCTGTATCTAGAATGTCTAGGTGAAGTTAATCTTGTTAAAAGTTGTGTTTGGATTACTTTGTTGCATGTCTCTGCAGTTTTATGTACAGTATTTCTTACAATTAAATTTTTGCATTTACATTTTGTATTGGCATCCTAATCAGTTTAGAATATTTTGACCACAGTTAAATACAAAGCAATCCAATTTGCCCACGTTTAATGATTTTTTTTTAATTGCAAATTCTAACACTGTTGTTTGTGTTTTACAATATTAGAAGTCATGTATTTGCTGTCAGTTACACAGTTTTGAATGACTCCTGAGAGATGTGGCCAAAAGCAATTAAAAAACACATAGTGTGTTTATGGTTTGACAATATGGATGCAAATGTGTTATTGACATACTTGATGTGAACAAATTTCTGTCAGCAGGGTAAAGCAGAAAGAGGTATTCTTTGCCATGAGTGTTAGGCCTAGGTTTCAAGTCCAGTATTGTCACCTAGATTTTAAAATCTTCTGTTGCAGCATATGACTTGTTTTTAGTATGTAATCACGAAGAAGAAATAGTAGCCATGCATATGAACTCTGTTTCTATCTCTCTCTTCTTTTTTTAATCTCATTTTATATCTCAAGTGTTGAGAAAACCACAGACCGTAAATCTGGAAAGAGAGAACAAGTCATAAGTAATGATTTACAAGTGGTAATCTTTCTGCTTCTGTCACATTTTCTTTCTAATCAGGAAGTATTGTGGCTATGATTTTTCTGTGTGCCAACTGTGTAGTTAGATAACTTATTATTTCTAAACTGCTTGGTGGAAATACAGTTTGGTCTGGTTTTACATCACTCTTGAAAGAGGTCAAGTTTTTTGCCCCCTTTGTATTTCTTATAGTGTAGTATGAATCAAAATGTCCTCCCTCTCTTATGAATAGAAATTAACAAAAGCAGACACTTACTTTAATGATTGGATTGTATTTTTCCTAAATTGCCTTGTAGATAAATCTCAGCTTGGTATTTTTCATGATTCAATGCTTACAAGTTCTTGTAAGTATAATAAACTTATAATAAGCTTATGAAATATAATAACTTATAAAAGCTTACAATAACTTAAAAAAAGCTTTCATTAAATTCTTTCTTTTATTGAATGAGAACTTAAAATATATAGGATATGCTTACTTCTTAATATAAAATCAGAAGCTGGAAGAGTATGAAAAGTCTTTTTTATATAAAAGACTATGGTTTTGCTGGCTCTATACCCTGCTTAATTGTTGCTGATATTTGAAGGAGGCTAGATCTGGTAACTTCTGATGTTGGCTTATCTGCATCTGTGTAGTCATACTGAAATAATGATAACAATGGAAAAATTAAGTTGCTTTCACTGTTGTGGGGTTTGGATTGGGTTTTTCTTTTCTGTTGTATTTTTTGTGTCTTATATTCTTGACAAATATTTCCAAAATTGTAAATCAAAAGTTATAGGATATAGATACCCAACTCCTGCATCAGTGAGAACTGTTTCCCTCTGCTTTTCCTATTTTGATTAGTTTGAAAGATCTGAAAAAGGGAGATAGAACAAAACTACTCTTGACATTTTCTTACTGATGTAAAACTTGCACTGAAAACTGGCTGGTTGTGTTTTGTTTAACAAAAGGAACTTTCAAGCTGCTTTTTTGTTATGCTTCATGGGCAATTTCTAGCTGCAGTCTAGCTTGTGTAGTTAGGTGTTTTGTTAGATGGATTGGTTTGCTTAGTGATTCCTTAGTGATCTAGCATTTACCTTGTGTTTTGCATCTAGTTTGGAATTGATTGTATTTGTGCTACATTTCAATATAATTTCCTTCATCTGGTGGAGATAGGCTCTTTATTCATGATGATATTAAAGGCAGGTGCAGTAGTTGCTTGGCAGAGCAGCCTGTGGAGCAGTTCCTGTGCCCTGCCTAAGCCGTGGCCACCAGTGCTGACCAGGGAGCATCAGGGGAGGCTGGCTGGTGGCTGCTGAGGTGTGGCTGGGCTCCCCACAGCAGTGCTGCTAGAACCCTCTGTGCCACTTGCACTGCAGCTGTGTGTCATCCCTGCTCCTAAAATGGCATCCAAACCCTTCATTGAGCGGATAGTGACACTTCTCTTTGGTGCAGGCTTACTGTTCTGTCATCGTTTAGTGTTAAATGTCTCAGATATCCAAGGTCTTGCAGTGTGTGATCCCATTAACCTCTCTCATGTGTCTGAAGGAAACCAGTTCGGTAGCTGTGAAGAAGCTGGGGAAGCATTAACAGCTCTTCACTTAGCTTCTTATGTAGCTGGTGCAGTTTGCAGCGAGGAATAATACATAGTGCTGTCAGCATGGTGTTTTTATTACCACCTTTTCTTGCCACAACCTTTAAGATCTTTTTGATCACAGCAGACTGCCCCAGGTATTAAATGCGTTCCTGTTCTTTGGGGCACCTAGTTAATCTCATGTTCCTGTAGAGTATTAGGTGTGTGATTTCCTGTGCATGTAGAGCCCGTGAAAGTATGAAACCACTGGAGTGGGTTTGTAGATGTGTCTTCACTTTGGCCTTGAATTGTTGTTGTTTTTACAGGAGAGGCAATATTCTGTGGAGTAGTTATTACTTGCTCATGTGCAAGTTCCTTGCACAAGCAAAATATATCCAATGTCAGTCTGCGTGTACCTGACAGCAGAGTGGTAACTGGTTTAATTTTGAACTACAAAATTCCTGTGGAGGCTGATCACGTCTATTACTCTTGCACCATTTGCAGTTCTAAATATAAATATGGTAATATTGTACACTTGAGAGAATATACTGGTTTCCCCAAAAAGGAATTTCTGCTGTAAGGTTTTATAGCTGTGAATTGCTTCTGCCTCTTGATAGTTGACACTGACTTTCTGTTTAGGAAAACATAGGAAGACTGGAAGAGATGTGGCTATCAAAGTCATTGACAAGATGAGATTTCCAACTAAACAGGAAAGTCAGCTTCGTAATGAAGTAGCCATACTCCAGGTATGAAAGTGTTTTGGGATCATGTTGGAGTTTTGTCTTAACTAGACCATCAATGAGATTTTGTATTGTGTGTAAGTGTTCTGAATTGATTTTTAAATTTACATCTGTGAGTACTTTCGGAAGAGGGAATCCTAAAAAAGCAGGAACTCCTGAGTACTTGGTAGAGTTTATAACTTGGGGATGATAATCTGCCCCACTGTAGGGGATCCCACTAAAGGCATGTACTTTGGCTTTGTGTTTTCTCCCTCAGTTTTATTTTCTGCTGTTTTCCACTACTGGCTTCTCAATCTTTGAGTATTGTTCTTATACTCTGTAACTTGAATCCAGAACATGCATAAATGTTAAAATTAATTGTTGCAGCTAATTTGTGTTAAACAAGTTATCCTTAGTAGTTGACATGTTTCATGTTTGGACGTTGGTTTCAAGCTAGTTTCCTCAGATTCTTTTTTTCACCTCTACCTATTTAACTGTTTTTTTTTATTTGTGGTTAGCATTTCTGTGTAATTCAGGATACTTAGTACTGTTTTATTTTAGTGATGTGCCTATACTACTTTGTTTTAGAATTTGCACCATCCTGGGATTGTGAACCTGGAATGTATGTTTGAAACCCCAGAACGTGTCTTTGTTGTGATGGAAAAGCTGCATGGGGATATGCTAGAGATGATTCTTTCCAGTGAGAAAAGTCGACTTCCAGAACGAATAACTAAGTTCATGGTCACTCAGGTGCGCAGTCAGTTCCTCTGCTTTGAGAGGAAAAGCTAGGTTTGGATTTTGTAATTACAAGATGAGAATTTGGAGAAGGGGTTTTCTGTATTGCTGTTTGAAAGAGACATTATAGAGAGCTCTACATCTAATAAAAATTGAATAAACAAGAAGTTTGAATGTTAATTATGTTAATTCTTTTGGCCCTTCTTTCCCAAGACATAACATTATAGACATATAAAGGTGAATGTCAGAACAGTAAGCATTCAAAAAGACAGAGGAGGAGGGGGAAAAAAGGTTGGGGAAAAGAAACCCCCTTGTTTTCAAGTCTTGGTAGACTTGGTAGACTTGAAAAAACAGTACTTCCACAGTATATATGGGTTAGTTCTTAAGCACTTGTTGATAAAAATTGCTGTATTGGTTAGAGTGTATCTTTTGACACTTCTGATCTGCTTGAATGTGTTCTGAAAGTGTTCTTTTGTTTTGTAGATACTTGTTGCTTTAAGGAATTTACACTTCAAGAATATTGTGCACTGTGATTTAAAACCAGAAAATGTACTACTAGCATCAGCAGAACCATTCCCTCAAGTGAGTGAAGGTTAAACAATACTTTTCATTACTGTTCATTGGGTTTTTTAAAGCAGGATTGACACTGCTGCTTAAAAAGCAACCTCTTGTGGGATTTTCAAGTGACTTCTAGAATTACTTGAACTGCATTATTGTATTGCAGTTGTCTCTCTTTTTTTTTCTCTTGTCTCACTAAGTGCTTTTAGTGCATTGTTCTTTCTTATTCTCTGAGGAGGGCTTATTGACTTGGGGTTACATGATGGACTTGATCTGGATCCTTTTATCTCCACAAGTGCCTGCTGTGTTCAAGTTAAGGAACTGTTGCATGATCATGAGGATTTGAGCGTTGGTGCACATGCCAGCTGTTAATGCTTTTTACTGGGATGTTCTGTCAAGAGCTGGCTGGGTCTGAGTTCAAGCTAAAACTCATTATTTGATTTCAATGTAGAATAAGCCTCCAGCTTCTGGAATATGATTAAGAGGAATATGATTTGGCTGGGATTCATTTGTGTTTTAAACTTTGATTCTATGATTTTCGAGAGGGAGGATTCACCTCTGAAAATGAGCTGGATGAGATGGAATCAAGATATTTTTTCCTTATTTGCACACTTGTGGCCATGTAATACACAAACAGCCTCAGACACGAGTCTATGCAGGGCCAGTTCGATCTTGATCTGAAGTGTGGCTGATCTGCATGCTGCAAACCCACCAACCTAAAACCTTAATGGACTGGTTTACATGGGGTTTTGTTTGCATAACATACCATGTTTAAGTGATGGCAGAAAGGGAGTGAAGTCAAGCAGAGATTTCTCAGTTTAAAATGTGCTGCTTTTGCAGGTGAAGCTGTGTGATTTTGGCTTTGCACGCATCATTGGTGAGAAGTCTTTCCGGCGCTCTGTGGTGGGCACTCCTGCGTACCTTGCCCCTGAAGTGCTCAGGAGCAAAGGCTACAACCGCTCCCTAGACATGTGGTCAGTAGGAGTTATTGTCTATGTGAGCCTCAGTGGTACATTCCCATTTAATGAAGATGAGGATATCAATGATCAGATTCAAAATGCAGCATTTATGTACCCACCAAATCCTTGGAAGGAAATTTCTAGTGAAGGTAAAGAATGAATTTTCTCTATTAGAATGTTTGTGTGTGTAGGTAACACATTCAAATGCTTAAACATCAAGGTTCATTTAGGAAGGTGAAAATTATCGATAGCTGGAGTTTAGTAGACTATGCCAAAGTGGATAAATATGAGGTAAATGTATTTTTGAAAGATAAATCGTGAAATATAATGCTTTAGATCATCTTCAGGGCAGGGGAGTCAGGAGATTTAGCAAGAAAAATTAATTTCATGCATGATGAGTGGGATGAATAGTCTGACACTTCCCAGAAGTCCCAAAGGAAAGTTAATTTATTTGTGGGTATTTGCTGAATGCTGGCATATTTTATCTGAACTATAATCACAGAAACGGTTCAAAGTTGAATCTGGAATTCTAGTTTGTGCATTAGGAAGTACAGATTTAAGGGTCAGGTCTGAACAACCTAGAGGTTTACAAGGCTGGTCTCTAGAGCTCTCCAGTGCCAGCTTTGGTTATATGTTGTTACCATGTTTAATTAATACACAGGTAGATGTGGAAGGATATATACAAAAGTACACAATAGTGGAAGTACTTGTATCATTGTGGAACATGGGATTATGCTCTTATCTGAAATCACTAAAATTAGTAGGGGAAAAAGATTAACCAATAACACAGTAAAGCTTTTAGTATTTCCATCAAAAGTAGAGGGAACTTACTCCATCCTTATTTTGTAGCCTTATTTAACATAAAGCAAAATTAAAAATTCAAGAGCTTGGTTAAATTTAAAGGAGTTCATTGGAGGATACACTCACACATAAAAAATTAATTTCTACTGCAGCATGTGAAAGATGAGGGAAGTGATTAATATTTAAACATTATAATTTTTGTCGTTCTTTGTCAGCCATTGATTTAATAAACAATTTGCTTCAAGTGAAGATGAGAAAACGTTTCAGTGTCGACAAGTCCCTTAGTCACCCATGGTTACAGGTAAACCCACCTGCCTTTTTTGCTGTGTTTATAATGGGTGAATAATTTTTTGTCTGAAATCCTTCAGAGGCTTATGAAAACTGCAGCTGTCACATGCTGCTAACAAGCATTCATGAAGGCTGGAGTATTTCTGGTTTTAGCTTTGCATTTGATGTGCTCCAGGGTTCTGACCATCTGTGAATGGCTCTTTCCTCAAGGGAAATTTGTCTTACTGTCCCTCCCAGCTTTTCCTTTCTGTCTGACAACAACATGGGTTTACTCTCCTGGCTTCCCCCCAACTGTGGGCAGTGCTGAGTGCATGGAGCCCTGTGAAATCAGCATGGAGGCAAACACTGTTTGTTCAGTGCTGAAGTGGACACACAGCCTGGTGTGTGACATAACTTGTAGTCTGTTTAGAACAGGTTTGTTTGGAATGGATTTTATCTGCTGCTTTGACAACCTTAGATACTAGCCTGTTTAGTTTTGAACTATTCTTTGTGGACAGTGTTGGGGCATATTGTGGGAGTGTGTTTGGTTTTGGTTTTAGTTTTATTTATATATTTATTTTTTAACAGATCTTGTTGTTATATCTTGTGGTTATTTACACTAGAGACAAACTGCAGAATTTATCTGTGGGAATGTAGTGCAGGTGTTTCTTAAAACTGCTTCCTTAGATCTCCTTTACTCCTTAGGATTATCAGACTTGGCTTGACCTCAGAGAATTTGAAACACGCATTGGAGAGCGTTACATTACCCACGAGAGTGACGATGCACGCTGGAAAGAACACGCTTACGAACACAACCTGGAGTACCCCCAGCACTTCATTATGGCTCCTAATCCAGATGACATGGAAGAAGACCCTTGAACTGTTCATTACGCTGAATTGCAGTAAAGAAGGATACGCCAGGCAGAAACTGAAGCTAAGTTTTGGAACAGCTATTGCTCTTTCCAAATGCTGTACACAGTTTGCTGTGTAAAGCCCCAGAGGATCCTGTATTGCCATGGGAATAGACTGTCATCTGCTTTTCTCCATCCCTGACTTGAACTCTGAGTGGTTACTGGACAATGGGATAAAAAGCCCTGTTGGGTAACGTTTCATCGAGCTGGGTGGCTACAAAGCCATTACTGAGGAGCAGCGTGTACAGACTGAATGGTTGGTGTTCTTCAAGGGCTTTTGTTTTTTTTTCATAGCCTATGCAGCAAGAGTTTTGTACTAGTTTTCTAATCCCTATTTACTAGGCCATAGAGGACTGTATTCTGTTGCTTAGATACATCTCCTGTTTCTCAAACTGTGGATGGTGAAGAGACTCCATAAAGAAATCAGTACAGAATACCTTGGCTAAAGCAAAACTGGGTGGTTTAGTTGAATACAGCTTCATAGATGAAGGAATGATTTGCTGCTGTTCAGACAGTTAAATATGTGTGTCTTGGCCCTAATTGAACTTTTTACAGATTGCAACAAAAAACACAAAAAAAAAGCCAAGAAAACCCCTGTAACTTCTTACATTCCTCTTGAAATGCTGGCTGACAGTCTGAGATGACAATCAAAGCTGTGCTAGGCTTTTGTCTGTTAAAAAAAGCAATAAGCCACAATAGTGTGCTACTGGGCAAGGCTGGCATGTCACTGTTACACACCTAAGGCATTTTGCCTTAAAACTACACAAGTAATGCAGAGAGAGCACACAAGACTTGATGTAGCATATTCTTTCACTCTGGAAGATCAGCTTCTAGCAGAAGGATGTAGAAAAATAGGGAAAAATACATGCAGCTTTATTCTGTCGTTTTGAGTAATAAGATTTTAAAATTTTTCTAATTTTTTAAGGTTCCCTGGACTTACATCAGGAGTAGTTTGTAGCCTGCTAGCTTGTTATGTTAACTCTGCTCAAAACCTGGAAGTAACAGTGGATACCACATCGCCTGTTGCTTCTGCCAGGGCAGCTGGATTGTAGGAGAAAGGACTTTGCCTTCCCACCTTAACCTGCAGCCCCTCCCATCCTCTTTACTGTGCTCAGAACTGTTTGAGCTGAATGAACAGTCCAAAAGCAACTTCTCAGTTTTTTCTGTGCACATGCCTCAATTGAAGGATTCCCAAACACTGACTGGACTTGTGGCACAATAGAGGGGTAACAGCAGTGTTCTTTGGAAATTATGCCCTTGGAAAGTTCAAGTTAATGATATTTCAAAGAAGTGTGAGGCAAATTTAAATTGTTTAAATGCAAATGGAAGAGAGTTTTTTGTTTTAAAAACCAAAAAGGGTGAAATCCTTTTTTTGTGGGATAACAGTGTTGAGGTGCTGGATGGCTGTATTGCATCCCTGATGTGCCAAGCTGCTTAACTAGAGCTTAGTTGGAAGTATTTCCAAAATACTGATACAGGCTTGAACTGCAAAGGCAGTGAGAGGCTTTTGGGTATCTCCTCTCTCCTACAAAGATTTTTCTTTTTTTGTGTATAGATAAGTAATTTTTTTCTACTGCTATTCAGGTAAGAAAACAGGTGAGGAGATTTTTAAGTTGTTAGATATACCTAAAATGTTACATGGTTAGTTCAGAGCTGGCAGCTACTTGCAGTAGCAGTGGTCAGTGGCAGCTGCAGAAGGATGTGCCCACAGGTAGGTTTGGGTCTCTAACTCACTCTTCCTTTTTCCATTGCCCTTTATCTATCTGCCACTGCATTTTGTAGGTGTCTGTGTTGGCAAAGGCTGAGATCTGGATTCTTAACCCTGTTTAGGGAGGGTTTCAAGACTGATTGTTCAAAGAGGCACTGTTTTTCACATCTGTAACCAGAGCAATCACCTCTGACATTGGTAGTTTGGTATTTGCCTGCTCTTGGCAAGGAAAGCAGTGCTATTTTTCAACTTCCAGTGCTCAAGTGACCAAATTTCAGTGAAGTCATTGCTATATTCCATCCTGACTGTAATAATGTAGATACCGTTTGGTTTTAAACTTCAGGGTTTTTTTACTTGAGCTGTTACTGTGTTATTTTAAGGGAGGAAATAAAGCAGCTCAGTCACTTGAAAAAGCACAACAGGAATAGAGGAAGGAGGGGAAAATACTGAAGCAGAAGGACTGGCTTTTGTCTCTTCCCATGAAGTCTGCTCTGCTTCAAAATATTATATGAGCTATTTATTCTTCAAGTTGTATTAAAAATAATGCTGTTGGCCTTTGGAGGAGATTGCCTGATCATATGCAGACTTACGGGGCCAGACAATAGAAGCCACAAGCAGCTAGTAGTCAAGAAACCAAAAAAATCAGACTTATATTATGAGTAAAATTCCTAGAGTAGTAAAAATAGCTGAATTTTTTACTCCCTTTTTTCTACCTTAACTGCAGACTTTGACAGCAGTAGGTTACAGTGTTTAATACCCTTACCCCTAGAAGAATTAAGTTGCATTCATTCAAGCAATAGTGCTATGGTGATGCTAGAAAAAAGCTCATGTAAAATTTATAGCCTCAAAATGACACTGTCAAGTACTTTTATATTTTTATACACCCCATTGTTTGTAAATATCCTCTGGTAAGCTTGAAAATAAAATTTATTTCCCTATCAGACTCCTTTTTATTGATGTGAATTATCTCTCCTATCAAATGTTCTTGGTAGTAAATGGCTCTATACTTTCTTGTTTGTGGATTTGTTATTAGATATGTCCTGCTGCGGAAATTCTGCTGGCAGGAACTCCTTTTACGTGCATCCTGTCACTATTCTCTTTATAAAAATATCTTTAAAGGTGTCAAGGCATCTTGATTTTATTCAAGTACCAAAGCTTGAACATATTTAAAGACTCCTTATGGTATTGACAAGTTTTGATTCCCCATGTAAATATTTCACTCAGTTCTATCATAAGACCCCTAAAGCACTGTTCATTCTCTGCTCTGTTGTGTGCTGGTTTCTTTATCTGCAGTGTTTTATTTCCACTCATACTGCTTTAAGTAGGTCAGTCAAGAGTTTTGGTGTGCTGCACCAGACTTATTCTGAAACAGCCATCACACATTTTGCAGCAGTATTTGAAATTACTTTAGTAACAGTTCATTAAATCCAGCAACAGGTGGTAGGGGAGACTTTGATTCTGGCTTATCTTTCTTGTCAGGATGTACAAGTCTGTGGTGAGGCAGCAGGGCAAAAAAATTAAAACAGTCCCCCATCTTCTCGGGATTCATCAGCATATCATAGCTGTGGAGTAACTGCTCACGAGTTGCTGTGTCACCCAAATTCTGCAAGAGCACCTGGGAAAAAAAAAAAAAAAGCAGGTTGAGCCCTTCCTGTATACCTGCAATCTCTTCTTGCATCCTTTTCACTTAACAGTACTGTGCTGGTTGGCAGAACTGGTGAGATCACAGGTGGTGGTCCACAGCCCATACACTGATGCAAGTTTTGCATTAACTGCTCCCAAATATAATATGATCATTTTACTTTCAGGGATCTGGAGTAACTAACATGTAGCAGAAGCAACTTTCTGATCTCATACCTACATGTTATTTCGAACAACTTCATTTTAAACCCAAAGATTTTTACTAAAGCTCTCATGCTGCTCAAGAGTATTGCCTGTGGACTGGGAGAGTTCTGTAGCTGTGAGCACTCTCGTACCTGCAGTCGGAGGTCAATGCCCATGTTCTTTAGAAACTCCCGCTGCTTTATGGGGCCTAATGTGGCTGTTTTGCCCTGTGCCATCTTTCGAAGGTAGCTGAAATCAACATCTGCTGTCAGGTCTGCTGTGCCTGGAGCACTCAGCACATCATGAAGTTTGTGATTCCTGAAACCCTGAAAATGAAATTGGAACATTACACTCAGCTGTAGTCCAACCATCATAGCCAGTAAAAATTAAGCTGTGCCTTTGAGTGGTGACAATAGCAAATTATACAGAGAAAATTTGAGATAAATGGAGTAAGAGCTCAGATTACCCTTTCCATCTGACAGAAACCCTTCTGGGTGCTGATTAAGTAGGAATTACTCAGTTTTAAGCAGTTTTTGCTACTATGCCCACCTACAAACTGTGTCTTACAAGAACCTAACGATCAAAGATAACAAGAGTCTTTTGGCTTATTGCTGCAGGGCAAATGCCTTACCCTGAAAGTGTCTGTTTTGGTTCCATCGTGGCCATAATCTGCAACCAGAGCAGCCCCCCCATCCTTCTCTATCCGGCAGGCAAGCCTCTGCACAATGGCACCAGCCTCAGGACACACTTCCACGTGGTCTCTTGTTTCTTCTGGCTAGTGCAGAGTTCAAAGACCAGAACACCTGTATTAGCAGACAAGCACAAAGCAAGTATCCCTCACACTTGGTGTCTTGGGGCTGCTGCTTTGCTGGGACATGCAGGTACAGGAGGTGATTTCTAGGCTACCTATACTAGCTTGAGCTAGTTTTTGCTATCACTCATTCTCAATTAGTATTTTCTGAGTGCTGGATTTCAGTCACCTCTTTAATAACCTGTAGTCAAATGAAAATTTTTCTACCAAGAGTATCTGTATCAAGTGAAACTTCCTTACTGTGGTACTTCAGGAAGATAGTGCTGTGTGAGACTTAGTAGCTCATATAATCTCTGGTACTTAATTAGCTTTGGGTATCCAGTGCACTTCAGGAAGAAACCACAGCCACTTCCTGTTAAAGGTCAGCCTGGCACAGAAGCAGGCAGCTGCCCTGAGTACCCTTCAGCAGGCTGAGAGCCTGGCTGGGGCAGGGCCACTCTTGAGATGTGATGCCACAAGCACCGTGCAGAACTCTGCCTGTCACTTCTGCCTTGTTTTGCTCTCTGAGACATTTTGTGTGTTCAAGCTCCTATTTTGCAAAGTTTGACACTCGTGGTAATTTCTGTGCTGTAGTTTCACAGCTCACAAAGCTAAATGCTTGTGGACATTTTAAGCTGTATTCATTTATAGCCTGAGAGCTTCTTGCTGTCGGAGTAACTGAGAAGCACTATGTGTACTTTAAAGAGTCAATAAAGGTGTAGGGATGAGCTCTGGTAGGCAGAACCTCACCTGAATAAAGTTTTGTGTCGCAGGGGTCCTGGATGGTGACAGGACAAACCGCAGCTGGTCAGGAACTTCTGGATCAATATCCACCAACACCTCACGCCAGCCTTTCTCTGTTCGCTGTTCAAGGAGCCCAAAGTACTCATGTTACACTCCAACAGGTACCACAGTATCCTGTTCATTTGATTGAACTAATATGTCAAGCCTTTTCACAAAGGGTTTAGGAGCAATACATTATTAACCACTATTACTCATTCCTATTTAATTCTAGTAACTGCCTTAGAAAAAGCTT
Source organism: Parus major (assembly GCF_001522545.3). Classification (NCBI taxonomy): domain Eukaryota; kingdom Metazoa; phylum Chordata; class Aves; order Passeriformes; family Paridae; genus Parus; species Parus major. The sequence goes on from NC_031770.1 coordinate 33,758,494, forward strand.
GTGGTGGAGTCTCATTTGCAGAGCCAACAAATACAGGTTTAATTATACTTTAAAGGAATTAATGATGCTCTGAAAAAAGATGCTGCCTCTCCTATTGACAGTGCAACATTTAACTTATCAAAATAAAAGATTTGATTCTACTGGTGATTTCCATAAATTATCTACTGCTGAATCATAACTAGGCTCTATTTTGCTGCTCTCATTACTATTCAAATGAAAGCCCTTGTTTTTTGTTAGTAGTATTACAGAAAATCATGTAGAAATTAAAAGCTGCATAAATGTAGCATAAGAAATAAAAAAACCCCAAAACGTTAAGTTTTCTCAGCAGACAGAAATCTTTATCTTTCTTCGAGTTATATTCAATTATAATTTATATTACATTATATTGTATTATTATATTAGGGATTTAATATATATATATATGCTCAATTCAGTTATATTTCTTCAAGTTATACTCAATAATAATTACTAATTTTACTGTTATCAGCTGAATTAAGCCTTATTTGTCCAAATTCAGTTAGAATTATTTAATCATCGGACACAGGGCATGTGTCTGGTCTGGTACCTTAATTCTGTTCTTCCTCAAAGAGAAAAGGTGTTTAAGCAGATGGTCACAATTACAATAACAATCTTGCTATACCTGAAACTTATGTATTGGCAGGGCATCAAAGAACTCATGTGCTAGGTAAAAGCTGTAACCTGTGGGAAGGTAAAAAAAGAATGCATTAAATTATTAAGGCTTCCAGAGCAGCTTCCAGTTTAAAGAATTTTTGATTTTTAATGAATTAAGCTAGTTAATGTGGTTATGAAATAATTACAATTACTTCCACTTTCACACATTAAAGATACCATTTCTACAGCTAGCTCTAGTTTCCAGTCTATGAATTTTAGATCACTATCTTGTGAAACGAGATTCAGGCAAAGGCAATAAAGGTTTGGGTTTTTTTTTAACCCCACTAAACGTCAGAATATAGGAAATTGGGTAGCTATCCCTAAATGAAGATAGACAGAACAGATAGCAGTGATGAAAATGAATCAAGATCCTGCCTCAGACATACAAGTGAGAACAAATATGTATATAACTATTTTTCTGTCCAGTGTGAAGGCTAGCAGAGATGCCCTCTGCTATCAAAAGCTGTCAGTGAAGGACAGGCACCATCCCTTCAACAAGGCATTCAAGCTCCTTACCTGGTGGCACATCTTGAATGTCTCTGTACCAAAAAATGGGAATTCCGGTCTTGCTAATGCCTTTCATGTAAGCAGACTCATCCTCAGGGTTTGGCTGCACTGTCCCTCCTGTCAGCATCACTGCTTGGATCTCACTGAGTTTGGGGCTCACTTCTACCAGATGAACAGAGACTTCACATTTACTAAGAACAGAGGCGAGCTGCTTGAAGACCTATAAAGGCAGATGAATTCTATTAGCCACAGTCTTCTGCTGAGTACATTAAAGGTTTAAGTATTAACCTTTCTTTTCACTATTTACTATTCACTATTAATTATTCAAGATAAAAGATTTTAGTTGGCTTTCACTAACAAAACAATTTCAGTGAGACTGCATTTTTCTCCTTCAGTAGGAAGTGTTTCTTCATAAATCTTAATAAAAGCTGCTACACTTCAGAAAAAATGGCTACACATTACAGGGCTGTAAAGTCAACAACATGAAATGATAATTAGGAAGAGTTGTAGCAGCTCCTCTAAGACCTATAGAAGGTCTAGCATTAGGAGAGAAATGGTTCCGTTTTCCCTGCCACCTTAAACAAGTGTTTGATATCCCACATTTCACTGTTTTCATTAACACATCTAAATAGAATAAAAGTTCTTATGTGGTGCTAAATTCCATTGGTAATCTGTTTATTAATCAGCAGCTTTTTAATTAAGACAGCCATGCTTTGAACACAAAGCATTAACTCAAAAGAAGTAAGGCCCTGAAATGCCCAAACACAATTTCATTCTGTGTTACTGTACTCCCGTTTTGCTCCCTGCACTAAGGTTTCCATCCCAGTTAAAACATAGTGACACCTTCCTAGATGGTTTTCAGTTTGGATAACGTTTCCTTACACAGAAATAATTTCCAATGCAATATTCCTGCCTTCCCCTTTTGTCCAGTCGTGTTTGGAAGGTCACAGGTGTGTCTGTGCAGAGTAAACACGCTGGCCCCTGTTCTGCTTCCACCTCAGAGTCCTGAGTCCCAGAAACTTATCTATTCTAATTAGAATCTGAGCTGCCAACCTGACTGATCTGGCTACTAGGGCAAAACAGGCTACTACTGACAGCAAAACATCTTCCCTTCAGATTTCACTGTAGCTGTGGAACAGAGCCAGAAACAAAGAACATGAACGGTTTTCACCTACCCGCAATATATCCTCAGTGAGGGTGCCCCTCCCTGGGCCCAGCTCCACCAGCTGGAAGGTGTTCGGTTTGCCCATGGCCATCCATTCACTAATGTACCATATTCCTATTAACTGCCAGTGAGAAACAACACACAGGTTACAGTAATAACTTCAGCACTTGTGGGAAATCATACCTAAAATAACTAAGACATGGCAACATTCTGTCTGGGTATTTTAAAGTGAAGAATAATTTTTAAGTTAGGAAGAATTATGATACATAACTTCACATTCTTGTCTTTAAGTATTAAAATTGGTCATGGACTGCTGTCAGCCCAGCAGAAGCAACTCTTCATCAGTAAATGTGGAGAGTTTGTTCTGGCTGGAGCAAGAACTTGGCTCAAATGCAAGTCACTGCCCAGGTGCCTTTGTACAACTCTTCTTCCTGACAATGCATTTACCAAAGTGTCATTGGGGACAAGATTTAGCTACTCTTCATCTCTGGAAACTTAGTGTGAGCCAGACCAAACTCTGGAGATAATTTTTGAAGGGAGTTTCACACTGGAAAATCACCATAAGCCTTTTAAAGCAAGTTCTGTATTAAAGTGTTACTAAGCACAGATGGTGTTTCAGACAAAGGACTTTCTGAAAAACAAAACCTCCCTTCCTCCCTTAAAACCAATTTTTCTCTTGGGAAATAACCTGAACCTTGTCATTGCTACTCCAGTATTTTGACATTGATAAGATATTTGAACACTGGCTTGGAAATCAGTTGGGATGGAAATTGGAAGGGCCAATCTGTGGGCCATCTGGACTATCCCCCCTGCTCAACAGGGTCATCCTAGAGCACACACCACAGGACTGTGTCCAGATGGCTCCTGAATATCTACAGTGAGGGAAACTCCACAACCTCTCTGAGCAATCTGAGTGCCAGTGCACAGTAAAGATCTTCTTTGAGTTCAGATGGAGCTTCCTGTGCATCACTTTCTGCCCGTTGCCTCCTGTCCTACTGCTCAGCACCAGTGAGCAGAGCCTGGCTGCATCCTCCTGGCACCTCCCTTCAGACACTCACAGCCATTGATGAGCTCCCCTCTCAGTGCCTCTTCTCGGGGCTGAACAGGCCCAGCTCCCTCTGCCTTTCCTCCTAAGAGATGCTCCAGTG
>NC_031770.1:33762145-33915654 GCF_001522545.3 Parus major
GGGGCAGGATCACCTCCCCTGGCCTGCTGGTAATGTCCTTCCTAATGCACCCCAGGATTCCATGGCCTTCTTGGCCACAAGGACAGGCTGCTGGCTCATGGCTTGCTGTCTACCAGGATTCCAGCAAGGCCCGCGTGGGTAAAGTAAAACAAACAACTTAAGACACAAGGAACTGCGTTACCTCTCCGAACACCTGACTGATTTCAGGCGAGGTGATGAAGTCCCCGCTCTCACCGACGCCGCCGCGGCGCGTGTAGTAACCCTGCGAGGGGGAAGCGGCACACGGGCCGGGGCCGCGGTGAGCGGGGGCCGAGCCACGGCCCCCCCAGCCCGGCCCGGCCCCGCCGCACCTGGCCGGGGTTGGTGAGCGCCTCCCGCATGTACTCGGCCACCGTGACCGGCCCGCTGGCCCGCAGCTTGCGCGCCAGGTGCCGCAGCAGCGCCCCGTCCCCGCCGGCCGCCTCCGCCGCGCCCGAGCAGAGCCGCGCAGCCGCCGCCGGAGCTGTGGGGAGAGCAGGGGAGAGAAGGGGCTCAGCGGGGCGGCCCCAGACGAGCGGGAGGCAGAGCGGGAGGGAGAGCAGGGGAGAGGCGGCGGTCACCGTGGGGAGCGGTGGCGGCACGGGGGAGCCACCGGCGGCCCGCCAGGAGCGCGCGGCACACGAGCGGCAGCACCATGGCAGCGGTCCTGCTCCTCCCGCTCCTCCTCCTCCTCCGCCTTCTTCTTCCTCCTCCCTCCTCCTCCTCCTCCCGCTCTCGGCGCGGTCCCGGCCGCCTGCGAGAGGCCGCGGCACGGGCCGGACGCGCGTCACGCGTGTGCGCGGCAGCTTTTCCGGCGGGCGGCGATGGCGGCGGCGCTCTGGGACTTCGGCGTGGGGGACCGGAGGAAGGCGGGCGGCGACAGCGGCGAGGAGGAGAGCGACGATGACGGTGATGAAGAAGCAGAAGGCGGAGATGCGGGAGAGTTCACACTGGACGAGGTGCTGCGCCTCGGCGGCACCAAGGTAAGGGAGCGGGCGGGGGGCAGCGGAGCACGTGGCGGCCGGGACCCCCATCCCGGGACGGGCCCTTGCGGGGCGCCCGGTGCGCGGGGTGCCACGCTGATGGTGGGAACAAGTTCTTTGCTCAGGGGTGGTGAGGCACTGGGACGAGTTACCCAGAGAACTTGTGGATGCTCCATCCCTGGAGGTGCCCAAGGCCAGGCTGCGTGGGGCTCTGAGCAGCCTGGTCTAGGGCAAGGTGTCCCTTAACACGTCAGGGGGGTTGGAGCTAGATGGTCTTTAAGGTCCCTCCCAACCCAAACCATTCAGGGATTCTGTGCAGAACCCTTGGGAGATTTGGCAAACCTTGTACCAGATCTGCCCGTGACAGCTGTGCCCTGTCTCCACAGCAAGATTATCTCATGCTGTGTGCCCTGGACGCGGAGGCTGAGATGGTGGACGGCGGCAAGAAGGACACGATCGATGACCTGAAGGAAGGGGAGCTGGAGGCGTTTGTCAGCTCTCTGGGGCTCAACAAGTATGCAAAGAGTTGCCTGGTGGTGGAGGGGGATGAGGATGATGATGGCAGCAGCAAGGAGAAGGAGAAGCCTCCAAAGAAAGAGAAAAGCAAGAAGGAAACAAATCGTCCTTCGCTAGAGGGGAAAACAGAAAAAAAAGGAAAGGAAAAGGCAAGCAGTGTGAAAGACAGCAAGAAGAAGCAGTCTGGCGGTGATCAGGGCCAACAGCCTTCCGCAAAGAAGGAAAGGCTGGAAGATGATTTTGAATTTCATGCGAGGCAAGCAATCCTGATCAAACCGGGGGGCAAGTGGTATGATCTAGAATACACTAGTGAATTCTCTCCAGAGCCACAGAATCAAACGCTTTTGTCCAAGTATAAGGCCCTGGCGCAAAAGCTGTATGAACATGAGACAGACCTGTTTAAGAATAAGACAGACTATCAGAAGGGGGCCTCTTCAGCGTGGATTAAAACTGTTGTGTCCTCGGGTACCTTGGCCGACAGGATGGCAGCGATGACCCTTCTCATCCAGGACAGTGCTGTTCACAGTCTCCAGTTCGTTGAGAACTTGATAAACCTCATAAAGAAAAAGGGCAGCAGGCAGCAGAGCCTTATGGCTTTAGATACTTTCAAGGAGCTTCTCATTACAGATATCTTACCAGACAATCGGAAATTGTGGTCTTTCTCGCAGCGACCACTTAACAACATAGTGCAGATGTCGAGCGGCAACAAGGATTCAAGAGACAGGCGGTTGATACTTTGGTACTTTGAGCATCACCTGAAGCTGCAGATAGCAGAGTTTGTGCAGGCCTTGGAAACACTGAGCCATGATTGTCTGACAGCCACAAAATCCCGAGCGCTGGCGGTTTCCCACGAGCTGCTCTGTAACAAGCCCGAGCAGGAGAAAGCTCTGCTGGTTCTGCTGGTGAATAAACTGGGTGACCCTCAGAACAAGATCGCCACCAAAGCCTCTTATCTTTTAGAGACGTTACTTCACAAGCATCCAAATATGAAGGGAGTAGTGTGCAGTGAGGTGGAGAGGCTTTTGTACCGCTCAAACATCAATGTGAAAACTCAATATTATGCTATCTGCTTTCTAAATCAGATAGTCCTCAGTCATGAGGAAAGTGCATTGGCTAACAAGCTGATAACTTTGTACTTCTGCTTTTTCCGGAACTGTATTAAGAAAAAAGATGTTGAATCCAAAATGCTCAGTGCTCTTCTTTGTGGGGTAAACAGAGCTTACCCTTACGCTGAGACTGGTGATGAGAAAGTGAAAGAGCAAATGAATACCTTGTTCAAAGTTCTGCATCTTGCGAACTTCAGTACCAGTGTCCAGGCCCTGATGTTGCTGTTTCAGGTGATGGACTCTCAGCAGACTGTATCAGACAGGTACTATGCAGCGCTGTACAAGTAAGTGGCAGGTTTGCATTTTTATATAGATTTCATTTTAAGAGGTAGTCACCATTAATTTAAAGGTGTAGAAATGCTTTGCTTTTAAGATCTTGCTAGTTTTGTTTTTTGTTGGCTAAAATTTCTGATGTATTGTAGGAGCTGGAAGAAAATGCATGTGATTTCTTTGACTTAATATGGGGATAAAAACAAAAGGTAGTGATAGGCCCTGAGAACACAGATGAATTTCATCCTTTGCCACTCTTCTGGTGGCTTGCTTTACTTCCAGATGTTATTTGAAACTAATTGATAACTATTTCTTCTGAAATCACTTTTACAGGTAAAAGTAATTGTAAATTAGGCCTGTAAATAGCCTAAAATCTTGTTTCCTTTTTTTTTTTCCCTTACTTTGAGGAAGAGGAATATTGTCTTAAATTTTTTAGATGATTTAATTTGTGTAGCTGGAAAGCCTCGTGTTATAAAAATACTGCTTTTTTCTTGTCCCAGCTGACTTAGATTCTTCATAAGATCCTTACAGGTTTCTGTTTCAATGACCAAAGGGAAGTTACTGATTTTTTAAAAAGGGAATTCAGGTTCTTGGAGAATGTGCAGTGTATTCAAGGGCCTTACTGTGCCTGGCAGCCTGGAAAAAAACTGGAGCAGAAAATCAACTTGCCAGTACAAATGTCTGATCTGATTGTGAAGTGTGCTGATTTTTAACCATTTGCTGTCTATTTTTTTAAACATATGAACAAATCAGGTTAACATTGAATAACTCAAATTTCACTACTGTTTTCAGTTGAGCTCAGTTTCTTGTTATTTCCTTACAATATATTGTTTACTGAGGCCAGTTTTTTTTGGTTTGTTTTTGAATCTTCAGTGTCTCATGACAGCTCATGACAGCTCAGGATCTTGATCTTAATGGTTTTAAGTACTGAGCAGCAAACTGTCACTAGTGTTTTAGCTGGCACTCTGAAAAATGTAGATAATTGCTGTTAATAGCAGTTGTTCTCTTGTGTCCATTGTGACAATCTGCAAAATTTCTCCTGTGTGTCCTACAGGAAGCTTCTAGATCCTGCTTTAGCAAGCTGCTCCAAGCCATCTATGTTTCTAAATCTTGTCTATAAGTCTCTGAAGGCAGATGTCGTGTTGCGGCGTGTGAAGGCCTTTGTGAAGAGGCTACTTCAAGTCACTTGTGGACAAATGCCACCATTCATTTGTGGAACCCTCTACCTTCTGTCTGAGCTACTGAAAGTAAAACCAGAATTAAGGGTCCAGTTACAAGATCATGTGGTATAAGATGATTTCTTTATCTCATTGCTTTTTCAATAAGAGCTGTTTTCATAAGCACCTTTTCCTAACCTGTTTATTAGTAACCATTTGCTAAGATGTTTCTTGAGGTGGGGAGGGACCATTGTAGTTGTGTGTTCTAAGGAGTAAAGTTCAATTTTAAGTGCTCTATCAAGGACAAAAATCTGTGTTTCTTAAACATCAACCATCATTTGTTTAGATTTTAAGTAGCTCAAGAACTTTATGTGCATTTTTCTAAAAAATCAGAGTAAATTTGGAAAGGTAAAGCTGTTTGCTAAGGTTTTTTGTTTTTTAGGAGTCAGATGATGAAGAGTGCTTTAAGGATCAAGAAGAGGATGAAGATGCTGAGGAAAAATTTGCAGATGCTGACAAAGAAGTAGAAGATGGAAAGAGAAGTACAATAGAAAGTTCTGCTAAAACAAACAATTCAAATTCATCAGCCTCGTGGGTGCATCATCTGAATATGGGAGGTAAGTCAGCAAGAAAATATATAATTTAGCAGCTAAGAGTCCATAACAGTGACATGTTGGTCAAGAGTTGTTGTATCAAATTAAGTGATTTAAACATTATATAAGTTTTTAAATTGAAGTTTGGTTGAAAGCAGCCAGTCAGAGGAATTTATCTGTTACCTCAGCAGTGATGAAAAGACTCTATGACTAGTGTATTTCACTTGATGCCGTTTGTAATAAACACATTATTTGTGCCTTAGCTGTTAATAGGCTTGGAGTTCTTTGCTTCCATGTTCAAGCACCTTCCAAGCAGTATAGCCAAGGTTAGGATGTGCAGCTGCTCTCTGGCTTGTGAAGCCTGCTAGAACAGTTTGTCCAGCTTTGAACTTGTGCCCAGTTTCTCTCCTCCCAGAAGGCTTCTGGAACAGGCCAGGGCTTTTCAGGGCCTTCCTTGGATGCAGGCATGAATTTAGTCTATGCACCTGATCTTACACTGTGAAGGGCAGCTGAATGCAGCCTTTTCCTGCTGCCAGATCAACCCCTGGCCTGTCCAGCTGGGAGTGATGGGCAGCATTACTCTTGTGGGGAAATGAGAATAATATTCTTGTAAAGTTGCCTGAGAAAATTTGTTTTGCATTCCTCCACCTTTCAGGCAGGAAGAGTGGAGCTTCCTATGATCCTATGCACCGAAGTCCTTTATACTGTGGTGCTGAAAGTACAAGCCTTTGGGAATTGAAGAAGGTAGGACATTCTTGCATTGCTGTTGATGTGTTTATAAGTGTGGCCCTTGTACCGAGAGAGTAAAAAGAACTTGGGTATTCTAGAAGTAGCTACTTGAGTAACAACAGAGACGTTAAAGCTGACACACTGTTCAGCTTTTAGCTTGTGTATGTTCCATACAATACTGATATTCTTGAGTAGGGAATAGGAATCTTTTAAGTGGCAATTTGGACAACAATAATATTTTTTGACTATTGGATCTTAGCTTTGATAATTAAAGCTTTTCAGTGTTGACTTAAATAAAATTGTAGGTGAAAATTTATTTAATGCAGATAAAAGATCAGAACTTGAAGTTCTTCAGTAGCTAAAGTGCTTCATCAGCCTTGCACTACTATGTGTGTGTCAGTTATCTGGTAAATCACAGAGTGGTCTTACAACATATTTTGTAATTAGAAATAAATGACTGACTCATGTTTTTCAGCTTTCTGAACATTTTCATCCGTCTGTGGCCCTGTTTGCAAAAACAATTCTAGAAGTAAGTGCTTTTGCTAGCTTGTTGCTTTGAAGTTTGATACTTTATGTTAGGTGTCTTGCCATTTGAAAAAATAGGTTATAAAGTCTCCTTGCACTTTGTAGGTAGCTGGCAGCTCTGTGGAACTCTATCATACTCTCAAATGCCAAGCTTTTAATGGAATTACAATGTTATATGTGAAGGAGACTGCTCACAAAAGTTTTAATTTAACTTAATTTAATTTAATTTCATGTAGGTATTATATGATTCTTAAAACTTCATTAGAGGTTTTTTTGTATCTTTTTATTTATTTTTTTTTTAAATATGAGGAACCCTACTACGGTAACAATTTCTTTTTTAAATACTGTTGTGGTACCATGCCAAAACCACTCAAACTTTCACAAATATGTATTTAAAATATTTCTTTTTCATTTGACTATATGGTATTGAAATGATGTTGAGTATTAACTGCTGTTAGCACAGTACATTGCAAGGCAGTTTATCACTGAAACAAAGCAAAGGAGGTGTGGTTTAGTTAAGAAAATAGTGAAATTGAAAAAATTTCAGGTTTTTCAAACCAACCAGGTCAGGGCTATGTAGTATAGTATCCCCAGATCTTTATCTTTTTAAAGTATGTTTTCATGTTGTTGAACTGATTGAGTCCTCTGTGTTTAGATGGTGTCTTTCTAAAATGAAGACTTCAATGTTTTTTGGCTTTTTTCTTCTTTCAGGGAAATCACATTCAATACTCTGGTGACCCTTTGCAGGATTTCACATTAATGAGATTCTTGGATCGCTTTGTGTACAGAAATCCCAAACTCAGCAAAGGCAAAGGTAGGCACTTCTCTGTGCCATGTGGCTATAGCTGCTGTCCAAATTCTCATTCTCTCAGATTGGCCTTGCCAAGTGTTTGGGGTGCATGTGGTGGAAGAGAGGAGTGGGATCAGTCTTCAGGGCTGTGAGAGAGATGTCTGCAACCCGGGATCGGCTGACAGTCACATCCTGCTGCCCCTTACACTGCAGTGCAGAACTGCTTATTGGCAGGAATGAGCAAGACACAGGGAGATGTAAACACTACAGAATGGTTGAGGCTAGAAGGGACCTCTGAATTCGTGGGCTCAAGCAGAGACACCTGGAGTAGACTTTGCAGGTGACTTGAATGTCTCCAAGAGTGGAGACCACTCTGCCTCTCTGTGCAACTTGTGCCAGTGCACAGTTGCCCTCACAGTGAAAAAGTGTTTCCAGGTTTTCAGGTGGGGTCTCCTTTATCAACTTAGGGATCCATCATGTGATTCTCTCCAGTGTGCCCATGTCTGCCTTGAACTGGAGAGCCCTGACCTGGGCATGGGGCTCCAAGTGTGGTCTGACAAGTGCCAGGAAAACCATCAGCCTTCTTTGCTGCAGGGACTCAGTGTTGGCTTATGGTCAACTCTGTGTCCACCAGGACTACCAGAGTGTTCTTAGCCAAGGTACTTTCCAGCTGGGCAGCTCCCAGTGTATACTGGTACCTGGGGTTGTTCCTCCTTCCGTGAGGAAGGTTGTTAAATTCTTCCCCTTGTTAAATTGCAGGAGGTTTCTGTCAGCCCATTTCTCCATCCTCTTGAGGTCATTATGGATGGCAGCACAGCCCACTGGTCTGTCAGCTGCTCCTAACAGTTCTGTATCAATAGAATAATAAAATAACAATAAAATAAACATTCCTTTCTGATTTATATTCTGATACAGAAAACACCAGCAGTGTGGTAATGCAGCCGAAGAAGAAGCAGTTTATGAAGGATATGCAAAATCTTGCAGGTAAGTTAGCCCCTTAAGTTAGTTAAGATTATGATGACTAAAAAATCCTTGGTTGGTTGATGTAGATGTGTCATCTGCACTGTCTGTGCTGTTTGTGGTAGCAATAAAAGAAGGTGCCGTCCATCAGGAGTGCAGTGGTCATGCCTGATGTTCAGGATCAGACCTCATCTTCTTGTAAAGATGTATAGAATCTTCACAGATGGAACATTGGATCTGTTGAATCATTTGAAGAAAAAATGATGTAGAGAAAACCAATTATTCTATAGCCATTTTTATTATGTTTATTATGGTTGAAAAAATGGCTTAAATACCAGAAAAATGGATCTGTATAATTATTTAAATCACATTAAGTTCTTTCATTAAATGATATGGATTACTTCATACAATGCCACAGCTGCAGCTGTTAGGATGAGTGTAAGGTTTCTTTGGCACGGTTATTTTGGTAAGAGTCTTCCTGCCTCCAGAAATAAACTGCCTTTTATCCAATCCCACTGTTTCCAACAATCAAGAGTAGGATTTGGTGTAAGAACCAGCAGTTAAAAAAACAGAGCAAACTATCATGATACTTGAGGAAAAAGAGGTACCATCTTCTATGGTAGAGTCTCTATAGCATTCCCAGGAATGTGCTTTTCTACCAGCTTTGGCTCTGTTGCGTTGCAAAGAGGTTGTAGTTATACAGATTAGTAAGTACTGATGTACTTTTGTGGCTGGTTTTATGGCTGGTAAAGCTTAACAAATTTTAGCCTATGCACTCTACCACATTCTTTAGTTTATTCTCAGTTGAAGGAGCAGGCTAAAGATTTAGGACAGAATTTGGGGAATTTAAGTGTTTTACAAATGAAACATGATACAAAAATAGGGATATATTAATATGGCTACAGAAGTCTGCAGTTGTTGCATGTAGCTGATTTCTGCTGAGGTGTAGGGAGCTGAGATTGAAAATCCTCTGGTACCTTGTACTGTTAATTTGAAGAGTCCTTCTGTGAGCGTGCTGATCTGGCTTCAGAAACTTGGACCCATGTCACTTAGAAATGATTGTAATCCGTGCCCACTGAGATAATCCCTAGCCTTTCTTCTTTTGATTTAGTTTTGAGCAGGTGGGAAGGGGAATGTGAGAGGGTAAAAAGCTCCTCCACAGGATTCCTGGTCATTACCTTAGTTGATCTGCCTTTGCATTGTCATATTTTGCCTCAGTTCCTCAGAAATGGAGGCAAGTGGAGGCTTGATCCCTTCCTCAGCTGGCGCGTGCTCTGCAGCTCCTGACAAGCATTTCTGCTGCCAGGGAACTGTATATTCAGTGTTCTTGTGCATGGCAGCAAGTTCATCTTACTCCCCACTTTCTTTCCTGTTACTGTTTTAAATGTATTCCTGCTGTAGGTGATTGTGTCCCCCTGCCTTGCTGATACATAACTCAGAACCTGGTTAGGGCTGTGCCACTGGAGTCTTTCCAGAGGGCCTTTTCCATACTTCACAGTGCAGTACAGTATAGGCACTGTGTTAGTTGGAAGAGGTTTTCAGAAAAGCTCCCCACTATTGAATGAATGACACAGTGTGTCTGCTTCTGTCTGTGTGTGCTGCTTAGCCTGTGGAAAGAATAACCAGCATTTCAACTTGGGGTAAAATCAGTTATTTTGTTTTTGCAGTCAACAGTAAGGAATTCCGGGCCAAAGACGAAAGCAAAATCCCAGTAGATGAAGTGTTCTTTCACAGGTAATGGAATACTTGTGAATGTTCATTTTAAGTGTTGTTTTTTGGATGCAATACCATTAAAGCCCACTGGATTTTGTTAGTATTCTCTGGTATTTAAAGTATTTGCAAGTTTTGGTTGATTTGAGTGACTTAAGATGATAGTGCTTTTCTTAGACATAATGTTAACATTTGTCAAAAGCGCTTAGGAAAGAGTATCACCTACAAACAAGAGCAATTTGGGATTGTAGTTTAAGTAAATTAAGTAAACTGACATTATAATAGAGAACCTTAAGTAAATGGGTAATAATGAATATTTTGTGGGTTGTAATTCTTATGCATTAGAGATATATATAATGAAAGCTGGAATATAGCTTATGTTATTAGCATCAAAGCTTATTAGTATGGAACAAAGCAAAAGAAAGTCAGAGGAGCTACTTTTCAGAGTATTTAGTTTTTTATTACTTATAGTTCTTTCTGTTTCTTTGAATTTCCTTTGAGATTACGATATTCAAATGCACTTGTAATACTAAAATTGAAGTGATATGCATTTGGCAAAGATTTGTTTTTATTAGATCAAAATACTGATTACCTATGTCTCCTTAGGAAATTATTATTTGAATTAACTTCATTCATTATAAATTATTGATACTATAATTGAGGAATATACTATTAATAAATAAATAAATAAAACAGTGGTGTTAGTTTTGAGATTAAAGAGATTAAAAACATGCTCCTGCCTGAAAAGTTAACAGTATTGTTACATTGAAGATGGCTGAAACTGAGATGGTATATTTAAAGTCTTACACAAAAAATACTCTTTTGTATATGGTCAAAATTGCCTTCTGTATTTGGTGGTTCTTTGACATGAAATGAAGGTGAATAAAGATGACAGAAGATAAAACTAAGACCCAAAAGAAGCAGGCTATGTGAGAAAAATTAATAAAACTTGATTGGTGAATGTCTTCTTTATTTTTCCCAATTATAATCAAATTTAATTTGATCCTTTCTTCCTTCTCAGCTTGAGGCAGATTTTTACATCTTTGTGGTGCACTTTATTAAATTCATTATGTTAAAAATAACTTCTGCCACCTTTGGCCAGTGGAATTTCATTGTTTTAAATATTACAGTAGTGAGTGACTTTTTGAAAAAGAACAGAAGTATAAATCTCTTGATTTTAGATGTGTTTGAAACCATCAGTTTTCAACTGGCAACATACATGGAAAACAATTTGCAGGTTTTTTTAATTAAAAAAGTGATAAAGATCATCTGTAATTTTGTATCTGAGAGCAATATATTATTTCAGATTTTATTCAAAGTTCGATACGAAGAGAGAGAAACAGAAGCGTCTGGATGATGAAGAAAGTGTGGAAGATGTGGATGATGATGAATTTGAAAGAGCATTGGGTAAGGCTGTGTTCTTGCAGTAACTACCCCAGTGTTCCCAGATTTTTCAAATTATTAGTTTATCCTTTTTATAGTTCATGTTGTGTGAAAGAACCATATAGAGGAATGTGGGAGTGGGAGAAAATTTGCTTTCCAGTTGCTCTTTGTGCTACTGCAGACAGCAGTTCCTGTTATCTGCTGTGTGAGCCAGCTGGGTGGTCATTTGTAAAAGCGGCCTTGCTCCCACCAGGGCAATAGGCAGCTTGTTTGAGGGGCTGGAAATTGTCTGATTTTGAACTTACACTTATGAATAGCAGTTCATGCCCTTTTGTTCTTTTCCTAATGTAGTCTGAGTAACCTCTTCTAACAGCATGTAACATTTACCTCTAATTTTTCTTCACTGCTTGGCCTTTTTCAGTCTTGATTACAGTTTCTCTCACCATTTCTAATGTCTTTCGTGAGTTCAGTAAGGTCAGTGGTAAACTTCTGCAGTAGCCTTAGCTATTCCTGTAGCACATACTTTGCTTTGGAATTAGTGTATGATTTCTTCCAGAATGTAAATTTGTTAGTGTACCAGAAAATGTCCATTATTTTAAATTTTACTTATATGTATTTAAAAAAAAACCCCAATACAGTTAACTCTCCATAACTGTTTTGTACATATTTTGAGAGAAAGCTACATTATTTTATCAGGGTTCTTAGTGACTCAAGTAATGTGGTCTTAGTTGTGACAAGAATCTGTTACTAATTTCATTTGTCTTCTATTAGTGCTTCTAATGATAATTTGCTTCATAAATTCAGAAGCTTAAAATAATGACCCTATATGTGAAAATTGGATATTTTGCAATGCTAGAATCATAGAATAGTTTGGGTTGGAAGGACCTTAAAGATCATCTCATTCCATTCCTCTTGCCATGGGCAGAAACACCTCCCACAAGACCAGGTTGCTCAGAGCTCCATCCAACCTGACCTTAAACACTTTCAGGGATGGGGCATCCACAGCTTCTCTGGTCAACTGTTCTAGTGCCTTACTACCCTCACAGTAAAGAATTCTTTCCTGATATCTAATCTAAACTCTGTTTCAGTTTGAAGCCATTCCCCCTTGTCCTGTCACTACATGCCCTTGGAAGAAGTCCCTCTCCATCTCACTTGTAGCATCCTTTAGGTACTGGAAGGCCTCAATAAGGTCACCCTGAAGTCTTCTCTTCTCCAGGTTGGACAACTTCTGTGCTAGGAGAGGTGCTCCAGCTCCCTGGTTGTTTTTGTGGCCCTCCTCTGGACTTTCTCCCAACAGGTCTATGTACTTGCTAGATGCAATGACTTGCATATTTCTTTGTCGTAATAACGTTTTTCTTTCTCCCCAGATACTTTTGAAGCTGCTGATAATGCTGTTGTTGGCCAGGATGACCTTGATTTTGCTGGGTAAGACTTCAGATTAGTTCTTAATCCTCTTGTCTAATATCTACATAGAGTTTTATTCTGTAAAACTAGATAGACTTTTTTCAGAATGACTCAGACTATTACCTTGCAAAAAAGGCATTATCAATTTTACACTGAGTTATGCAGGTTTTCTGCATGTCCCATAATAGTTCATGATGACCTTGGTATGCCTATAGTCCTTAAATGAGACCTGTAGTCTTTGATTGTCTTAATTAATTAATTAATTGTTTATTTTGTACAATGGAGTGACCCAGTAAGCAGTGTAAAATTTTATTTTTCATTGTCTCAGGTCTCAATCTATTTTGTACTGAGTACAAAAGGAAGTAGAATGAGGCATAATGGCACTGCTGTCGTAAGGACTGGCTGTAATTGGACCTAACAGAGTTAATAAGCTTTGTGAGATCCAGAGTCACAGAGCTCAGTTCTCCTGAAGTCAGCACTTTGATTAATCATAGCATCATTTAGGTGGGAAAGGACCTTTAGGTTCATCAAGTCCAATTGTAAATGATTAAGTAGCTTCTGTTCTACTCAAAGTATCTATAACGCAGGGTTTGAATTTGTACAGAGACCTTTTTTCCTTGAGGTGACAGCAGAATTAAAGTCTAAACTATTTGTGAAACCCGAAACATTTTTGTGATCTTGACTGGTGTTTAATAGAGCAGCCTGTGTGTTTTGCAGAAAAGACTTTCTGAAAAGGAGCAAACACACAGAGGAGATAAAATACTGAAGCTGTCATTTCTACTGATTTCAGAACAGGATTCTCTCCAGAATGTCTTCAAATGGTTGACTTTTATAATACAACTGCCTATACTAATGTTGAAAAAATACCTGAGTGTATAATATGTATATATTTTAGGTTGCAGCCTACATTTGCAGTAGTTTGCAATGATGTTGAACTTTCCTAACATAGTGTTTGCCAGTAGATACATGTGATCTAGATGCAAAGAGTATTTTTCCAGATGAAACGCTAAGCTTGTTACATCTTCTTTTAGGAATATAAAAAAAAATCCCAAAGGAGGCAAGAAAGGCCAAGGTGGTAAGGGATCTGGTGCTGACTGGGAGGATTCTGATGATGAAGATGACTTCAGTGATCTGGATGATGAGGAAGTCTCCTTAGGAAGTATGGAGGAAGACTTTGATGAGGATATGGATGAAGAGGGAGGTGTATTTATGGATGTGTCTGAAGATGATAACGACTTAGGTAAAGTGCCATTTGTTACCAAAAAACAAGAAGAAAAAGCTTTAAAAATAGGTTATCTAATATGCAACTAGATATGCAAATTCCAGTTTAATGACCTAGGTGGGAAGTTTGGCTTTTAAGCAAAGAAATGGCAAGTCTTTCTCTGTACAGTGAAGTCTTAAGAGAAGCATTTCCTGGCACAGTCTCCTAGGCGAGAGTGGGAATTAGGCATCTGCATATAAAAACTTCCAAATGAGATATGTTTCTTTCATGCTGAAAATTGGCATAACAACAGTAGCTTTATACACAAATAACTGGCTTCAGTAGGCAGAAATGTTAGAAGAGCTCAAGAAGAAAAATAAAAACTCTGGTAATTGGTAATTTTTGTATTTCTTTAGACATAGTTAATGCTGATTTTCTTTTTAGATGCACTTTTATAGAAATGTCTGTCTTACAAATAACAGCTTACTCTTGTAATACAGCTATGCACTGAAGTTTTTACTACCACTGTAGTAGTAACTGATTCTTGTACCTGCATGCTTTTATTTTTTCACCTGAAAAGCAGTTAACACAGAATAGAGTGCATGTGCCTGGAGAAGCAGAGATTAATGGAGTATTTCAATGAATAACTAAAGGTCACATGAAGATGACTGAGGGTAGAGGAAGGAAACTGTTTGTACAGTTGTTAACACAGTCTTTAATGAGATTATTATTTCACCAAACTTACCATGCAGTCATTCAAGGTTAACTTAACGCCTGCTTTTAGCTTTTGTTATTTTATGTATCATGATGTCATTCCCTTCTAGTGCTGTGGAAAAGACATAAAGAACAGCATACCTCAGACCAATTTTTAATTGTCCAGCTTGAGGAAATACTAAATTTGCTTGTGTGCACTGCCTTTTAAAGATTTGGACCGTTATGATAAATATGCCTAAAAAGGAATTTTAGTCTCTGCTGCACTTTATATACACGTACATGGTGTGAAAATTGGAGACTGATGTATTTGGATTTTTTTCCTATCAGACTCAAACAATGATGTGCAACTGAAATCCATTAGTAAAAAGGGCAAGAAAAAGAAAGATACGAATTTTGCGGGATCACTGGAAGGTAAGAAAACACTGACATGAAACGTTAACATAAATAAAATAGTCCAAAACTTTAGGAATGGAGGGATTTACTACAGTAGATTGTCACATTTTGGATCTAGGTGCAGATTTGAATAAACCATAAATGAAAAGGAGGTTGTCCAACCAGCATAATTCAGAGTAACAATCTTCTGTTGAAGACATGAGAATTGAAGGAGGAATAGTGAAGAAGGATGGAGTTGTACTGGTGATTTGTGCATCTCTTACTCCTGATGCACAGATTTGTGCTATTTAATTCTTGGTTGGAAACTTTTTTTCCTTTTCTTTTAAGGGAGGTGGGGAACAAAGATTTCCAGCATTGCTAGTTCAGATGATCTCATTAAAAATTCTAAAAATTTGAAATGTGGTAAAACTTTATTTTAGTGTCTTTGGGAACTCGAAGTTGTGTTTCATAAGAATAATACTTTTTGTTTGAAGGACCCAGACGAGGAAAGAAGAGAAAACTCCAAGATGCTGGTATACTGGCATCTGCAGAAGAGGTGAGTTTGATCAGTGCTTAACAGAAAGTGATCAAGCATTTTACCTGTTGCTTTGTAACAGAATTCTAAAATTTCTCTCTTTAAAGTTTGGCTATCTGCTGGATGAAAATGCTGGGTCTAAGTTTGACAATATCGGAATGAACGCCATGGCCAACAGAGATAATGCAAGTAAGTACATACTGCAAGTAGCAGGCAGTTGTAATGCTGAGACCCACTTCTTTCCCTTCAGGTTCTGTACGTGAAAAGATGAACCACCTTTTACTGGAATACAGGGTCAGGAACCACACAGCAGGGACAGTAGCTCAACATCAGTAAGATGTGATATTTTTCTCCAGTGACAAGAGATTCCCAGCACTAAATATTAACTGGGAGTAGTGGAGTGAATAAAGCTTCAGAAAAGAGGGAGAGGCTGTCACTGGCCCTTTCACACCGTAAATAAGGACAGGCACGATGCTCTTTGTCAAGCATCTGTGTGAATTCTGCTCAGGTAAAGCGTCCTTGATTCCTTGGGAAGGGAAGGCATAAGGTATTGCTGTCTTTCCCTACCTCTTGGACTGTGTCCTTGCAATATCAGTAAAGCAGAAAGTAGTTTTCCCAAAATAATTCTAATGAATTACATGTGTATATGTTGGTTGAATAAAGCTTTGTAAAGCTTTTACAAGTCTTGCTGGTGCCACCTGAAAAACGTTAGGAGCACTCAAACACTACTCCTGACGCAAATGTGTCTAGCATTAGTAAAATACAAAGCAACGTGTAAAACTCTAAGATGGTAGGGTTTGTTTTGTGAAATGAAAAAAACCCACAGCTTTCTCAAAAAAAAAGAGGCAGTCTGGACTTTATTAACTTTTATAAATACAGTAGTCAAGTTTTAATTTTTACATGATTCATCTGTATGCCATATCATGGTCAGAGGTATCCATCGACTCCTTATTTCTCACCTTGCCTCCTACAGATGTCAAACAGATCCAATGGGAAATAGAGCGTGACAAGTGGCTTCACAACAGGGATGTGAAAAGCATCATCAAAAAGAAGAAACAGTTCAGGCACAGAGGGCTGAAAAACAAGTACAAAGGCAAGAAATCAAGACGATGAACTGGACGTCTTGATGTGGACATTTTAAAAATAATTATTCTTAAATATTTTTTTTTTTATTTAATCACACATCTTTCTTACTTCAGTTCTTGCTGCTTAACCATGTCATCTGGTCATTCTCCCTTATGCCATGAATTCCAGACCACTCATTGGATTTGTAATAAACTGAAAAATAGGAAAATCCATGTCAGCTCTAAGTTAGACGTCTCTGTCAAGCAGCCCCTTTGTGGCTAGTTTTATTCAGTGTATAACCCTCCAGCTCTGAGATCTCTATCCAACAGCCTGACACTCCAGCCATGCCTTAACAATAAAAACTTCTGCAGTGTCTCCCGGGGAAAGTTTTAAGCTAGCCTAAGATCGGTTTTATATATTAAGATGCAACATAAGCTTCAGCCATCCTTCTGAAGCCAACAACTACAAACTCACCTTCCAGAATTGATGGAAACCTCTTCTGCATTGTGTATCTGAAATCTGACAAGAAAGATAAATTACTTTCCCAGCATATATTAACATGAATAATTAAATGCACTATTTTTCTTACTTGATTTATCAAAATTTGTTTGAGCTCTTTAGTTACAGCCACCATTAAATAATGTGGTAGGAATTTATTTATTTAAAATAATTTGAGTAAATAACTTGAATAAATAACTTTATTCAGGTTACTCATACATGCAGCCCCATCATCACAGCATTTTCTGAGCTTCCTCACAATTGCGATAACCCAGTCCAAGCTACAGATTCTCAGGAAGCTGCATGCCTCTCCTAGACTGACATGCAGATAAAACCAGGGAAAATTGCTTTGTTTCCTTGTGCAGATTTAGATGTTCACCGACTCATTCCGTGGGCCGCTCTGACAACTCAGTAGAAAATCACAACAGGTTTATGCTATTTTAATTATTTACAGCAGCTCATAAAAGGATGTTACCCATTCTAGTACTAATATAAAGAAAGCAAGAAAAGCCTCACTGAGTTCACCGAGCTGTTTGATTAGCTCACTGCACCATACAGAACTGAAGTCGAAGAAAATATGTAAATACATTTAAGAACTAGGACTTAGAACTGAAAAAGATGAGAAAAAAAAACCCCAAAGATGGACGCCAAGCACCAAGTTACAACAGGCTGAAAACATCTCCTCCATGTTTTTGTTATATGTATTTTCTAATAAAAATTCAAAGATGGCTGAAATTTAACAGCCTGACATCATCTGGGTCTTGGAAACAAATGGAAACTGATGCATAGGTGAAGCTCAGCTTGCACTTGCCATGAAGACCACACCACTGCTGAAATGAGTGTACTCCTGCCCTCCCAGCCAAAGCAGCAGCTGCATTTTGGCTCGCCCTGACAGGCTCTTTTCCTGCAGGGACACGGATCTGTCTAACCAGTGCTGCACCCTGCAGAGCCCTGCATGCAAAGGAAGAGCCGCTGCTCTGCAGGGCAAACCTTGCAGTAACCAAACTGGTGCTTTGCTTATTTTCTCTCTTAGCTGGGCAAGGAGTCCGAAGTCTAAGAGACCGGAGGGACTGAAGCTAAATAATCCGGGAGACGAGGCTGGCCACCTCTTGCCAGCCGGGTCTGTGGTCAGCCTGGCAAATGTCAAACCGCAGAGGCTGCGAGACCCAGACACAGCCGGGGCATTCCTCCAAGGGCTCAACACCAGATGCCTGAAACAGGACTGATCAATTCCTGCCTCATTTGCAGACAGCCTCTCTCCCTTTTAAATCCTTATCTGGCCCGCTACCGTCATTGTAAAACCGCGCAGGATTCCTCATTTTTCCTGGTGTGGTCGCGTGCTGCCTCCCGAAGGACTGCTCGCGGGTTCGGGTTTGTAAAACTACAACAGCAGCTCGTTCTTCGGAGGTAAATCCTAGAGGTTCCGCCCAACAAGCCACCCCGTGTGCCTGCACTCTCCCAAGCCGAACTCCTGACCCTACGCGGCAGCATTTCCTTACAGAGCCCGGCCTTACGCGCTTCCCCCCGCACGGAGGAGCCTCCCCTGCCTGCCCACCCCCCGTCCCCGTCGGGGCGCGGCCCCCGCCCGTCCCGGCGCACCTTGGCTGCGGTCCATGGCGCGGTAGAGCAGGAGGGCTCCGAGCAGCCCCGCCGCCTCCAGCAGCAGCAGCCCCCTCAGGGCGCGCCGCGCCATGGCCGGGGCTCGGCGCCTTCCGCCGCCCGCAGCGCTGCGCAGGCGCCGCCGCCCCTCGGCCTCACGGCCCCGTCATGGCCGCCCGGCAGCGAGTGTTGCGAAACAGGAGCTGTGTGAAAATCTCCTCCAGAAAGGGTGGGCTTTGTTGAGTATCCAGCCGAATCAACGAGAAAAGAGATTAATCCGTGAGGCAGATAGCGGGTGACAGGCGAGCGCTAAGCGATGGCCAGGTGTTCGAAATACAAATCACTTGTCGGTAGAATTGCCTCGTTAAAGTCTTGGGCCCGATGTGCTTCAGTAATCTCAGGCCTAAGGAGAGGTTAATAATGCCGGGTGAGAAGGATAGACAACTGATAGTGGACACAGAGACATCCAGCAGAATCCCCAAGATACGAAAGAAGCTGATAAAGCAAACTCTGCTCCAACTGGGTAATTTATGGCAGGGGCAGATTGTTACCACTGACTCATGGTCACGGACCCTAGAAAACCACCTACCCAAAAGAAGAGAAAGACTGAGCATGTTGACTGATTGGCATGAGAAGGAAGGCAATCATTAACTAATAGAAGGTGGAAGACTAATTAATAAGGGAACTATGTCACTTGCAGCCAATGAACACTAATTCCTTAGTCTGCTAAATTGTTTAAATAGTAAAATCTTTTGATAGTTGGTGTGCTTGATTTGTGGAATACATTGGAGCACTCAGATTTGCACAACTCTGAATTAAATAATCAGTGTGTCTCCCAAGTGTAAGGAAAACTAATCCACAATGCCAGAGGTTTATGTCCAAAAAGGAGACAATGGACTCGTGTAATGTTATTAGAATAAAGACCATGGGCATTTCCCATGAGGTCTCTCAAACTGTTGGGGGATGCAGCCCCCTTTTTATTGTAATTTTCTGACTGCATTTCCCTCTTTTTTGCATTGGCTGAGGTACTTGGAAGATACAGACTTCCCCAAATCGCTCTATGCTCCCTTCTAATATACATCCTCTCTTTGGTAATATAGATGAAAGAAAATCCTATTAATTATTCTATTAAGCCTTTGTTCTTTTTCTCTGGGATCAGGAATTTAATGTGGCCTTGGCTGAGCAACAGTCTGTGTTGATGGTAACATTTTTCTAGAATAAGGGTTTCTTCTGTTACTTCCCTATCTGTAAGTTCCTAGCCCTATCTACAAACACGGTCCGTTTGTAAAGACACGTTCATCATATTACTTTCATTTTAATTGTCTTCTGTTATTCATATTGCTCTTAACTCATATTATGGGACTGGCTTTATTGCCAAAATAAAAGCTCTTCAGATTTTCCTTAATAGGGACCTTTTTTTCTTTGTAAGGTGCTTTTTTTCCCCCTCTGCTAGTGTTTTGTAAGATTAGGTACAATATTTTTTCTGCTCATTCTTACGGGGTGATTAATTTTCCAATTCTCTTTTCCCTGGTGGCTGACTTTGCAAGTGTTGCTCGTACTCAGTGGGATTTCTTAGTAAAGTAATTCCTGCTTTGAGGATTTTAAATGAACAGGATCAATCCAAGACGCAGAAGCTTAGGGTTGTTGGAGAAAACATGGAAGGAAAGGAATTCGTTGCATTGTCATTGTAGCAGTTGCGGCTCTAACCAGAGAGGGTCCTAGGTCAGGGTCTCATGTAGCATATAGAATTTGCATTGGTTGGCAAGTTCTGATCTGGAAAGAAGTAGTATTAGTAGTGTATTTAGGGGCTTAAAAAGTATGCCTGTATTGTTTAGGGTGAATTTATAGCAGCTGTGATTCAGAACACTGAACTGTAAGAGGCCAAATAAAAATAGGAAGGACCAGGCACAAAATGTGAAATACACATTTCTGTTTTAAGGAGCCCATAATCCCTCTGGGTCCAGACTTCTGCTGGACCCTACACAGAGGTTGTTTGTCGTATCTTGGCACTGGCTTTTATTTCTCACAGAGTTGGGAAGAGTTCAGGTGTGGAGACATGATATGGGTTGTCACTGAGGTTTAGTAAGTTAGTAATCCTCTCCTGCTCAGGGCAGAGGATGAGTAGAGAGAGAGAAAAAAAAAAAAAGATTTCAGTTGTTAAGGTTGAACAGTTGGTAGCTCAGCAGGGGAATATTTTACTCAAGACCACTGCCAGTTGTTCAGTAGGAAAGGAGGTACACAGCTCCCCATGGTTTGCTGAGGAATGCAGCACCTTGTCACCTGGTAGGCACTCTGGTGGAAAAGCCTGTATGGAAGGTTTCACAGAAGAAATGGGAAAGAAAAAATGGGAAAGCTGGGGGGAGAGAAAATAATGCTTTGTGCAGTGCAGCATGGTTTCAATCTGCAGGTAAATATTTTGTCTTTTTTCCCATTTGGATATTTACTTCTACATTTTAAAACTGTATTAAATAGATCTTTTGCCCTAATGTCCTATAGCTTTCAAACCATGGTGAAAAAAGGCAAGACTAGAGGAAAAAGAATGAAAAGGAAAGATTACCTGCCCCAGTTTGAAACTAGAAATTGCTGGGCTCTCTCTTGCCCCTTGATGACACACTGGGACCCACCAAATCATAGTGTCACCAGGCAGAAATAAAAATGTCTTTACAGGTCTCTTTCCCTCTTGAGCCAAGGGGCCCTGATATCTGGCTTCCTCTTTCAGCTTTTTCAGTGTTTTCCATCCTGGGTTCAAACTCTTTGGCATTTGCCATACTTAAATGGTCATGAACATGTGTGATGAGGAAATTTGCATTGAGGCCATTCAACAGCTTTGCTTCTTAAAGCAGTAATATTACAGCTTTCATTCCTTTTACTTGTTAAGTATTATGAAGGTTAAATTACAGCAAATTCTCGCTGGGAAGGTTTTCCCCAGCTCTGGTGTATGTAGTAGAGAGAGAAACTGATGCAAAGGACTATTGATGAAGTAGGGATTAAAGACAGTGGATCTTCAGGAATCAGTAGTTCCTAGGGATGGCTCATATGGTTGAGAAGCCAGTAAGGAATTTAGAGATTGGGAATTTTAGGCTTATCAATTGTAGCTTTTTGTTAAAATGAAATTTGCGTTTGTGCTCATCTTGGCAGATGTGGGCATGGCTTTGTATGTAAATGGGAGAGTGATATAAATGATATCCATCATACAATGTCTTATATAAAAGCATGATGTTAGGTGATATATAAATTATAAATGTGTTATAAGACATTGTATAATGTGTGTTATATATACATTACTGAATAAATGACATGTATCAGCTGCTTCTACCCAAGCATCTGGCGCCCTTTATGTAAGGGTGGAATTTATTCCTTTCTGGGAATAACTTTCCACAAAGCATGAGCTGTTTGCACTGTGTTTTCCATGTTAGTGCATCTGGCAGCTGGATTCACGTGGGACTCACCGCAGGAGGCAGTGATAACTCCACAGCTCCATTGTGGGGGCCCGTGGGAAGCCTTCCAAGCACTTCCCCACAGGGACACGGGGAGGGTGGGTCGAGGTGAGTGCACTGTTCCCTTGCTCTATCCTGCCAGCAATCGGCACAGCAGCACTGGGGCAAACGGGAGTCATGGAAGCCTTGGGGAAGCTGTCTCTGCGGCACAGCTCCAGGAACTGGCCACAGGCTCATGCTGGAATGGAATGCAGTATGGGGGAGGCTTTACTGCAAGATGACTTCCAAAGGGTAAGGGATAGGGCGGGATGCAGGTGTCTGGGGGAACAGCTCCTCTAGCACTTGTTCTGGCACGTGCTTTACTGACACAGCTACAGGCACAGCTGAGGACATGCACTGGCAGTGACATTGAATAAGTGACTCCGCTTCGCCCTTGACCTAGGACAGCAGAGAGAGGCAGACGCTTCCCTTGTCTCTTATACACATCTAACATGCACTGGCAGTGACATTGAATAAGTGACTCCGCTTCGCCCTTGACCTAGGACAGCAGAGAGAGGCAGACGCTTCCCTCAGCAGAATGAGCGGAGCTTCTTGCTAATTCCTTCCTTCTCCTACTCAGAATCTTCCCATGTGTCTCTCTGTAAAAGATAGGAAAGCTCCTGTAATTTCCTATCACTGACTATGTTATGAATATATGAAAAAAATATTAAGTGCCTTGTTGAGTCAGTTCTGCCTCCAGTTATTAGTGAATCAGGAAGGTCACAGTTACAACAACACAGTTGTTGATGATCTCATTAGCGGAAAATGTTACTTTGTCGATAATTATTTGAATGCATTGGTGTTATTATTTGATGACTATTATGCTGAATTAATCTTTGTAATGAGAAGGCTCTGACATCTTATTTAATCCTCTGACATGTTTTATTTTGTTCTCTGGGTTTCTTGGTACAGGTATGAAATGGTTTATCTAGATTTTAAATAATTTGATATTTACAACTGTCCAGGGTATACATGTAAGCACAGAACAAATTTTATTAAATGTGGAGATCCAGGTAAATATCAGGTTAGTGAAAGAAAATTGTCAAGCCATTTAAAACTCTTTTTTTCTCTCTCCTCCACAAAAGTTACTAAAATGAAGTCATGAAGCAAGTAAGGCTATTTCTCTTGAGATGGGAAAGAAGATAATTTTTGATGACTATTGCCTTCTGATTAAAGGCTCTTTCACACAGGCAACTCTTACAAATCATTGCTGCACCTGTGTAAAAAAACATATTCTCTCTTCTGTTTAATTCTGAAGAGGATAAAATAAATTCTATTTCTAAGCATTTTGATAACACACCTGAATTATAGTTGCCTCCCCAATTCTATTTTCAAGGAAGAAGGTACAGTGGGTTTTTT
This sequence comes from Parus major, assembly GCF_001522545.3. Classification (NCBI taxonomy): domain Eukaryota; kingdom Metazoa; phylum Chordata; class Aves; order Passeriformes; family Paridae; genus Parus; species Parus major. Next base: position 33,785,109 of record NC_031770.1, read on the forward strand.
TATTTTTCCAAGAACAAGCCTCATCTCTCTGACAGTATCAGTGTGCAAGACTAACTCTGAGGCCATATTCTTTTTTTGTACCCAAGCAAGTGGCACTGAGGGAAAACAACTTGGAGACAGTGGGAGTCTCATGATACTTCGGCTCTCTTAGCACCCCCTAAAATTTACAGTAGCCTCAGGGGTGTTGGAGTTGACACAAGCAAGGACATACGTAGAGCTGTTGCAGTGGTCTGCAATTGCTGGAGTGTCACGATTTCCTTTTTTATGCAACTCTTTTCTATGCACAGTCACAACAGGAATGAATGTGGCAGCAGTGTCTCTGGGACATTGGCTGTCTCCTTGCAAAGAGTCATGAGGTTAAAACACCAGTGTTTCTGGTACTTGGTCACTGAACAGTGGCAGATACTTAGCACTTCCAAGATGCACTACAGAGGAAACAAATAATTGGTTAAGGGATAGAAATTTTTTCCTGCATAAGGCAGGAAAAAATAAAACTTATCTGGCAAAAATATTTAATGTGTGTAATGTGTTTTCAGAAGTGTTTATGCTTCTCTGAGGATTACAGTCTCTTAAGGATTTCAAGAAAATTATTGAAAAATGGGAGATGATTGTAACAGCTGTGGTTTTCTAAAGGAGCTTTTCCTGACAGGAGGTTGGCTAATGGTTCCTTACTATTTCCCAGGTACCAGGTAGTTATGGGATAGTATTCAATGACAGTATTACAGTCTTTCCAGTTACTTTTTTCTACATTTTCTTAATGACATAAAAAAATCTTAGAAGTGATGATAAGGTCCTTATTATGATTATGTTATAATTTTGTTCTCCATGTCTTTAATAATAAAGTATTTTATAGCTCCCAATATGTTGCTGATTGCAAAATGTTTGGTTATACTCTCACTTTGGTTGCCAGGGTAAATGAGTGATCTAAAATTGTTGACCTCTTTCTCCCACTCCAGATAGTGTTGTTTTGAAACCCTAAAGATACAGCTGTTTCATTTTTCCATTTCCATAACAATGTGCCAAGTGTCCCCAGTTACAGCTCCAGGGATGAGTTTATTTCAGGATTCATGACAGATCTGCATTTTTACAGATACTGATTGTAGCTGAAAAAGCAACAGAAAAAAATATTTTACAAACAACTCAATGGGGCCAGTGGGAAAACAGCTGTGCCATAATTAATTTCCTGATGGCCTTACGTCATGATAAAGGAGGCAGCTGAATGCCAGAAGGGGAGAATGTCCAAAAGATGCTTTGCTACTGGGTATTTGCTCTTCCAGCAAAGGGTGAGGGAATTGCGTGGCAGCTGGACAATGGCATTGGATCAACATTTTGCCACTTAGTGTTGGAGGAAATGCTGCAGGTTCAAAGTATTAATGAAATGGAAGTTTGTTTCTTTACTGTTTCTCCACATTAGGCCAAATCCCTCATTAGCAACCCATATCTTAGATTTAGGCTGTCAGGCTTTGTCTATTAAAAGATGTTTACGTGACAGTAGCACACAGTGAGATTCATGTTTATGTGTGGAGACTTTTTACCTACAAGAGTTCAGAGGAAGCCTCTGTCATTGTCTTGTACAGACAGTACCACAGAAAGGACAGGCTGTTCTTTTTTTCTGCATTGATGTAACCAACAGGCAACAGAAGGCAATTCTTCAGTTGTACAGAAAAAGTGCCCAGTTAGAAAGAAAGGTCACACCAATGCTTTCTTCTCTTCTTTACAGTCAGCTGGGATCCTGTTTTGATCCTGCAGTCACCTGGAACAAACACGTTGGAGATAAGAGTTCTGTGATCATAATATATGAAGACCTGAAAGGGGAAAAGCAGATGCTGTTTACTGACAGCCAAGCCACATCTGAGCCCATTCCTTGGAATCTCCTGAAATTAAAAGGAAATGGCACAGGTTTCTGAAAGAGCAAAATCAAGTTGATTTTTAGCAACAGGTTGAGTCTGGCTATACAAAAGCAGAGCTCCAGAAAACAGAAATGCAACATAGGAAAACAGTGAATGAAGTTAGTAGATGATAGTGATGCACATCCCAAGTGGGTAACTCCCTTTTTTTAGAGGAGCATATTGCACATCTCACTTTTGCTGTACTGCTTTCAGAACCTGGCTGCCGGTGTAAAGCAGATAGCTGCATTCTTTGGATTCTCACCAACAGCTGAGCAGATCCAGGCCATTGCAGGAAGGCACACTTTTCAGCCAGTGAGTGTTAAAGCTCAGGAGACTCATGGTGCTGTTGGCTTGATTCTTTTCCATAATGGTAAATTTGTTTGTGTTTTGCCAAAGCAGTGAATGGTAGCTCTTTGTCTCGGGCAGACAGGAATTTGGATCAACAGATGGTTAATATTTATGTATAATTTTCAAGGCTGGCTGTTGTTTAAGAAACAGCAGTTGCTCTTCAGAAATCTCAATTGATTTCAACCCAAGAGCCAGTACCATTCAGTAAAGCCCAGTATAATATGATTAGCTGAAGTGCCCTACAAGTAGTGCACCCGCTATTGTGGTAGGTACTAAACACCATCTAAAATAAAGAAGAGTTTTATCTTGGCTTCTGTGACTACTGGAGATGGCCAGTAGATGGAGTGCCTCCACAGATCTTTCTTCTTGGATTTTCTAAATAACTCTCAGGATTGTGTATGGATCACAGTCAACTTGCAGAATCCAGATGCTCCACAGATTGATCTATGTTTTTTAGCCATGGATCAGGCTAGAACCTCAGAAAACCCCCTGCTGCGGGCTCTCCAAAATCTAGATTAAAGATGGACTGCAGCTTAGAGCAGTGTCTGGTTGCAGCAAAGCTCTTGCAGTTAAAAGCCACACTTACGAGTTTTCTGGGCTGGTGCCACAGCTGCTGGTCACCTTTTCTAGTCTTCTGCAGCTGTACAAGGTGTATACCAACGCTATTTGGGCAGACCAGTAACTTCCCATGGTTGCTTTATGTTCACATTCTATTGAAGACATCAAGCATAATGTAAATGTGTGTATTCTTCTGTCAGATATTTTTTCTGACAGGAAAAAAAAATAATTATGAAATATGATAAGAGAGAAAAATTAGTCTTTTGTTTTAAATGATACTCTTTGGTTGTTAGAGTCAAAGGTAATAATTTTCTCTATATTCAAGGTGTTTTTGGAGACTGGAAGAATGTTTTCACTGAAGCTCAGAACCAGAAATTGGCTACCAAATTCACCGTGCACTTAGAAGTAGCTAAGTTGGGAGTGAGGTTTAAATATGATGTGTATTGCAAGGCCTGAATATCCTTTGCAGAAAAAAAAACAGTAATGTTCAGGCTGTTTTTCATTCACTCCTATGAAATAAGACAGAAATCAGGACAACATCCAGTTTAAAAATTTTGAATATCTGTGCATTTTGCAAAACTGTTTCTGCTGTTATTAATTATTAATTAACTGTTATTAATTTATACCAGCAGTCCTTGCTTGTGCAGTTAGTGTCACTGAAGGGCACTGGGCACTCTTAAACAACCTGTAGAGCTTTGGCCTCCTGTGGTTTTAACACTGATTTTCAGCTTTGATTTCTTGTTTCTGGTAGAATCCTGTATGGAATATATATGCTGTAATTCAACCTGCTGAAATCATTGGAAATATATTCAGTAGGTTGGAAGTGATTTTCCAAGAGGTGTTTTAAAGCAATCATGAAATGTCATTTTGATTCTTAGTTTCTAAATTTGTGGGATTAATATATAATTTTAATTTCTAGGTTCATAGAAGTTTCAGAAAGTCTTGTAGCTGCATTTTGCTCCTTTATGTGTGCTGATCTATGTAAAAAAAAAGTAAAGGAACTCAGCGGTGAAAACTTTGTCTCCTTTTCAGCAACTTTGGTTTTCTTTCCTTTGATAGTTTGAGATCACTGGAAATGGAGCCTTGCCTGAGCTGTCTGTGTTTACCTGGTTTTGCTTGGGTTGCTGTATGATTAAGAGACATACATATGATCTCAGAGCCAGGATGTGGACTTTTCCTGGATGTCTGTCTGAGAGCTTTGAGCTGTTGCTGTCCACAGCAGAATGACTGTGCTTTTTTTTTTTTTTTTTTTGGTGGAGCCAGAAAGGATGATGTTGAAGCAGGAGCACTACTTCCTGTTAAAATAGGTTGCCTGAGTTACTGATAGATCAGTAGCAGCTAGCCTGTGCACTTGAAGTATTCCAAAACAGTTTAAGAGGAAATCCTGTCTCAAGATGCTAAATAGGCTGCTCTTTAACATATTCTTAAAAATAGACCTTTTGACCAGCAGTGTTATTTAAAATGAAGCTGTTTATCTATCTGAGGGAGTATTTTATAGGTGATGTTCTAGAATTCCTTCTGTCTGATGTGCACATTCTTGCCAGGGCATATTCACATACTTAGTAATTGCCAGCTAGTGATGGACATTAAAGAATGAATATAAGATTTCTGAGTGTGAGGGTCAACTGATTTTTTTAGCAGCTTTCTGTGTGCTACAGGTTCAGTTCTGTTAAGAATGACATGGTGGGCAACAAAGAAGAAAGCTAGACCTAATATCACTGTAGAAAGGGAGAATTCATACCTTCGTCAAGCACTTTAGCACATTCAGGATGAAAAAGAACTGTGAGATGCTTTGAGATGGTGGCATTGTCCACCAGGTCAAATCCAGTAGCTCACAAAGATTGTGGATATTGACAGCAACTAAACCAAACAGTAAAATGAAGTTCCTCATTGTGGAAACTCACCATATATGCTTTCCATCATAAATACAGAAAGCAATATTGCGTGTGTATTTTCCATTTCTATATGTAATGCTCTCTATATATTTTAGCTTTTATGTTTTTTGATATGGCATTCAGCAGTAAAACTTTGAATGGTATTTTTGACACACAACATTTAAGGAATATGTTGGATCATTTATCTGCTAAATAAGAGAGTGCTTTCCAGTCTTTGACCACAGTTTTGATATCACCTTTTTTTCTGTATTTGTAATCTGCTTCACACTTACCATTTTCCAGCAGTTGTAGGTATTTATGATGCCTACATTTATGGAAACTGGTAAATGATGTTCTATTAGTACTTCTGTTACCTCAATTTTCCTTATGAGCTATTCAGTAAAGATCATAAGGCAGGAAAGTATAACTCAATGCTATTGAAAAAAAAATTGGAGGTCTGATCTTGGAAAAGAATAAATGTATCTTTTCTGTGCAGAAGATAATTCTCTTGTGTGTGTTCAAGGTGTCAATAATCCAGCCAAAAAGGAGTAGGATTCTGTGTTGAATTATAATACAAGTAAAATGGGATCAAAGCAGACAGAGCTGAGCTCAATTTTCTCATTTGCAAAATGTGAATATTTCATATTGCAGCATTATGCAGTACATTAATTGGAAAGATAATTAATGTTGAATTACAATAGAAGTGCTGTAAAAGCACAGGGCACATATGACATCTATGGGAACATCAAATAATTTTTCTGAGGCTAGGCTGTTATAAAGGGTGCCAAATGGATTTATAATGAAGAGGCACATGAAATACAGCAATCACTATCTTTTTGTGACAACAGATGCCTGGACTTCTAATATGTTGTTTTTTTCGTTTTTTTTTTGTTAAAGTCCAAACATTGATCTGAATATTGGCTGAAGGACCTTTGGTGGGGATTAGCACCTTCTGTTTTACTTGTAACACCCTGCAGAGCTTGGCAGTGTACCCTGGAAGTGTCAAAATGAGAGTGGTTAGTGATTGTTACAGACGTTAATATTGTCAGGATTGATGTAGAGGAGAGAAACAAAGAACAGCAGCATTCTGAATGAGAGCACACTGTATCAGTGCTGTGTCTGAGGGCATTGCTAGAGCACTCTGGTAAAATGTCATTTATGTTCGGTTGTTTATAGTCTTAGGTACAATTGTCCTGTATTACTATTGTACTTTGCAATGCATGTCATTGGATATATGAAGTATTAGCCAATAAGATACTCTGTTTTTATCTGAATTAAATGTTTTTCATATGATTATTTGGCTTCTGCAAAAACTTTTTGGGCTTGAGGAAGACAGAAAATTAGTCTTTGACTTTGTTCAAAATGTGAGGCAGTCAGGAACAGTCAGGAAATGAAAGGGGCCTGGGAAGCTGGTATCCTGGGAGGCTTGTGTACTTGTGAATAATTTAAGTTTATTGACATATGCTTGTGGGGTCTCCAGTGAGTTCCCTGCTGTTTTATATTTTACAAGCCAGTAAAGCCATTTTCATTGCTAGAATACTCATTAGCATTGCCCCAGCAGGTAAATAACTCATAGTTGCATTATTGTGTATTTCTGATATATCCGTAGGCAATGTATTTATAGTCAGGAAAAAATGAAATACTAATCTTCGGCATTAGACATACATCCCAATGAATGTTTAAAAAGCCAAAAAAAACAACAAACAACCAAAAATAGAACACTTATAATCTTCTTTCTCATTTATTTCTCACAGACAGCTATTGGAACAACTTCTGCAGATGTGGTGAAACCTTATGGAGGCTGCGCTTCTGTGCACCTCGATCCCTGCAAAACCAGGTGGGTGTGCCTGGCGATGTCGTGCCAGGTGTGAGCCCGGAGCCCTCACCATGCTGAGAAGAGGCTGTGGAGGGAAACCCCCTCTCCCCTTGCCTTGGGAGCAGTGGGAAAACCTCATGGCTGCTACGGCCCAGTGCCTTGGGGCTCTCCTGCTGCCTGGAGCTTTTTCTCTTGGGCTGTCTGGTGCTAGATAGCTGGCTTTTAAAGGTGAGAGAAGTTGTTCTCCATGTTTGAAAAATGCAGCTTAGCTCTTGCAGCTAGGGCAAACACAGCTGGGAGTCTATTCCCCTCCTTGTGACCGAGGGTGCCAGCCTGCCTGGGGGGAGCAATGGTCACTTGGTGGTGAAAAGCACAGTAGCTTCCCTGTTTTGTCTGAATCTCAGACTCCTGGGGGTTTTTCTAGCAGTAAAACCTGAGTGTGTTCTTGTCAGAGAGAGAAAAAACATGGCATGGGGGCCTGTGGGGGAACAGGACAACATAAAAACAAGAGGGTACAGAGGGAGATCAGCTCTAAAGGGTGTATGTGTTTGATGAGTGTGTTCCCCATATGGCTGGAGATCATAATTCGGAGCAGAAAGCCTCAGGAAAGCCACCTGCACAGTGGTGCCAGTGGGAAGTGGCTGCGCCCTCCGGAATCTCAGCAGAGCAACAAATGTGTCAGAGCGCCGGGGTTTGCTCAGGTCCTTGTTGTACACAAAGCACAGTATTCATGGTCAGGAGTAAACAGGGCTGTAAACAATCTTCTGTTCTTATCAAGTCCAAGAGTCTCTGTGGCACTTAGTTGCTTTTGCAGGCCATTTTGTGCCTCTCCAGCCCCTGCGCCCTGGCTGCTGCCATTTTAACTCAGCAATCTGAAGCACAAGAGACAGATAATGTATTTTATACATGGGTGATTTCACAATTTCTGGACAGTTTCTGGTCAGGCCCTCCAGGTCTCTCTTGTGTTGCCTTTTTCACTGTCCATGTTTTGAATTGTTTATGATTTGAGGGCCATACAAGTGCTTTGTCCACAAATGAATTGTTTGCTGGAAGCCCAAGGGCACTGAAAGAGAAGAAAAATGCGTCAATATAGAAAGATGACTATGTAATGAGTAGAGGAAGTGTCATTATTAAATGCTGTAAATATAAAGCTGTTTGCTGGCATGGCAGACCCTCCAGAATATCAATAACAGAAATAGCCTGAGTTTGCTTCAGAAGGAAAACTGTTCAAAGCATTAAATCATTGAGGATCAGAGGAAAAGACAATCCATAGCTCAGGTACAGCTATGCTGTAGTCTTTCAGAAGGTGTGGAGGCTTCCAGGACTGAATCGTGCTTGCTCCCTCTGTAACCCACTTATGGTAGCGTATCTCTCCCTGGCAGGTCCCACTGCACCCCATATCTGCCCTGCTGCCTCCTGAAGCAGTTCCTGGCATAATGTCTTGGGTACAGGAGCTACTGAGATGCTACAGCAGTTTTATGGTGACCTTAGAGAGACAAAAGGAGCTTGAAAAGAAGCACACTGAATGTTTGCTGAGTGGTTTGCACATAGACATGAACAGGCTAGCCAGGTTCCATTCTGGGAGTCATGATTTCTGCAGTTCTGAGGACCCACGTCAGCAAGGGCCAGCCTCTCTGAGCGACACTGATGCTCAGCAGTGTAACCCAGAGGAAAGCAGAGTCCCACAGCATGGATGCAATAGGTGTGAGTATCTAACTTGCCAGCTCTAAGCTAATTTGTGAAATGTCAGTGTCACCTGAGGTGAACAGGGTGAGTAAATGCATGGCATCATGGAGCTGCTCATGGGTGTACATGGGACAGTGGCTGCAATATTGGTGCACTGGAGGAGTGAAGCAGTGAATGAGTTTATTTGGGAATGGTCTGGAAAATGGCACTTGTTATTTGCACGTTAAATATTCATACATGCACTTGCTAATCTTTTTAATGCCAAACTGAGTGTAATTTTATTATGTTCTGGGCTGATTATATAAAAATCACTTTCTTTTAGAAATAGTTGTTTAGAATTAAATCCATTGTTATATTGTTGGGGTTCACAGACTTTTGCTAACTTATATGAGCACAACAGTTAGTTGGCATTTAATTATATGTGTAGTTAATCCAAAGCAATGCAACATTTTATAAGGATAATTGGTAAGTTGTCATGTAGGTGGTTTCTCTAAATGGCTTCATAGCATTTAGAAGGACAAAAGAAATTTCACATAAATAATAGGTTATTAGAAATAAATGGGTATGCAGTTATTCATAGTATCAGAAGTGGACAATTAAGCTTACAATGGAATTCTCTGAATGCTACAGCTACAGTATTTGCATCAAATAACCTCTGAAATTCGTAGTTGGCTTTGTTTCCCGTGTAGAATGCCTTGTGTAATTATTATACAGTTTCCTTTTGAAGAAATCCGTTATGTTAATTATGTTAATTCTGATGCTGTGAATAATTTGCCATGTATTCAGTAAAATTGATTTGAGTTTTGGCCCCTTAAATATGAGTGAACCATCTTATGGGAATATGTGCTTGATGTTTCTGGGGCCATCTTTTCCTAATTTTTGCATAAGAGTGTCATACAATTACTGCTCTATTTAGGAGCTAATTTGAAACTGGGGAGCAAGTTTGGACCTAAATTTTTCTTTGGAGAGCATAGCTGGATTCTGGGGATTGTTACAGCAAGAAAACCCTTATTTTTTCCTTCTGTGTACCATAAATGTTACCTGAAATTAAATAGAAGAAGAGAGCAATGCCACATTCTGTTCTCAGATAAATACTCTCCTTAGAATAGACTGCAGCTGTGACACTGACATCAGTCTATTGGGGATGAGTTTGACCTCTAAAGTGCTCTCCCCTGTATACTGGAAAATGCTCCAAGTCTCTTTCTGTTGAGGGGAACAGGAGGGAATTAACGTTGTGCTGGTTGTTTTGTGCCGTGTGAACACAGTTGGGCTGCTGAGGGGCTGGCACTGATTTAGTCAGTAAGTGCTCGTTTTGTTCCATCTGTTTGATTACCAGGTTCGGTCAAGAGTAGTACATGAAAAGACCTATCAAAATGCCCTTCAGCAAAACATGGCATGATCCTGCCCTGCAAATGTCAGATTACTATTTGTACTGTGACAACCCATTTCTCTGTGCAGATGAAAAAGCTTATTATATTTTTGCAGCATTACAGGAGAGAGATGTTGAATTATGGGGAAAATCCTGAGGGACAGCAAAGTCTCTCTAGTTGTATGTAATTTCATCAGTTCTACTCTCAAGGCGATAGTCCTGAGAATGAAGCCATCGACATCTAGGTACTGGCAGTGGTTACAGGAAATGAGGAACATACTGAACTTTTTATTTTGCACTTTACACTGCTTTCCTTAAAATACAATCTCAGCTTCCACCAGGTACATCCCCAGGGGATTTCAGTGTGTCAATGCCCTGAGGCCAGACATTGATGCATGCCCCTTTTTGCTTTTTCCCACCCCACAAAACGAAAAAGCAGCAGAGACTGGTCCTTTCACTTTGTTTAACCGAAGTGATGATGCCAGTGTCCCCTTCTTTTGTTTATAGAATGACCTTATGGTGAGATCTTACTCCTGACTTTAATTTCTTCTGCAGATGGAGGAATCAAACCTGTGTCTCCCAAGGCGGAACAAAAGTGCCAAGTTGTGGACTCCTGTGATAAAAAGAGGCTACTCTCCTGTTGAAACTACTTCACAGTCAAAATTAGTTGGGCAAGACAGAGACTGTGACTGACTGGGCCACCATACATGCTCTTGGGAGATGGGAGCTGAGGGGCTACACTTGAGAAGGAGGGAAGGAGCTTACTGGTCCCTTGCTGGCTGCAGTGGCACATTCATTAATCACTGAACCCTGCATTGTGCTGTATTTTGAGTGGAACTTGCTGCTGCCGTGCCTTATATGGACAGTAATCCTATGGCTGCATGTCAGGCAGGCATGTGAGACCAGAGGTCCTCAGGGAGGCTGGGAAATGTCCATCTGCTGATTCTGTCATGGGAGAATGAAAATATATGGACATATAGGTGTGAAAACAACATGATTCTCAGGTCAAGTGGAAATTTCTGCTCGCAGAGTAATATTCATATGGGCAGACTCCTTTGCCGGTCTTACACTTCCTGGATATGAGAGCAGTGTCTCATCTCCATCATTTCCATGTATCACAGGAACAGGACTGCTGGGAAATAAATGTAAAGAAAGGAGGCTGGAGAAATTTGAAAAAAAAGCAATTTCTGACAGATGAATGGTAAAAGGTTTCTGAGGGTTGCTAAAAAATTCTGTACAACCCAGTTGTAAGTTCTGGTATGACCTCTTTGTCCATTCTGTAGCTTTTAACCTCTGTTGTATCCTAATCCATGTCTGATGATATCCATTCTGGCATGTGCAAGAAAGCACAGCATGGCTTTTATGACTGCTTTGTGCCACCTGCTCTGTGCCCCTGTGGACACACCTAAAGCCAGCAGCACAGAAAATACAGGAAAATCATAGAATCTTAGAACCATAGAATTGGTTCTGTTTGGGTTGGAAGGGACCTTGAAGATCATTTAGTTCCAGACCCCCCACCATGGGCAGGGGTCACTTCCATCTAGACCAGGTTGTTCATAGCCCCATCCAATCTGACCTTGAACAGTGCCAGGGGTGGTGCATCTACAACTGCACTGGGCGACCTGTTCCAGTGTCTCACCATCCTTACAATAAATATTTTTTTCCCTAATATCTAATGTAAACCTACTCTCCTTAAATTTGATACCCTTCTGCCTTGTCCTGTCACTTCATGCCCCTGTAAATAGTCGTGCCCCATCTGTCCTGTAGGTTCCCTTCAGGGACTGGAAAGCTGCAGTTAGGTTACTCTGAAGCCACCTCTGCTCCAGGCTGAACAATCCCAATTCTCTCAGCCTTTCCTCATAGAGAAAGTGCTCTATCCTCCTATCTGAACTTGGTGACAGTCCTCTGGACTCATCTAACAGGTCAATGTCCTTCCTGTGTGGTGGACAAGAGCTGGTTTGTTTGCTGTTGAAGGCACTTTGCCACTGGTGCCCAGATGGAGAATGGGTGGGTTAATCTCTAGTTTGCAGTGTCATCTCTAGCCTGTGCTGTCTCTGCAACTCTCTGGACAGAGGAGATAAGAACTCCAGGGTTTGCCAGCATTAATGTATAGCTCTGGGAACATCTGTCATTTCTCAGCTTCTGAAGTGTCATTTTTTGCCCCCATTGTTTTTTTCCAAGGAATCTATTCAACAGCATAGCACAAACCCCTGCTCACCTGTGATCCTCTAGGGAAGGCCTGCTGAAGAGGTGACCCCAGTGCTGCAACCTGCAGGTGTCAAAGATTTGAGGTGATTACCTCAGGCCAGTTACTTCAGGAGAGATAACTGAAGGAATAAGCAAGATGGAGATCAGGAAAAAAAGACAGCAGGCAAGATAAAAAAAATGAGAGGTATCAGCCAGTTAAAAATGTAGTAAAAAGAAGTCAGGGTTATCAGCATTGTTTCACCAGTCTGTTCACACTACAGAAGACTTCCTCTCACTGTAAGTTGCATATTGTTCCAAGGCTGCATGTGTATTCGAGGCGTATGCATGTACTAATGTAGTTACTATTATTTTTACACAAGCGTATCTCAAAAAACAATTTTTGCAGTCTTGTAAACTTCTCATTATCAGTTGTATTAATCCCCAAACAAAGCTGAAACTGCTGTAGTTACTGTTTATTGACCAGCTAAATAACAGTTGTCTCCAGCACAGAATTTACTGGGTTTTTTATTTTTTTTTATTTTTTTTTTTTTGTGGTGTGTATGTAACTGCTAATAAAATTTGATAACATTTTACTTGTACAGAGATTTTGGGTTGATGTTGAAAAATGTGCTAAGAGTTAGCCAATTATATTACACAACTTTCCACTACTAATTCTGCTTTATCAGAAGAATGCACTCTGAACCTAGTTTCCCCATGGTGTTCATTTTGAATCAAAACTGATTTTTGTCTTTCTTGATAAATGCTTCTATTGATTTTTCTACTGCTTAAGCTTCTACTTTAAGGAAAACACTTGTTTAAATCAATCCCTATTCTGAAAAACATGAGAGAACAGCTTAGTTGGAGGTCCTTTGTAGGCCTGATGGGTGTTCTCCCTGCACCATAGAAATGTTTGTATTATGAGGCTGTTTGAGTTAGGTCCATTAGTCATGGTCCCCCTCACCCTTCATTCACCTAACTCCTTGATCTCAAATGGTGGTAGAATATTCTCTTCAGACAAATGACTGTTTTAAGGTGGGTGAGACCCAAAGGGGATTGTTGCACAGACTGCCCTTTGAAAGCTTGAGACTTTTCTCAAGCTTTTCTCCTTCTCACCCTTCTTTTGCCTTTTCTCCTCATCGTTGCTCTGGGCTCCTTTGTCCTTGTGGGCTGCTGCTGTTCTGACAGGTTCAGGATGGAAGTGATCACTACATCATTTTGCCTGAAATACAATCCCCCAGATCCCTAATTAGGAAGAGTCCAAATGCTCAGTGCCTTAAAACACAGGTATATACCCTTATATCTGGGATTGGTCTGTCTGGTTTTCAGTAATGCGACCAGTGCAGAAATGCATATGCAGAGTTCTAACCATGCTCTCTTTATGAAAGCACATTTGTAGTTAGGATACAGATTCAGGCACCAGTTGATTGAGAGCTGCTCTGCCAGTGCTGAGAGCTTCTCTTACCTGGTAAACAAAGAGACCTTTAGTAAAATAACATATATTTTAGTGCAACCATCTTTCATATGAAGCATTGCAGAATGTTAATGAGGGTGAATGGAGGGTAAGAGAACCCAGTTCTATAGGCTGAGACACATCCACAATGGCAGAGTGCTTGGCACAGCAGCTATGGGCTTCTTCTCTGACCTTTAGGTGAAACTGAAATGTTACTATAAAGAAGGAAAGAGTTCATTCTATCCTCCTTCCTCAAATGGATTATTTGAAAACATTTCCCTCCAGTCTGCTGTACAAAATGCCTCACCTTCTATGAGGGTTTTTCATACTTACATGAATAACCACAGAAGAAAGCAAAAATGTATGCCCTACATTCAATCATCCCTGCATTAGCTATTTGTCAAATAAGTTTGACTTATACAGGTCTTTTTACTGAAGACCTTGTATAGCTTTTTAAAAGTACTTAATTTTTTTTTCCCTGTTCCTTGTAATCTAATAATGTATGAGACAATGTTTACTGTGACAGAAACTTCTATTTCCGTGGTTTATCTTCAGAAGATATTTTTTGCTGTCTTTGAGAAATACAGGGGCTGCCCTGGTTGCATGGTGTTGCATGGTTATGCCTAGCATCAGGTTGCTCTTAAGTTTTGGGGAATTTACAAGACTCATGGGAGTGCATTCATCCTGGTAAAAGTTTCACCCCTAACAGTTTATTGAGCTAAAGATCAGATGTATGGTATTGAAAAAATTCTGATATTTCTTTCTATAGTTGATATAATTCTAATTATTCTTCCTTGAGTCAGTTATGGGTGGTTCTTCCCTTCAGATTACTTATTAAATTGCTTTATAAGCTTGTAAAAGTATTTGCTGTTCCTGTGGCTTAAAGGGTCAGCTGTTTCCCAGGGTTCAAATGTAGTTTGGATGTAGCTTTCACATGTACTGCTAAATGTCAAGGATTGCTAAAACCTTGTTTTGTCACAAGCATGGAGTGAGACTCGTTTTTTTTAAGCAAGATAAAGATCCTAAGAACAGTTGATTTTCTGGAAAAAGGTAAAAGGCTTCCTGACCTTTTGAAATTAAGTGTAACTGAACTCCAGTGTTTATTGATCTGCACAGAAAAACCCTCCAAAATACCACAAATTGCTTTGTGAAATACTCCTCCCTTCTGGCATGAGGTGAAGTATTGAGCACTAGAAAATGTTTTGATTATGCATTTAAAAATGCAAAACGTGTGAATATACATTTATATGGATTCTGTGGGTTATGATGAACTCTCAGAGTGCTAATGCCCAGCTGCACATCTTGAGAATATGTTTAATTTCTGGCAGCCTTCTGTGGACAAGCCACCTTATTGGATGCTGCCAGAGGTCTTAAAACCAGTGACTGCCCTTCTCAGTTGTGCCTACATCTGTGCCATGTGACTTCTCCAACAAGAGTGGATCATGGCTTATGGGTCCATGGCAGAGGAAGTAGGCAGCATGTTTCATGCTAACACAAAATATTTTTGGGTAGCACTGAAGAGTTGCACACCCAGGCAACCTCTGGGCATTTCTCAGTGTGGAGTCATTCCCTGCTGTGCTGTGTTTGCAGCACTCCTCAAAGGCTTTGTGTGGAGTGCAAAATGTCCTGCACAGGTAGCTGTAACTTATGCCCAGTCAGTTCTTGAAGGAGTTTTCTTTGTGTCAACACAGGTTTATTGTGACTTTGAAGTTGCCTGTTATGGAATGTGATCTCTATCTTTAATGTTTCTGAAAACATTCAAATGGGTCTGAGCTTCAATAATAACATTGTAAGATGCCTTCAACAGAAAAAACAGTGCAGACCTTCTCTCCTTTTCCCTTATTTTTTTTATTTTTATAGCTACATGGTTTTATTTAGAAACCTTTAGTAACACTGGTATTGGAAACACTTTAAGTTGAGAACACACCAGGTTTTTGGCAATACTTTCTGGCACTGGAACTTCAGGAGGCCACTGGGATGCAGCTCAGCAGATAGAGGGCCAGTTCCATAGTCCTACACCACATAACCCCAGACAACATCAGGCTGCACAGAGATCCTAATCAATATATTTTGTGAATAAAAATCATATACCTGTGTTGCAGCTATCTTAGAATAGACTATTTCAGTTGGAAAGTACCTACAACAATCATCTAGTCCAACTGCCTGAGCAATTCAGGGCTGGCCAAGTTAAACCATGTTATAAAGGGAATTTTCCAAATGCTTTGTAAACACTGACAGGTTTGGGGCATTGGCTGTCTCTCTGGGAAACCTGTTACGGTATTTGACCATGCTCTTGCTAAAGAAGTGCTTTCTAATGTCCAGTCTAAATCTCCCCTGGCACAGCTTTAAACCACTTCCATACCTTCTATCAGTGGATACCAGAGAGAAGAGCTCAGGACCTCCCTCTCCCCTTCCTGTCCTCAGAAAGCTGTGGAGAGCAGTGAGATCACCCCTCAGCCTCCTTTGCTCCAAACAACACAAGCCCAAAGCCCTCAGCTGCTCCTCATGGGACATTCCCTTCTGGTCCTTTCACTGGATTTGTTGCTGTCCTCTGGATGCAAACAAGGACTTTCACATCCTTCTTAAATTGTGGAGCCCAGAACTGCCCAAGTACTCAAGGTGAGGCTGCACCAATGCTGAATTCAGTGGGACAACCATCTTTCTTGACAGGCTGATGATGCTGTTTGAGGCACCCCAGGGTGCAGTTTGCCCTCCTGGCTGCCAGGGCACGCCCTGCTGACTCAGACTGAGCTGCCCCAGGTGACCAGTGGCCAGCCAGATGTATCAGCCCAAATCAGTACAGTCCTCTGAACTCTGCCCTTCAGCCAGTTCTTCACCCAGCACACCCTGAACCCACTCATCTCACAGCTGGACAGCTTTTCCAGAAAGATGCTGTGAGGGGCAGTATCAAAAGCCTCCCTAGAATCCAGAAAAACTGTGTCCACCATCTTCCCTTTATCCACTGGGCAGGTGACCTTATCAGAGTAGGGTGTCTAATGAATTAAATCAGACTTTCCTTTGTGAACTCATGTTACTGTGTCTGATGAGTGCATTGTTCTTCAAATGCCTTTCAACAGGACCCAGTAGAATCTGGTACTCCATAATGGCTGCAGGTACTGAGGTTAGAAGACAGATTAATAAGTCTGTAGTTCATTGGGTCTTCCCTCACACTATTTTTTGTAGGAGGATGTGGAATAACATTGGCCTGCTTCAGTCAGCAGGCACCTCCCCAGACTCCCAAGACCTTTGGTACCTGATCAAGAGAGGTCCTGCCATAACTTCATTAGCTCCTCAAAATTCTGAGATGAATTCCATCAGGCCCCACGGACCTGAGAACATTCAGCTGATACAGCTGGGCCCTTACAGTTTCAGTGTCCACAAATCAAAACTCACTATTCCCACATTTGTGGTTCTCTGCCTCAGGGGTCCAGGCAGCCCAAGGCTTATCTCAACTTTCCAAATGTGTGTGTCTGTAATTGCAGGGGAATATTCTAACCATATTCTTGCTAGAAAGCAAAATCTTCATACATACATGCATATATCTGTATCTTTTTTTTTTTTTTAAAGTACCTTGAAAACCCCTCTGTGTGGAATCTTTTACACATGAAAATCAGGATTCTACAAAGACTGGTGTGGTGTTATAGAATTCTCCCCCACCATCTGCTTGATAGAATTGAATTGCAGAATCTTATCTTGTAATTTGGAGAGTGAAAAATTATTGGATACAACTAGACCAGTCTCCAACTCTTATCTTAGGAAAAGTTTAAAAATCCATTATTTTCAGATAAATAGAATCACTTCTGTGAGTAATAAGCTAGAATGGTGGGCAAGAGGCTATACTTCATCTACACTAATCTCAGTGACTAATACAAAACATGATGGATAGTAGCAAAAATATCTGCTTTGAGTTGTTTTTAAAATTGAACCGGATAAACAACCCTTCATCTCTTTCCAGTCATTATTCCTTTCTAAGAAAGAAATTTTAGAATTGTGTCATGGCTACAGCCTTGGACTCTGCTAAGCGTCATTTAATAAAATCTAGGTAAATTGAGAAAATGTGGTATCATTAGCTAAAGTTACTGCAAGAAGAGCTAAGGGCTGCTGCAGACTTGAAATGTGGAATCTGTCTTCCAAATCTGTCTTCTGTCAATGAGAGATTTATTTTCCTGTTTGTTTGAATTAATAGTAGAATATGGACAACTGTTTTTTAACAGTATTTCCTTTTTGTACATATCAAAGTCTGTCCAAAATACTAGGATCCAAGTCTCACTTTAATCAACCGTATTTCCTTGTTGTTGTCAGTCATACTTGTTTTGTCCTTAGCTGTCATGTGATTCTTGAAGTCACCTTTTTCAGTGTTTGGTTTGTTGTTTTTTTTTTAATTACTGATGTGCCAGCACTTGTTCTGTGATTGAGGAAATCAGTGGATGCTTAACTGACCAATGTAAGCAGGCTTCATTCTTTTAGATTAGCATGGATGAACCATAAATGCCATAAATCAAACTTTTTTGATTTCCACACAAGGTTTTTTCTTGGTCAGTCAAGCAATCCAATAAATAGGAAAGAAATGCCCATTGAAATACAAGTGGTCCTGCCCTTTGAACACTTTTTGATACACATGGGTAACCTTTCTTCACAGATCCACTTGCTCAGAAGAGCTATCGGGATAACCTTTTCTTCCACAGATTTGTCTGCTCAGAACTATCAGCATAACCTTTTCTTCCATGCAGAGAGTGAGTTTGATGTCTGTTTAACTCAGGAAGACCTGCTTTTCCCAGCACCAATAGTGATATCCAGGGAGGCTGGTTAAAGTGCAGCCTTCCAGTGCAGCAGGCAGAGCTCAGAGTGAGGAGATGAGCCGCAAGAATGGGATTCAGGTGACGTATATGGAAATTCTGATTCTCCTATGTGACCTTAAGCAAATAGTTTCTTCTTTTGCACTTTAATTATCTCTGAGCTGCAGGCAGTTTGTTTCTTGTTCAGAGGCATTTAGCACCACAGGTCCAGCTTTAGTTATGCCTTCATCCTTTATGCAAAGCCTCTACATGGGCCTTGGGAAGCTCATATAACTCATTGGGTGAGCTAACCTGCAGCTCCTGAGCTGTGGTCTATCAAGCCAGGGCAGCTCTATCTGGTTAAACACTGTATGCCTGCAGAGTTCAGGTGTGATCCAAATCCCTATGGGTCTCTTTTCACTAATTCCAGTGAGCTTTGGAGCAGAAATTTAATGCTTCATGGGATGTTTTCAGTGTGGGAAGCATACACTCATTCCTGGTGTTTCAGTACAGTTTTAAGCTCCTGACTAATTCCTATTTACAGGTTTTGCATTCTAATGATTTATAAATTTGTGAAATGAAAGTAGAATTATTTAGACTTTCTGGGGAATGCAGTTCTAAGCACACCTGGTCTAATTAGAGGTTTCATTTCTCTCCTGAGTGAAAGTCTAAATCCTTTTAACTCTCCAGAGGGACAGAGAATAAAAATGGTTGTGAAGTAATGAGCAGAGCCAATTACAGAAAGAAAAGGGTGTTGTTGGATGACCATAAAACCTGCAAAGCGCAGCAACACATACAGAATAAGATGGCTCACAAGTTTTTTGCCAATCTGTCCTCATAGCACACTTGTTGGTGCAAGAGAAGCAATTTTGAGGCATGCATTTTTGCAGATGTGGCCATAGATGAATATCTTTTTCATGTGAATGGTTTTCTCTTCCTCTTGCTGCAGGGTTGTCCCAGTTTAATTTCTCTCTATGTGTTCTTTCTGAAACTTCTGTCTGTGGTTACTGTATTAGTGGTCTCACAGAGTTTAGGAACCTGTCTTGCAGCTCAAGGCTCATTTCATGGAAATATGCTAGGAACAAGACCAAGTGCAAGTTGGAATTTATATGCTTGACATTTGATTTAGGATAAATTCCTGTCTTTGCTTCTTAAATTATGACCCAAAGACTTTTGTTTAGATAGTGTTTAGACCCTAGAGATTTCTAATTTATGCAGGGGCATCTTTGCTTGACTGAAGTTCCCTGAGGGTCTTCTCTCTGCACATGTTAGGGATTACAATTCTCTTGTTAAGTGAAGCACCTCCAGTATTAAATGATGTCTGAACTCTGCAGGCACAGGAAGCCAGAAAGTCCTCTTCTGCCTCTGGCTTGTGGGCTGCTTGATGGAGTGCTCATGGAGTTGGTCTATCATAGGAGATACCTTACAAAATAGTTTTGTGTGACTGATTTCTTTTTAATTACACTTAGAGAAGGGGTAATTTTGCTGCTTAATGTGGTATGTAAGCTTTAAAGTTCTGTCTGCAGTGTCTGTGTTTGTGGTTTAGTGGTTAAGATATGTAGCTGGGAGGATGCAGGCTTCAGTTCCAGTCTTTATTTTCTGGTTGTGCTTTAGTGAGTGTTAAATCCAAAATATTTTTTGTTTGTCTGAAAAATCAGCTTGAGAGGAAGAACCCACTCAGCTGTAGGAATAAAAATGGGAATAAATAATGATTAAAATGCAGTTGAAAAACAGTTTTACCAAGTTCTGTGCTCTGGAGCAGAAAGCTGTAAGAAACATAGTAGTGAATCTTTGTTGTACATTTGAATTAGGCCCTCAGCCAATAGCACATACTAGTTTTCTGAATTTTTCTCTTACAACATCAAAGTTGAACTAAAAATCCTATTAACAGAACAGCACTTAGAAAAGCATAAAAATGTGTGAAGGGAGGATAATTCATGAAGTCTGTTCTAAATAAACATCTTTCCCTAGCTCAAGAAAGTGGACAGTCATCAGCTCATTAGCTCATGATCCTTGTTTGGAAAAAAATTTTCATGGCAAATATATACTTAAAATGGAGAGAAAAACATATAGGTGTTTGCAGCTGTTGCTGTGCTGTCTTCTTCAGCATACTTGGCTTTTGTGGGCAGTGTGCGTTTTCTCAGGTGATAATTACAGATCTCTTCAGTACAACTTTGTTAAAAAGGCAGGTTATTTTACTCTTGATTTGTACTGATTTATTTCTTAAGAATACTTATGCTCTTCCTGTAGGTGCTCAGATTATGAGAGGGGAGGATGGTGACTTAAGAGCTCATAAAAGGACCTGTATGTACACACAACTGGCCTTATAAATGGATTTTCTGCTGAGTATTTACAGAAAGCTCATTAGTTATTCATGACGTTTTGGTGTGAGGCTTCCTCAAAAGGATGAAAAATTAGACCTTGTCTCCTGAGATACACAGGAAAGTGCTAAATGTGACAGTAATTGCCTTGTCAAATAGTCAAGAAGAACCAGAAATCAGGTGAACAGCTTTTCATTGTTTTATCTATATCATTGTGCTGTTGTGTACACTTAATGCCTTTCTGTCTTGAGTAATTTTATTTTGATGATTTGGACTTGCAGCTAATTGGATTTTTTTGAGAATTTGATGTCTCTGACTCCTTCCAGCATATTTTGAGCCATGTCTTAAGAACAAAAGTAAAACCTTGCTACTTTATTGCACTTCAGTTTTTTAATTACTTTCATTATTTTTTTTCCTGATTTTTATTAGTATTATTTTTATTGAAAGAAAGTGCAATGTTGCCAGCAACCTGGGGTTTGGCATTGGGCAGTGCCTGGGGGTGGTAAGTCAGTGATTCCTTTTGTTTCCTCCCTCTGAAGCTATTTAGATCTGCTGTTTGCACAGGCACAGCAGAGTTTTAGATTAACACCAAATTTTTTTGAGTGGCCTGTCTTGAGTCTCAAACTCCATTGATCTTTGCCGTTGACCACCACCTGAGCCAGACGTAGAAAGACCTGAGGGTAAAAATCATTGTGAGAATCTGCCTTTAAAATTATCCTGTGATGCTGGTACACAGCCAGTACACACAAATATTGCCTTTCAGACTGCCTGCTGCCAGATATTTCAAAGCTCTCCATGTTGAATAGATTTGGGTGTGCTTTCTTCCTTAAAGGTTTTTCCTGGGTTGTATTTTTTCACTTGGTGTTTGTTTTTATTGTTGCCCACTGCTGTCCCCTATCCCCCTTTTTAATGTCTTGGATATCTGTATTATTCCTGTTGTGGGAAAACTGCTCCCTAACCAAGGTTAATCATAGTGAATGATTAACTGCTGAGTTTTCAAATCTGAATATGGAATGAGAATTGGTGCAAGTTTTCTCTTTTCCAGTAGTTATCCTCACTGTTGACTTCTGGGCAATTTCTTCTATTCTCCCTCTCTTTATAGATCACCATTAACTTAGAGCCTTAAGTAGGATAAACAAAATCTGTTTTGGTCAGTGGATTAGGAGGCAACATTTAGTTTGTGTCTATTTACCCTGAAAGTACATATATGTATATACACACATATACATATACATATACATATACATATACATATACATATACATATACATATACATATACATATACCACACACACACACACACATATATATACATATATACATATATATACACATATAACACACACACACATATGTATGCAGTGAATATATATGGGGACAAACCTTTTTTTTGGGATAAAGTTTTTGCAGGGTCAGTTGCAATAGGGGAAGGGGTAACTGTTTCAATGAAAAGAAGGTTGGTTAATTTAGATTAAAGGAATTTTTTATGATGAGTAGGGTGGTGAAACACTGGAACAGGTTGCCCAGAGAGGTGGTAAATGCCTTAACCATGCCTGGAAACATTCAAGGTCAAGTTACATGGGGTTCTGGGCAATCTGATCTAGTTGAAGATACTTTTCTTCATTGCAGGGGTGTTGGACCTAATGATCTTCCCAGCCCAAACTATTCTATAATTTTTTAATATATATATCTATATATACATATACATATATATATATATATGTGTATATATGTATATAAAAAATTATATATGTATACATGTGTATATGTGTGTGTGTATATATGTATGTATATATGTGTATGTATGTATGTATATATGTATGTATGTATATAAAAGATGGCTCTGGAACACTGTTACAAATCAGTTTGACTGACTTTTTCTGGCCAGGACAAAGTGTCTGATATGAGATTCCCTGGTGATTGAGGATCAGGCCAGGCGATTTAAGCACCACCGGGTGGGATGTCTGGTGTGTAACACCTGGAGACGACCACTAGATGGCAACGTTACACAACCGAAGGGCCATCTCGCCTTCCTGTAGCAAGCTTTTTATTTGTTTCTTATCATCACTAGATGAAATGGTCTTTTTCGTTCAGATTATAAAGCCAAGGTAGAGAGTCTCATGAGCCTGCAGGATGAAGAAATAAGTTATCATTGCAGATTACACAGCCATCTCAGAAAATAAATAACTATGGAGCTCTTGTTAATCCTGGTCAGGTTGTCTAAGGACATATGCTGCTATACTTACGGTTCCTTAGGGTAGTGGCTTGAATTTTGCATAAAGATCCTTAAGGCATAAAAGGCCAAACTGAAGGATTGTTACTGCCTTGTTTCTTCATGAAAATATGCTTTTGAAGTTGTAGTGATCTCTGACAACACTAATATTAGGCTGAGGTATTGACCTTTTGCACTGCTACAGTTTTGCCCTTTCTGTGCTTGATGGGTGATTTTTCACGAGACTGTTTTTGAGGCAAGTGTGGTCTGGATTCTGTACAGGTAAACTGATAAAGCATGAGCAGCATGGACCTCGGGCTGATACTCAAACTCTGGTAATGTGATACGCTGCATGTGCCAGAATGAGTAAACATTGTCTTACAGCACAGCTCTTGTCCTGAGAGCAGGCAGAGCAAAGGGTTTCCTGAAAGTTGTGAGATGGAGAGCTGAGAGGCCAGGCACACACTGACATCTCTTCGTTGAGAAGTTCTGGGTGCTTTTGGTCAGAGGTACTGGTGCACATCATAGGTTGCAAAAAAAGGGCCAAAAGTCCCTAAGATTTCTTCAGCTCCTACCAAAACAATTTTCAGACATGAATATATAGAATATCTTTGGAGTGCACTATATATATATACTACTAGATATACTACTAGATATACTACTAGAGAAGTGGAGTTCAGAAATCATTAGTGAAGTCAGGAAGTACTATTTCTTAATTAAAACAGATCAAAATTATATTAATCACTTGTGGGTTAAGGAAATATATTCCTTTAAATACAATAAAAACATTGAAGGTTAACCAGAATAACAAACTTCACTTACGGCAGAAGAGAAACAATTTTCTGCTGATGCAGTAGCAGATGAATATTATAAAGTAGAAGCTTTCTTGGGGACAGAGATTCCAGATTCACCGTTTCATGCAAGAATTTCTTTTGCATATTGGAGATTGCATACTGGGGAAAGACTACATGTATATGTCAGTGTGTATGTAGCCATAGCATCCTAGTATCAAAAGTAAGCATAGGATGTTTCTGTTAAGGTATTCCCACTGAAGCCGGGGAAGAATTAGTGCTCTGGAGAAGTTAATCTCTGAACCTGAGATAAATCTTTTTTTCACTCTCTCTCTCTCTCTCTCTCCCTCTCTCTCTCTCTCTATATATATTTTTATATATATATATATATATATATAAATAATCTATATCTGATAGTTCTGTTCACACTATGTTCAATGAAAATAAAGTTGGAGTAGGATAGGTATTAGCACAGTCCTGGGTCTATTCAGCCATAAAGTACAAGAAGAGACTTCAATAACTTTTCTTATTTGACCAACAAAATGAAGGTTGAGAAGCTGTTTAGGGCTGAAAATACAAGGGAAGAAGGGGAGGGAAAAGCCAAAAAACCATGGTAGCAAAAGAGAAAGTGCATGTACATTAGGTATCCGTTCTAGATGGAAAATATGCCTTGCCATCAGAACAGGGACGTCTAGTGTGGGCAAGATAAACCAAACTGGTGCTTTTCTTGAGTGAATTACATGGCTTGGTTGACTGTGGGAGGACTCATCTCCTCAGCTCTTTTCATTCCTTGAACGCACACACAACTAATATACTTGATGCCCCAGTGAATAATCATGCAACAGTGTACTATACTGTGGGTCTAAGCCATCTGCTTTGGGAAGGGCTATGTGCTGAATAGCTCAAGGATGTGCTTGAAGAGTGAAAAACCCACTCTTTTCAGGGATACTGTGGGAATATTTACTTGTAGCAGTAATCTGAGTCTTGATATAGGGATTTCAAAAGCTGAACTGCTCCTCTGCTGGTACTGGAATGAGCTTAATTTATCCTCTTATCTCTGACAATCTGAAGATCTTTTGTCAGCAGTAGAAGCCTCATTTTTTTTGGCATTAAGATGAAAAAGGGAAGATTTTAAATCTTCATTCACTATTGTTCTGTTTCCTTGCTGCTCCTGGGGCAGATAGAAACTGATCTGAAATGTATAGGAGGGAATGTGGAACACCAAGAAGTTTTATCTCCCTCAGATCTTCAGGTGTGTGTGTTGCCATGCGTTTTCTCACCTGTACACATGCAATGATAATGTCTGGTCTTGTCCACTTCACAGTCTGTATAGCACAAGATGATAATCACAGAAACACAGAATTGGTAGGGTTAGAAGGGGTGTGTCAAATGGCTGCTGTGATGCTACCTTTCCAATGCTCTGATCCTGAACACCACAGAAAGGAGAGATTCCAAGCTGGACAGCCAGCTGATATGTCCCTCCTTGTACCATCAGGATGAAGGGTGGAAGGAGAAGGGGACACATTCTAATATAGTCAGATATATTTAATATAACTGACTTCAGCACTGGAAATTCCCGACATGTAGAAACATGAATGGGGCTGCTTTCTTCCTTCCTTTCACAGGAATATGTGCAAAGCACGCAGTTTTGCAAAGACATCCACAAGGAGGAGCCCGGAGCTTGCCAAGGCTGGATCTATCCCTGTCCCTTTTTTTTGCTGCTGCATCCACTCAAGGTAGCCTTGTCTTGAAGCATAATTAGTTCTGAGGCAGAATTTTATCAGCATAGTCTTTGGGGAGTGGTAGCATGTAAACACTTATTAAAATGTTATTTTGGGGTCATAATTCTGTCATGAGCCAAACTTGACAGATGCAAATGGAAGAAGGGGTTATGTCTCCACAGGGACCAGTTGTGTTTCCTTCTGATGATTTACATCAAATGGTGCATTTCCCTTCAGTCTGTGGGATCATACAAGGGTAGAGAACATTTTCATATTTAGAGCAAGAAAACACATAGCCTTTTACACTGGGAAGGATATGGACAGTATAGATTCTTATAAGCACGATTTTCCTTCTGGTAGCTTCAGAAACAAGATTAATTGGCATTAATTGACAGGGACATCAGGTCTGTTTTTTTTTCTCTTTATCCCTTCTTTCCTGAAAACTGCCATTCAGCTTCTTTTAAGATATCAGGAGAGGCAAAAGAATTGTGTTTTCAGCTCTGCAATCTTCCATAGGCTTGTTGTGTGACTGCATGGATTTCTTAATCTCTCTTTGTTTTCTTCTGGGAGAACCAAAGAGAGGTTTATGTTGGAAGGGACCTTAAAGATTATCTTGTTCCAACCCTCCTGCCAAGGGCAGTAACCTTTTCTGCTAGACCAGGTTTCTTAAAGCCCCATCCATCCTGGCCATGAACACTTCCAGCGATGGGGTGTCCACTCCTCTGGGCTCCCTGTTCCAGTCCCTCACCACCCTCACAGTAAAGAATTTTTTCCTAATATCTAATCTAAACCTGCCCTCTTTCACTTTAAAGCAATTCCCCCTTGTTCCATCACTACATGCCCTTTTAAAATTTCTATCACCACTTTTCTTGTAGGGTCCCTTTAGGAACTGGAAGATGCTGTAAGGTCTTCCCAGAGCCTTCTCTTCTCCAAGGTGAATAGCCCCACTCTCTCATCTTGTCTTCAGGAGAGGTGTTCCAGCCCTCTGATCATCTTCATGGCCTTTGGACTCACTCCAGCAGGTCCAGTCCTTCTTGTGTCAAGGGCCCCAGAACTGGATGTGGCACTCCAGGTGTCACCAGAGTGGAGTAGAAGGGCAGAATCACTCCCCTGGACCTGCTGGCCACACTGCTTTGGATGCAGCCCAGGGTTCCATTGGCTTTCTGGGCTGCAAGTGCACATTGATGGCTCATGTCAAGCTTGTCCAACAGCAACCCTGAGTCCTCCCCCTCAGAGCTGCACTCAATCCACTCTCCACCCAGCCTGTGTTTGTGTTTATCTTGAACCAGGTGCAGGACTTGCACTTGCTGTTGTTGAATTTCATGGGGTTTTCACAGGTCCACTTCTCAAGCCTGTCAAGGTCTCTCTAGAAGGAGCACAGTTCTTGCTTTCTGTTGATGATTTCTTTTTCTGGTAAGTTCTCAGATACTGTCTTACATGGGAGGGTGTGGTTACATAGGGGCTGTCTAAGAGAAATTTTCAGGATGCCTTAACTTTTTTTCAGTTTTCTAGTTGGAGAGTTTAGTTTATAGCCACAAAACTACTAATGAAGGCAGATCAGTGATGGTTTTGGAGCTCTCTGCCACTGACTGATGGATGCAGCTCTCTTCCTAGTGAGGGGAATATTGTGGCATGCTGTCCTGTTGTCTTGTGCAGTGTATGCTTCCTTGGGCACTAATGCATGGGAAGGTGGCAGGACTACAGACATCTAACTTTGTGCCTTCTCCTCTCCAGTTCATCTTTTCTTGTGACATGATTAGCAGAATTTCCCCAGATTTCAACAGGACTAGGAACAAGCATTTAGATAATGTTATTTTTTTTGGTTGGTTTGTTTTTTTTTTTTTGTTTTTGGTTGGTTTTTTTTTGAGTTAATTGCATTTGAAACGTGAGTAGGAATTTAAGTGCAACCTTCCAAAACCACCCACCATTACCTTTGCTAGCTGAATGCACAAATACACTTCAAAAGCAGAATACCAACATGTTCTTAAATTCTTACTTTTATCTTGCTGTTGCACATTGCTGAATCAAATGCCCCAAGGTAGTTAACTTCACTTAGAAACCTAATTTTTATCTCACCTCACTGAATTTTCATTCTGGGGCAGCCCCCATACCCGTATTTGGATCTTGCCCATGCCAGTGTGCCTACAATGCTAATGGTGGTACTTCTCCTAGTTTAGAGAGACAGCCAAACTAGCTCCAGGCAATCATAACATTCAGACAACCTGCTGATACCTGTTGTCATTTCTGGACACAGGTACCTGCCTCTGAGGGAAGGATATGCAACTGTTCTCTGTTAAGTGTGTGCAAACAGCACCTAACATTTTTATTTTTACTTACTGAAGACTGTTCTGTTCCTTTGAGCTCATTAGCAGTGAAATTGATAACATCATCTGACTGTCCCAGCATGATCTGGGCCTTCAGTGATTGATTGAATGCAGAGGCAAATTTGAGGCATTAAATTAGTTGCAGAAGTGGTTTCTTGCAAGTGGACTGTGGAAAGTGGTACTGATTGCTGTTTCACAGTGAGCCACAGGGGTCTTTGTCCTTTTTCTCTATGGAGGATTAAATATATTGTGACATTTTGTTTCCTCCTCCATGGCTCTGTAATGAAGAGGGATTAGGTTGTGGTCATGGAAAGGAGCAGTGTGAGGCTACGTGTCAAGAGGTTTGTGTTGTGGCCTGGCTGTTTCAGCTGGGACTCCCTGTTCATGTCAGGGTATGGATCTTTGCCTCTGCTCTCTATCTACAGAATTAAGGTAATGTGCCTCTGCAGCTGCCTGGGGACATCAAGAGGCTCAATGTTAAAAGCTCATAATGACCGCCAGCAAGTGAGCCTCTGTGGGGGGGGCTTATACTAAACAGAGTTTTCAGTTTAGTGGAAAAAAACACATCCCTTTCTGTTCTTCAAGACAGATGGGACTTGGGAGCTGGTGGCTCAGGGTTATGGACACATTTGGGTGTCTAAGAAATGCAGAGCTGGGTTGGAAGGCTCTCCACCTTTGCACACCCAGAAGTGAAGAGTGCTTGGAAGTCCAAGAACACTCTGCAGGCACATCTGTAAGGCTTTGAGAGGAGGGAAGGTGGCTGATTTTTGCATCAAAAGTTTACAGAAATGGCTGGCCTGAGAGTTCTCTGAGTGAGAGAACACTATTTTGTGTTTCTCAAATTTAAGGAAATGGACATTCCTGCTTCCTCTTAGCACAGCCTTGCTAAAGGGTACAAAATCTAATTATATCTCAAGTTGATCAAGACCTGCTGAAGCAGGTCTCGACTTACAACCTTTCCTGTCACAAAAGCCATGCTGGTATTTGTTAAGTGCATCTTGGGCCATTGATCTGACAGTGCTGTATAAAACCAGAGACTGTTCCTGTGCAGAAAGTGGAGGAATGGTTGACATCAATAATTGAAGCATTTAAAATTAACTGCTAAGATTAAGTGTTGAATTAGTGATTCAGAGATCCCTGTTTAGTAACTAAATGAAACAGAAAACAAATTACCCAGAGACTACTCTAGCTCTTTTAAGGGTGAATAAAGGACTTTTGTTGTGGAGTTTTTCACTGGTGTCAGTTTTTGCTAGGGCACTGTTACCTTGTGAGAGTAAGGATCCCCCCATCCTTTCCATTGTGTGCAACCAGCTGAGTGGTGATGATAACATAGTATTTGTGCTGTGCTTTAATACCTGGAAGCCTAATGTGGCAATGAATTTAGTTTCCCTCTTCACTGTCCCTTCCCCTGATCTCTCACTTTCACCAGTGCTGGTATTATTTGAAGACTTGATTCTGCTTTGCCATACCATGTGTAGCACCTGCCAGCCACGTGCAGAGAGAGCAGGGGACCAGCTCCTCCGGATCTGAGGCTTTTTGAGCAATTTGAAGGGCTTGTGCTCTTTGCAAGTGCGATTCATTTTGTTTCCCCCTGGAAAAACTCAACAGGCTAAGATAGCATCTTGTAGCATTCTTGTCATGTTTCCTTAGCGACGCCCTGCCATCTTGTCCACATGAATAACAAAGCCAGATCTGCAGTTTTGTCTTGAGAGGTAATAAAAATGAACTCCAGCTGCCTTTGTTCTGGTGTGTATAAATTGTTAGCCCCACCGTACACTCCAAACCCAGAATTTGTTTGTTTTCTGGCTATTGGTGGTGCTGATGTACGGGGGAAATGCTGTAGTCTGCATTTTGCAAGCAATGTTGACAATGTGCAGCAGAAACGAATACAAATATGGCTATTAAAGTATACAATAAATTAGGCAATGCTGACATGGATGTGATAAGATACAAATAGGTAACATCGAGTTGTTGTGCTTACTAGGGCAGTTTCTCTAGAGACATAATCAAGTAGTGATTCTAATGTTTTTTCTCTTGTCTCCCCTCCCTCCTGCATATTTTTCCGTCTTTTCTCCAACCTAACATTTTGCATGCATCTTCTTGCCACATCAGCCTTGAAATCTAAAGAACCAGCTTTTTGGGGGAGGGTTATTTCTTTAGAGAGAAGGACTAACAGTAGAAATTGGACATCACTTATTGTTTACTGAGGCAAATCTCACAGACCCAAAGGAACCTTACTGACTTATACATGCCAAGGGCATATTGGTCAAAGTCCCACCTCCAGTTTTTGAGAGTACAGACTACTTCTACAGACACTTCTGCCTTGGGGGGCATTTGACAAGAACCCTATTAGCAGGATGTGAGATTTTGGCAACTTAAGTACACTTGGGAGAGGTTTGTTTGAAACCTCTGTGTTTATTTCAAAGGAATTTTTGAAGACTTGCTTTTTTCCCATTTTGAAAGGGAGATGGGACAGAGGGCTAGGGTCAGGCTGTCCTACATCCAACTCACCCCTGCCAGCCTTCAGCTGTCGTGTCCCGTAACCCTTGGTGCTATGAGATAAAAGTGGTGTTGTATTTCAGTTTGATTACCCTTTCCTGAGTTCATAAGGCCCCTATCATGTATTGCTTGGTGTGAGCGTTAGGGTTTTAGTGTAGTGAAGGTCACCCATCTGTGACTTTGGCTTTGCTACCTAATTGTAAGTGACATCCACTTTCCCCAGCTCGCTTTTAAATTAAAAAAAGAAAGGTTACAATTTGGAGCCTGAGAATTTTCTTTCAATGAAGAGAAGTCATGTCTTTCCTCTAAGGAAACACCTGGAAAATTAACATTTTATGGTGTGACAAATTAGTTCCTTTGAAACTGCAAGGTGAGAAAGGTTGTTAAGTCAGACACTCACAGAGGATTTCTTCAGCTCAGTGAAATACCTACATGGCCAGCAACAACCTGTTCCCTCTAAATGTAGCTCTGAAGACATGATCAACATTTTGCTTGTATTGATCACTTCTCCCCACTCACAAGACTCATTCAGGACTGATTTTAAAGCCATGAATACCAGTAGTAAAATAAAGCCTTGGAACGTTTGAATGAACTACTAATGAAAGAAAGATTCAGCTCTGCATGTCAAGGCTCTGAGGCTAAATTTAGCCTTGATGTTACCATTCTGGAATTTTGTTCCCAGTTAGGATGATCTTGTGTATATCTGTATTATCTGTGTATATTTTTTTTGTATGTAGTCTGCTCTAAGTAGGAGATACACATTAACTAAATGTTTACACCAGCTTGGTTGTAAGGATGGGCTGGCACCAGGATATACTTTAAAACCCAGGATCTTTTATGTTGGTAAAATCCATCCAGGAGGTCAACAGTTCATATGTTTGTTATGCATAGCTCTTACCCAGGAACCACAAGCAGGAAATAAGTAAAAAAGAGGTAACTTTTTCAGTTGTCTTTTGTCAAGCTCCCTGAACATCCACTTGACTGATTACAGTTGAAATGTAAGAAAAACATAAGCTACTTTTAAGAGTTTTTGTATTCTAAGGAAGGAGATGGGATAGAAGCTAGAGAAAGATGCCAAAACATTTTCTACTGAGATACCATCACCTCAGTCACTCTTTGTCTGATTAATGATTTAAATATGTAAACAAAATAGAACATTCTTGAAAAGAACTGTAGTTTGTATTAAACAGCTCAGTAGGCAAGGCTGCCTAGGACCAAAGTTCAATTTGCACAAGGATTTGATACACCCTGGTCTTCAAGTACTGTTATAATTTCACATATATCAGAAGACAAGATGCTGTGCTGATTAAGTTCATTCTATTTCATTTTTACCTGTTAGGAGTAGCCTTGCATGCTGAGTAAGAAAATAGATTGTTCAATAAGCATGCCAGCTTTCAGTGCCCTTATACTCCACCAAGGAACCGGAGCTACTAAATGCTTGTCAGTGATGGGGCCCATCAGCTTTTCTGTTGCCTGATTTGGGAGATTTATGTTCAATCATTTGAAATCCCACAGTGATGAAGCTTAATATTCAGCTTGTCAGGCTAAATGCATGACCTTTTTTTAATATAAAATGTTTCCTATCTGTTAAGCTTCTTCTGGAGTTATAAAGTGACAGAGGACTGCTAATTTTTTAAACCTTAATTTATTTAAATGCTGAGCCTAAGCCTGGAATCAGCTTAATGCTTAAAGTTAACATACACAAATGAAGGTACTATGCCAGATGGTTTGGCCAGGTAAGGCTCCTAGTCTCATAATAAAGCTGTTGAATGAAGTGACCTGGCTTTCCACATCTGTGGAGTATCACAGACTTGAGCAAGAGATGGCTGGGTGTCTGGAGCAACACAAGCCTGGTGTGGTGGTGGGGGCAAGGCTGAGGGGCACAGAGCTGTGGGATGGCTGCAAGCAGGGCACAGACCCTGCTAGGGTACCTGGGGCTATCTTGCAGTGTGGCAGCAATTCCAACTTCCCATTCCCATCTCTGGCAGTGGGCACTGCAAGGGAAAAACAGCCTCCCTGGGGAGATATTTGAACAGCTGTCTGGCTTACCCAGGAACCTAATCAGTGTATTCTAAATGTCAGCCGAGGCATGCAGTACAGTGTTGCTGGGAAGAGTGCTTTTTAGGCCCTCATCCTCCAAATTCAGCCTGGTACTAGTGAAACATTGTAAGTGCTGTATATAAGTGTGCTGCTTGGTTTTTGCAGTTAGTCCCAGCTCTCTTGGAAGTGCTGGAGAAACACCATGGGGTTTGTCACTGTTTGGGGTAGTAACTGGGTTTTCTCAGAGTTCCAGGGGTATGGTGTGTTTCTCAGAGAGCAGACAGCACCTAACAGGCGCTTCAGGGACTTCCCTGAAGAGTTTGTTGTCATTTTTGGTCCCAGGCACTCAACAGGGTCCTCAGCCCTGAATTTTGAACCTGGCCTTGCCATGGTATACAGTGCGCCTGCACGGTTTAACACTGCAGAGGAACATGTGCGTAAATCATTCCTTTTTTTCATTAAAGGCAATCTAGTAATCTAAAATTGCCATAGGGACAAAAAGTTCTGTAGTTATATTACAGAATTTCAGGAGATTCTTCTTATTTTCATTGTAGGGGAGGGGAAAGCCGTGTAACATTTGCGATGTGACTTAAGTATCAGCTTTCCTCTAATGAAAGTCCTGCAGGTTGATTGCTTTCCACTTTTGAAATCATGACAGAAATAAGCCTGAGGAAAAAGAATAGTGTGTTTTGTCTCTATCCCATACTGTCTCAGAGACACCCACAGAGAAAATGGTAGAAAATATCTCTTGATCATGAAAGATGGATGGGCCCATGGCAAGAGCTTAGCTACCAGATTCCAAGTTTAGTACAAATTTTTGCCTCTGGGCTTGAACTGTTTACAACAGGTTTTAGCTT
The DNA here is from genome assembly GCF_001522545.3 of Parus major. Lineage (NCBI taxonomy): Eukaryota > Metazoa > Chordata > Aves > Passeriformes > Paridae > Parus > Parus major. Next base: position 33,817,827 of record NC_031770.1, read on the forward strand.
GAAGTGCAAAACTGTGGTTGTAGGGAAATATGGCATTTTTGCTCCTGAAACAGTGTGTGTGAGAAATAGATGTGCTCTTTTCATTGCCTAAGGAAGTCAATGGAAAAATCCAGTTGCTGGGTATCCAAGCATCTTTGGACTTTTAGTACAGCCTGAATGCCAACAGATTTCTAGGGGAAGCTGTGTTATGTGGTATTTTATCTTCAGCAGAAGATAAGCAAGCTCCAAGTCTTGATACCCTATCCTGTGTATTTTAGTGCAAACTGGAGAAGCTGATCTGTTTGAATCTAAATAACCCCCTCTCAGCTCTGCTAATCGAGTAGTTTGTATGCATTCTTTAAAAGTGAAAGTATACACTTGGTGGAGGGAAATTATTTTGGTTTTTCTAAATATATTCATTTTTAAAAATGTACTTATCTTGCTTTATTGCCGTAGAAAATACCTACAGCACCATAATCTGTGCAAAGTGCTTTACTATCTTACCAATAACCTGAAAATTTTAATTTTTAAGGTTAAATCTTATTCCTAACTCCAAATTGATCAGTACCCAGTGTTTGACAGCATTCTACCCTCTGGTATCTGAATGTTATTTTAGGAATGCCAGAAATGTGGTCACTGATCTTGCTAGTTTAAAATAAAGTTGTACAAGAAAAAGTTAAAACAGAAATAAGTCTTCTCTGCAGTCTGCAAGGAGACTGCTACTCTTATCAGGCTGAAAATTGTATGAAATGTGGCCTTATTATTTTCGTGCTACATTAGTGTGAAATCTGGACTCTTGATTCTACTCTTGGGGTGCTTCAGCTCCATCTGTAATGAGTAAAGGAGTCCTCAAGAGGAATCTAGTGGTTCATCCCATGAAATCCAGTTTCTGATGCTGACCAGTATTTTATGATCCAGAGAAAGTCTCAAGCTACTTTGAGTGATGACTGGTATGATGGGAAGGACACTGGTTTTCACTTCCCATGTCATTAGTGGTTAACACGCCCTCTGGGTTTGACCTCAGTAAGTAGGGATGTTGGGATTTCAAATCTTCCTATGAACAAGTGACTTTGTTAATGTAGTGTTTCTAGAAATTAATATTCTATAGGAGCACTAGTAAACATAGTAAACAGAGGACTGGAAAGTGACTGTCTCTATGGAGGCACATTTCATCCAGAAACCTGTAGCATCTGTGAAGTCTAAACTTTATAAGAAGAAGCTAAGTCAGCTTCTTTGTAATGTACTCCCTTCCCTGTATTTTCCGTCTCTCAGTTTTAACAAATCATGTCACAGTTGTGTGCTTTAGTCCCTACTGTAAGCACTCTGTGTTTTCCTGAGTGCCCAAGACCAAGCAGCACATTCTGTCTCTGTGGGGTATATTTTTAGTGCGGTGTTGAGAGAAAGAAGGTGCAATTAGAGCTAACCCATTAACTGTAATAGCTCTTTATGTACTGCACTGACTGCAGACCCCTGTGAGGGTCAAGGCATTGCCAATTAGCCTACATCTGTCCAGAAACAAGGTTCTCTTTGATCTCTCTAAGTCTAATTTAATTTTATTTGTAAGTAAAATTGGACAGTGCAGTCTAAAAGATATAAATGGAAACTCAGCAAAATGGCCCTGAATTTGGTACTGTAATTGTTGGAGGATATGTTTTTGTTTATACTGCATTTTCTGCTGTAAGGTGACTTAAGCCTGGGCAGCCAAGCTGGAATAACTCAAGACCTGTTGGGTACTAACAATTCTTTTGGGTAATAAAAGAAACGTGTTCTGAAACAGTGTATGTGCTTTGACTTCGGGACAGGCATTTTTATAGGGTAATATCAGAGTCTTTTATTCATGCCTGTTCCGGTAAGAATGTTGATGGAATAGAATGAAGGCTGCTTTAGACTGAGCTGGAAAAACTTCCATGGATTCTTGTGAAGATAGTGGGGAAATGCAGCATGCCTTAGTTTTGGTCACTTGGCAGTCAGATATTTTTTTCATCTTCTAGAGGACGTTTTGCATTATCAAGATCATAGGGCATCTAAGGAATATTTAAAGATTACTTGCAGAGATAGTTTTCCTTTCCTTCTGTTTTTTCTCTGAGCATAGGGCTATCTGAAGTTATTGTAGTGTGTCTGTTAAGGGTGTTATACTTCTTGGATACTTGGAGGGTGAACTGCTCAATAGGGCTCAAAAAGCAGTAAAACAAAGCAAATACATCAAAACTTGTCATCAACAGGAACTTACATAAAACTAAATTCACTTTTTCTGCAGCTCTCTTGTGATAGACTGTAGATGAAGAACTGTCAAGAACCACATGAAGAAATAAGTCAAAAATAATTTTTTTAAATCTTTACAGTGTGAATGCATGCACAGCAGTATTAAGTCACAACCTTTCTGAACTGATTTCTGTTGATGAAAACCGTACCTCTCTAATCAGACAAAATTATGAAGCATATCATAAAGAACTTTTCATTTGGTGGCATAGTTTGCTTTTAAGACATCAAAAGTGCAAGGCATTCCTTATCCCATATTTGCCTACTGTGAAGCTTACATTGTCCTGAAGAATTTGATACAGCGTGGTTGAACCAGGAGTCATCAGATGTGTTTATTCCTACAATCCATCCTCAGTGCAGTTTTCCCACTTGAAAGTAGTTCTTGCTTTCCAGGTACAAAAAGAAGTACTTTTATATGACACTTTCCAGTGCATCAGGAAAAATAATTAGAATTTTGTTTCATTATATTATTGAATACAAGAACTTGGTGTTTTCCATTGGTGTTGCTAAAAAGTATGAATGTTAGAGACAGTCCTACTCCCACTGACTTGAAGCTGTATTTTGTTCTGTTTGAGAAGTGAAGTTGCACTAGTACGGCTGTGGAAGAACAAGCAGCAGGTTCAAAAAGCCTGGGACCACACAAGCCAGAAATTATATGGAAATTATGCAGTGCATGAAACAACCTTACTGTATCTTCTTTATATATTCCAGGCAGGTCTATTTTTCATGGTATGGTAATATCCTAATGGAGCCTTCTCTAAAGCTCTGATCCTTCAAAAGAAAAAGCTAGGAATGTCTTAAGAGAGAGGGAGAGCAACCCTGCTGAGCTGAAACTTACTGGTGTCCCATTGCATCAGATCTTCGTGGTGTGTGGTCTTTTTCCTATCAGTAAGCCTCTGTGTGTTTTTTTTGTTGTTGTTCTGTGCAACAAAATGGACTGTAGGGAGTGGTTTCTCTCTGACCTTTATTTAGAACTATGCATATGAATTCCTGTGTTTTTCTGCCTAATGCTATTATCAAATCTCCACTGACTGGAATTGTGAACACAGTGAGACTATATGAAGCAACAGAGTAATAGGACAAATCTAGTCCTAAATTAGTTTCACCCACTTTATTCTTTTTCCATATCCTCTTTACTCATTTACCCAGTTTGGCTGGTATTATAGTCATGTCTCCCACTCCAAAGCCTTCATTTTGGTTAACAGCCTTTTCACTGTTACCATAGAGTCCCATTACCTTTGTTTCTGTTTACAGTGTGAATAGATGTCCATCACTACATTGTCCATTATGACATGCATCAGTAACACAATAAATTGTCTAGGGAACTAGTCAGCTTCTAAGAAGAAATGTGCTGTGGCTGCTAATGCCTCCAAGGAAAAAGAATTTTATCTGGGGCGGAAACTTTAGTGAAGGACATAGCAGCCAGCACAGTGCATTTGGAAAATATAAAGCGTGTGAGGGACAAGGAAAATGAGAGTAATGGGAATCTCTGATTTCCTTCTTGTTGGGGAGGTGAAGGTGGTGAGATGTGATGAAGAATCCAAGTGTTGATGGACTCTCTGTTGTCTGGTTCATGAGCAGCTGAGCAGCAGGCCTGCAAAGGCTGTGGGTAGCTTTGTGCCACGTCATGTGTAGGCCCTGAATCCTACAAACTCTCTTACTAAGACTACAATATACCTGGCTTCAGCATTTTTGTTAGAGCAAGGGAAGCCAAAAAATTCATCACAGCTGCTCCCAATGGGGAGAAGGGTAGTTGTGTGAAATTGAGGAAGTGTTATCAATTAGCTGACATGAATACTATTTAAGTATGCTGCACCTATATTAGAAGAGTTTGCAAGTAGTCATGATGATTTCTTTTGCCCAAAACAGAGATTAGCAGAAGTAAGAAGAATCTGCCAAGAAACTGAAATTATGTTTGAAGAAAGAAAAACAAAAAATAATAAAAAAGTCTTACTCTTGTACGTTATATATAAAGCTCAGAAATGTACTCAAACTTTTCAGTTTTACCTACCAAATACCAAAAGGGATCCAAACTTTTTTAATAACTATCACATGTTTCTTTAAATTCATTAGGAGCATGAAACCTCCTTGGATATGTGTAGGAATAAGAGGTGATTGAGTTGTAACAGGGATACTCCAACTTGTTAAGGCAAATTAAAGGAAATTTCATTAATTCTGTGAATTGTTCTCTCTGGAATAACCTGGGGAAATTTCCCATGCCACAAACCTTTCTGTGGGCTACGGTTGAGAAAATCTTTCTGAAACTGAAGTGACTGTAAAATGTTATAGAAGAAATAGTCAAAATAAGCAGTAACAAATCACCAGAACTAGACTGTGTTCATCCAAAAGCTCCAGAGGAACTGCAGCTTACAGCATTCTGTGACTACTTGCTTAGAGATACCTTTGCATCAGGAAGTGGTAAATATGATGCTGAGTTTTAAGAGGTTTCCAGGATGATTTGCATAGGCAGGCCAGCAAGTTTGACAGAAGCGCTTGATGAAGCATAGAAACTATAACAAAATGAGTTAGAGGATATCTGGATAATTATTGAATGCTTACTAAGAGTCAAGCTGCACATCTGCCTTGCAAATGTGTTGCTGTTCTCTGTAGGAGTCAACAAGCTTGTTGATAAAGATGATGTGTGGCATATTCTCCTTTGTCAGAGACCTTAGTAAAAAACAGCTTCCTTGTTAGAGAATTTTAGGAAAGCTAAGCAGTTATGACATCAGAAGAACAGTTCTGGTGTGGATAGATAATTTGGCCAAAAGCTGAAAAAAAACCCTGAAAAGGTTGATGGTCAGTCCTTGGAGTGGGTGGAGATCACACAGGAATATGTGTGCTCTCAGCTCTGCTCACATACAGCTTGGAGAGAAGCTTCTGGAGATACCATGCCATCACTGTAGGGATGGCAAATGTGAAGTCTGTCTGGAGGACTGCAGAAGGACCTCATAAGACTGACTGGCTAAGAAAATATCAGTTGAAACCGAGTGTAGGTAATGATAAATTGATCCATGTGGGGGACAAACAATACAGTTTGCATTAAAGATGAGTAATGAGCTGAGCTTACACTGAGAATTGGGATATCTGGAGTGAGAACCTGGGGCTTTAGTGGATAAGTCTGTGAAAATGTCAATTTACTCGCTTGTGATTAAAAATGCAAATCAAATGTTGGTATTTTTAAGGAAAAGGATACAGAACAAAACATGACATTGTGTGTAAATATGTGGTTTTCATGCCTCTGAATAATGTATGAAAGTTTGTTCTCTATATTTAAAAATAATGTAATAGAACTGCAAAGGTTTGGAGAAGGACAGCAAGAGTGATCAAAGGCACAAAAAGTCTTTTGTCGGAGGCTGTGACTGAACTGGGACTCAGTTTGGAAAGAGCTGAGTAGTCTCTGATAAAGAGTCACATAAAGGGTTGAATATTCTCTGTGTGTTCCAATAAAAGAACTGCTGAGCATCAAATAAAGCTAACAGGAGAAAGGCTTAAAGGAAAAAAAGTTGCATCTTCATGCAGAGGGTATTGGACATGGAAATTCTTGTTAAAGGGTATTGTGAACACATTTATGTTAGTTTTGTGGAAATTGTATAAGAGAAAGTTGGCATTGGGGGCTACTCCCTACATAGAAGATACAGCAGCTCATGTCCCTGAGCTAAACAAACAGGAGATTGGAGCAAAGTTAAGAGTGCCATGCTTATTTGGTCCTTGATCTTCTCTAACTATGGCTCCTGCTAAATACAAGTTATGCCAGGCAGTGCTGAACTTCTAGTCGGATATAGTACAGCCACTCTTCTGGGACAGAGCTGATCAGGGTCTCTGCTTCAAGCATCACCGTGACCTGGTCACAAGAGCAGGGAGCTGCAGCAGCTCTGGTGACCACTGCACAAAATGCAAAAGATGAGTGGGTTTTTTAGTGCCCTGACACTTTGCTGAGCTTTCATCCCAATGCAGGATGGATACCAATTGTCAGCAGCGAGTTTTCCAGTGTTTTGCAAGTGCTTCTCCCAGATGTTCAGGTTGACATGTATGTGGCCCAACTACTGAAAAAACAGCTTATATGGATTTGACTGCAGGGTTTTTGAGATTGGTGCTCTCTACAGAGTGTGTTGCAGTCTGGGTGTTGCCCTGTAACTTGCTCTCCAGTCTCTAAATAGAGTAAGAGTGTTCATTGTGCTGCATAATGCTTTTGCAAGGTTCTTTTTCTTTCTCTGTTGCTGAGGCTTGATTGTTTTTTTGCATTACCATTTATTTTCACACACAGCCTTCCAGAGCCTCTTTGAATCTCACCAAAGTCAGGGAGAATCTTTTCCTTGACCTCCCCAGTTCTGCAGTCAGTCCAGCTGTGTGCTGTGCTTTCTGTTAACTCCAGGGATGCAGTCTAGGAGTATCAATTTACCACAGCTTGCACCGGAGAGGTTTGAAAACTGAATGTATTAGAGACACAGGAAGCTATGCAGTTGGAAAAATGTGAATTTATATTTTTCCTGTAAATCATTTCAACTGGTGTGTATTTCCACTTTTGATTTCTGAGCATGGATCCAGGAAAATAAAAGAGCAAAATATATGTTCATCTATTCTTTTCCCCTTGTACAAAAAGAAAAACAAATACATAGCATGTGCCTATTGGAAATTAAATAGCAGCATGTTTCTTTAAACCACCTTCTATTAAAGTGAGATGCAAAAGTTTATGTGGAATGCTCAACATGGATTCGAATCTGTGGTGAGTTGTCATGGACTGTGAGTGTCAGAGTTTTGTGTTTACTTTCTAAAATCTTGGGCAAAAATGGCATCCTGACAGAGGACATCAAGGTGAGGTCCCATGTTTTGGTGTCATTCAGTTCTACTTGGGTAACGTTTGATAACTGCACGTCATGACTTGTTGAGGCCAGGCTGCTGCTGTGCACACGTGAGCCATTGTGTTCATGTGGCTGAAGCCTGTGGCCAGTCTGTTTTACTGTGTTTGCTCTATTTTGTGCTGACCCATACTTGTCCAGCAGGTGCTACAGCATGGCTGGGGGGCTGTTCAGATGCTCAGCAGGGATGCCTTGTCTTTGTGGATGGCTTGGATCTGCCAGAATCACAGCTTTTTCTAAGCTTGTGACACTGGGACAGGACTGCAGTGTGAGTGATACAGAGTGATTTTTGTGAGCTGCCAGGCACCAGGAGCACACACATGCTTTTCTATCTTTTAGTTGGACATTTTTTTTGTTTTCCCCCCAAAATATGCCTGACTGACCTTCTCTCATTGTCCCTTGAGCTCATTGTGCTCTGACACCCAGCAGAACTGCGGCAGTCAGTCTGCTTGGTCATGGCTGCACTTTCTGTAAGAGGCTGCTGGAGCCTGGCTGCTGTGACAGCCTCCACAGAGCTGTGTTTGTACTTGAATCTTCTCTTATCAGCCTGATAGTCAATTCTTCATCCTGGAAAACTATTGCTGGATCTGTGAGATGCAGTTGCTGGGAGCTTGCCTGTGTATCATTCATTCAGAAACAGATGCTGGCAGCCCTCATTACAAAACTATGTCTGTATTCCTGGTATTGAGCAGAGCTGCAGGTGTGACTGGCTGCAGGGAAACCGAGAGGAAGCTATCTAGTGGAAAAAAGGATGCTAGCCAATGAAAAAAAATACCAAAACATTGGAAAGCATTCCATGTTACCATCATGGAAATAAAGGGCACAAATGAGAGGACCCCCAAAGTGGTTAAACTTATAGCAGGAAGAGGGAAAGTAATAAGGTTTGGCTGGAAAATCAGATGTGTGTATGTAGTTACTTGCAAGATGGGTATTAAAGGCTGGGAGCAGGCATCAGGCATCCATTTTTGAAAGCCTTGTCTTTGGAGTTAATCTCTTCTTCAGACTTCTCTTGTGTCTGTATATTTTCTATGGTTTTAGCTGAAGAATGGATGTTTTTCATCTGCCATCTAGCATACCTTCATATCTGGACTGCAGGCGGTTTTCCTGCCCTCGTGGGAGGCTCTGGCTAATGAGGGGACTGTGTACAGCCCCTCTGTTCATTCTATTGGGGAGGACTGAAATGTTAATTAGATGGCACTTTGCAATGGAAAGCAAGCAAAACACATCTGCCTCTCAAGCCCTGGATGTTAGCCAGCTTGCTTTTTACTGGTACATCCTGCTGCCGAATATGGCCCTGACTTGTACTTGCCAGTTCATGTTCTTAAGAGTTCCTTTCAGACACTGAGCTGAAATAACGTGCTTTGACACAACAGAGCCCGTTTTGTTGAAGAGTTTAATGTTTAATAAATATTACTGGATTCCTCTGTTAATGAACAGTTTCTAAGTCTTTGTACTAGCAATAAGGAGAATTAAATTAATAAGGACCTTGGTGAGTTAAAGGGGCTCTGCATTAGGCCCAGTGGCCATTCCTACACCATATTTTTGTGACCTTCAGGAGGTACATGAGACCAGATTCAGGAACTAGGCTGTTGATCTATTGTAGAATATAGAGACTGTTTTTATGGTAACCAGGGTGGTATTTTACAGACAAAAAGCTAGTGTCTGTCTACGCACTGAGGAACACTCAAATGCTATTTGTATTAATGCTTTATTGCTTTTTCTGATTCACAGATCAGTACAAGAGCAGAGAGGATATCTTGCTATTAGTGTTGACCTGTCTCTTTTTGCAGTGGTCCTGAGATTGTGTATTAGGGCACAGGTGGGGCTTTTGGGCAGGTTTTTGTGCCTGGCTGCAGTACAGGCACTTCCCATTCCTCGTTCATTGAAGCCCCAGGTATCCTCCAGGAGCTGGACATGAAGGAAGGCTTCATGCCAAGGCAGGGGTTTACTGCTGCATCCTACCGTCCATGCTTTCCCAGAACACTGGAGAAGTTAAATGAGCATGTGCTTACTTTTTCTTTCCCTGCAGGGGTGCAAGGCAGGGATGGAAAAAGACAGCTACAGGATAATTCTTTAACTTTGTGTTTTCTGCTGGAGTATGATCCAGATTGATGTTTGATGGACTTGAGCACCAGAGTAGTTATTTACTGCTAGCTTACCTCTATGCTTACAGTAAATAACCACCAGCCTGCAGCGCAATTCCCTTCTGAGCTGCCTCTGGAGCAGCTCAGAACTGCACTCCCTTTTGTTAAGGATGCAACACAGCCCTAAATATAAATTGTTGTTTTGGTCAGCTTTTCTGTGGTTTTGTGCAGTAAATGGAAATGTGTATGTGAGCTATGCAGGTGTCTGTGGAGTCAGTTAAAGAGAGATTTTGGAAAAAAAGACTTATGAAAGCTCAGAAGCAGTATCAGCTGATAACTAAGTAGAACTAAGTATTTCTTATGTGATATAACGTAAGAAATATGCCTGAGAAATATTTTGGAAAGTGTTTTAAAGTATTCATTATGTTTCCCAAGATAGACTGAGAAGAAATAGAATTATTTGTGATGAAACAAATGGATCTTTTATTGCTAGACATTTTCTTTCTCTAGAAACTGATGAATATAACATCATGCTAGCTTTTGTAAATGTCATATGAAATAGATGAGGAGAGTGACTTGGAGAAAAGCTGTAATCAATCACAAGGTGACACAGGTCTCTCTTCTCTGTTGATCATCTTCCCAGAAAGCAATTTGAGGAGGGAAAGATTACAAATATAAAGAGAACAAACCCAAATCTACCTGCCCTTTGTTAAGGCGGATAAAGTGGATCAGCAACTATTTTTTTCCTGGAAAAGAGAAACCAGAGGCTAAAAGATGGTCTAGATTTTACTAAAATCTTCCCAGTTATTTGAATAAATGGGAAGAATAATGGTGTGTAAATGGCCCATTCTGAAAGCTACTAGTTGAACTCCAGTGGAAACAAAGTCATTATAGGGAAAGAAGCAAAATGGGAGGATGCTGTTAAACCAAAATTTAATATGACACCTTGAGGTCAGCCCAGACAACAATATTATTATTATTATTATTATTATTATTATTATTATTATTATTATTATTATTATTATTATTATTATTATTATTATTATTATTATTATTATATTAAATTATTTTCTAGCACCAAATTGTCTTCCTACTTCCAGGAATGTCAACAGGCTCTGTTGATATTGAGGATACCTTAGTTATGTGTAACTCCGTGCTTTTTATCCTCTGCTTGCTTCTATTAAACCCTTACTGCAGTTTCATATCGTTCAGGTAGGTGGTCCTCCTCTCCTCACTGTTCACAGCTGCCTGCTGAGGGTCAGAGCTTTGAAGGTGCTTGCACAAATTAGGGAACCACAGATGTGCCACCTCTTTGCCCTTTTGCAGGCCGTGTGCTCCGTGTTCTGCTCAGAGGACGTGCTGGAGGAGAAACAGTGCTGCCGTGCTATGGCTGGCCTTATTTTAGATGTAGCTCTATGGTGAGCTTGTCAATTTGACATTTCAAGGCTGAAAAGCAAACTTCTGCTTGAAGATTTGGGATGGTACAATAAGTGGACTTGCACTCTGTAGCGGATGATGTGACTACAGCAGCTTGCCTTCACTTGCTTGGGTGTGAAGTGGGTCAGTATTGATGACAGCTGAGCAGCTCCTCTGCTAATTGGAATCCTGAGGTCACTGACTGCCAGTGAGGCAGTTCACCTCACACAAGAAATGCATTTTGGGCAGGCACTCTACAAAAGCACTTAGGATGGAAACTTCAGTGACACGTGAATTCTGCAGTCAGAAATCACGTGCTAAATGTCACTAAAATAAAGACTATATTTGAAGCACTGGCTTCAAGAGAAAAAAAATGAAATTTCTTATCTCTTTGATAGTTTAATATTTCAGACTTTTAGGTGGTAATTTTCAGAAACTTTCTTTAAATAAAAGAAGATAAAGTCATTCACATGTAAGCCTGTGAATGTCAGAACCTGTTATCTCCTTACAGCGTGGTTCTGCTTGCAGCTTTAACCATTCCTGTTTCTGTGGGAGGGCTGCAACATACACTTTTTTTTTGTTTCCCATCTTTTCATTGTCTACAGACACCTTCAGAAACCTTCTCCTGAATGGAAGGATTGGAAAGCTGCTGCTGTTAAGATGGGTGGTCTATACATTTGTATGCAGTTTGATTTTCTGACCTGATCACCAGTGAGGTTCTGTGGATGATCTTTTCCCTGTGTTTCTGCATCAGGCACTTAGGCTGATGTAACACATCTCTGACTGCTTTAAACATACAACAGTGTTGGGTCAATAAAAAAGTCAGAGAACATCTCTAAGTAAGGAAAATTTCAGCGAACATTATTTTCTTAACTCTGGCTGCTGACAGTGTTGTTGGGAGCTCACTCTATGTTCTGCTGTCACTTGCAATATGCTCAGATGTGTAAGGATCTTCATGTTCTATAATGATCCAAGACCTTCTGTATCACTCTCCACTGATCTGAAAAATAAGCAATTTCAGAGGAGTTGTCATCATAGCTAAAAAAAGCTTGTGAACAGTAGTGTTTCTTTGTTTTTTTTTAAAGCCTACCTAACCCCTGTGTCTGAAGCACTGGAAATGTGTGAGTTCAGTAGGCAACTTCAAACAATATCACACACAATTGTGAGCTCTTCTGCAATGGCCCTTCTTTTGAAAAAAGTTTTCCTTTTATTTTCTGGTTGATATCACAATGTGGGCTAATGGATAGTACTAAGGATAATGGCCAGCAAGGTTTCTAAATTTTAGATACATAGAGAGATGTGGAGTGAAGGAATCTTGCTGAAGCTGGAAAACAGGAAATGAAATGGAGATATGGTTAAACCATTTTCACTAGAAACTATGAAACAATCTCAGTTTGCATGACTAGTCTTCAAATCACCTCCTAAACCTGCTGGAAAAAATGACCATAGAAAGCACATAGACCTGGGACACACCTTTGATTTTTAACCTTACAAGTTCTTCAGTAAATATAAGAAACAAACAATATCAGGGAGAACCTAAAACTTCTTTTATGCTTGATTATCAAAATAGTAGGCTTTTATATAGATTAACATGCACCCTGCAAATGAGTCTCTCAGTTGAGTCCTTCTTTTTCTCTTCAGTAATTTGCTTGGACTGTTTTGTCCCTCCAGTCCTATTCCTGTAAGGAATCCCATACCCCTTTAGGCAGCAGTTGCCTTCTTGTCAGTTTTTAAGCTGAGGAACGGCACCTGTTGACTCAGAGTGATGGTTTTAACACCTGGACAGCAGCGCTGATCACTCCTCTTGAGAGCAGTCAGGGCAGGGGGCTCTCTTGTATCTTAACAAGTTATTGATGTTCCCATGCTTGGCACTGTATTCCTGTTCTTTGTGTTTGTGGAGATAAGCCTTCAAAACACACAACCTGACAATTAGGTTCTCTACAAAGTTTAAACCAAGGCTTCTTTTATGTGAAGGGAGGAGAAAATTTTTAGGAAGGAGTTTTTCTCTGTGAGGGTGTTGAGGCACTAGAGTGGGTTTCCCAAAGAAGCTGTGGATTCCCCATCCCTGAAAGTGTTCTAGGGTCAGGTAGGAGGGGACTCTGAGCAACTTGATCTAGTGGAAGGTGTCCCTGCCCATTGCAGGCCAGCTGGAACAGGATGATCTTTAAGGTCCCTTCCAACAAAAAACATTCTGTGATTCTGTAAAAATGGCAACTAGTTCTTCTTCTGGCACATGTAGGAAGAGAGATGGTGCTACAGTAATAAATGGAAAATCACAGTCTGAAGTGAAGGAATTGATTTAGGATAAGAGGAAAGTACAAAGGAGAAGTGATGCCTGGGTTTTTTGCCCCATGAGAAGGAGGATATGGGTGAGGAGACAGGAGATGACATCAACACTACACTGTATCTGCAGCGAATGTGACACATCATGCAGAGTGAGAAACCAGGCCAGGCAGATTGGGGTATTTTCCTTTTGATATACATGCCTGTGTGGTTACTGTCATGAAGTGTCAGTGTAACCACTGTTTCATTCTCTGGATCAGCCCTTTGTTTGCAGGATACACCTGCCTAGCAGTCCTGAGATGCTCTACCTGCTAGTTTTCTCCCTAAGAGACAGGACAGTTTGAAGCTTGCACCTGAAAGTGAGGAGAAATATCTCTAAACATATAAATTACGTGTCTGAGCTTGACCTCTCAACTGAAGGCATGTTGGCATGAAAAAACTATTGTCATGCTTTTTGGACATTTTACTTTCACTAACTTTCTGGTGGTAATATGGAAAATGACAGCAATCTAACTGTGGTAACTCATTAAAATGTAGAAGAAATGGTTCATGAGAATAACACAGAAGCCTAGTTAGTGGTCAGTGATGTGGAACATGAACATAAAATATAACAGTATCACAAAAATCATCCCCAATTTCTATAAACAGGACCCAGAAATATGTAACAGGAGGAAAAGTATTTTTAGCCAAACTCCAGATAAGGTACAGAAAAAGAAGTAAGCTTCAGAGATGGTTGCTCCACCCTGCTATTGAAGAGCACAAACCATTGGTAAGGATTAGATATGGGGCTAGTGCCCAGACAAAAAATATTATGGGTGAATAAAAGAATACATAATTTTTATGAGGTTCACAAGCAATAAATACCTCCTAAAACTCAGAAGATTGATCTGATAGAGCAGATGCTGATTTAAGCAGAATTACGACTGGCTTCTCTCAGACACAGGAGTATTTAACCAGCTATACCATAAACAGTTCTCTTGCTGGCACAGTTTCCTCCCAGCATGTATTCCTGCTTGGTGTTACTTCTGTAATTACAGATAAGATTTTCTGTCAACACATTAGAGTAATTTATCTGTATGAATATTCTTCCTGACTGATGTTTAGAGAACCATTCATGTGCTTTCACTTAACTTCTGGGTTTAGTTGCTGCATGTTTCTTGACCCAGCTCTGTCTCATTGTCTGGTTTTCTTTTCTGTATGTTCTAGTATTCATTTACTTCTTTGTGGAGTGTGAGACATGAATATAATTTTTTCTTAGGATGCTTATTTCCAAGATCCCTTTTATTCAAGTAAATATGAATAGATGAGAGAGAGAATGCCTCTCCTTTTCTTTTGATAAAAATCTAAATTTATCAGCATCCCCAAATCTGTTACCCATATTCCCCTTGGTTAAGTATTGGTTTATTGCATCAAAAAAAGCCCTTTAGCTGTGACTTTTCCTACCGCTGTCATAACGCTACAGATTGATTTCTTTTACCTGCAAAGTCTTACTGTCTATATCATCGTGATCTGCTTGCCTGCTGGACCATCCTCTGACTGCACTAGGAAGGCAACACTACCTACTCAGAAATGTTACATACTCACATATATATGAAGTATAGTGTTACATATGCAGAACTGCTGGCAATGTGCCATTCATCTCTGAGCCTCTGCTTTACATATCTTTCTTCTGACGTCCTTCAGGTTCCTTTCCAGTTTCTCTCATTTTGATTTCCCCTCTAGTTTGTTTTAAAGACAGCTTCCAATTCCTTCCTGCTTTTCACTTTTAAATTTTTAAAAATTAAAAAAAAAAAAAAGCTTTTAAATAAAAAAAAAAAATTCCTGAATGTCTTGATTCTCATGTTATCTCCTATTCATCTTCTGGAGATTCTGTAATTTTTCTAATTACTACCTTGTGTTCTACATATGTGTTTTTTTAATGATGGTACTTTCTGTGCTCATGATTTCACTTTCAAATATTTTGGTTGGTTATGTTTGTCTGCTTTCCTTTTGTTGCACAAATTGTCAGTAAAAATTACTCTGGATGCGTCTGCACTTTAACACACTGACTATGCTATTATCATATAATCTCAGTAGTGCAGCAACAAGAATTTGTCTCTTATTTGGAGCTTCATCTACTGAGTGTTGCCTTTCCAGAACTCTAGTTCATCTCTTTTTGCCTCATCTCAATTATCTGTTCTCTCTCACCTCCCTTCTTCCCATTTTAGCCCATGATTGTGTCTTAGCTTATGATCTTATCTCTCTAACTAGCTTTTAATCTTGTAAATCCATTTGAGATAAAAATTGTTAGATTGTATTTATAACTCTCTTCAAATAAGTTGCTATATAACATTTGTAATCTCTTTACTGCTGCAAAACAGCAAAGCACAACATACAGACCTGAATAGCATACCCAAAGTGCTGCCACCTCCAAACTGAAATACTATGGCTATTAAACAGCCTACAATTACCCTGCACAAAGTAGAAGTATACATGAATGCAATGTCTCATACCCACTTCACACCAGAGAAGGAATTTAAATGCAAAATATATATCTACACACAGCAGAACTGTTAAATTCCCCAAAAGTGCCCAGAGGTACAATAGTGACCCTGTATACACCTATTATTTGCTTTGTAGAGATAATATTTCCCAATAATAATGTTAGGAGTTTTGGAGGGATAAAACCTTTGAACTCTAAAATGAGAAAAATTGATCTGATGAAAAGTTAAACGTAGGTTTATAAGATAGTTCTTAGATTAAATTAGATGCAGAACATAAAGCTAGACTTTAATGAGGCCTCTTCATGTGCTAATCAGTCCCATACTGGTCATCTGAGGGTACTGATGAGATGAAAAACAGAGGAATTAAAGAACTATTTGGAAGAATAAAAGCATTAAGGAAGGAAACTATGTTTTATTCAAGGTTTAGGCCCTGATCCTGCAAAGTGTTACTCCTTTATAAAACTGCAGACAGACTTACTCCAGTAACCCTGAAGCTACTAACACTGCTTAAAATATAAGCATATATGAAATAAGCGGGTCCAGGGCTGATTGAAATAGGGTGTAAATATATAATTTTAGGATAGAAAAAAGAAAATTTAAAGGGTGGTCAGATATACTGAAATCTATTTTGTACATATGAATTGTACACTTCTGTCCTCATCGGAGTTTTCATTTCATTACCAAGCAGTGAAACATTTTTTTTACAGACACAAAAAGCAGTGTGTTCTGCTCTGATGATTTTTACTTTTCAAGCAAACACAGTGGTTAGAAGATGGATGAATGGTAAGCATAGTAAATTACTTTAAAACCTCAGGACCCTGCAGGATATTTGCCTGTGAAATGAAAATATGCTTCAACTCTCCTTTTGTGGAAGGCACTTGGATACTAGGACAAGATAAACTTGAAAGAGAAGGTAAGAAACAGGGGTGAAGGGACTTAAACAGACCATTACCAAAGCCAGGACACTGGTCCCACTGCTTTTATTCTTAAAACATTTTCAGTCTCTATATATGTAGGAAACATCGTGGAGGAATGCGGTAATTTTTGACCTTTGAAAACTGTAGGACTGTCTCACACCTAAGTAAATGCTTCTGTGCAAACTTTCTCTCTGAGGGAAGCTGTCCTCCAGTTTTCTTCTGGTTGTTTCTGTTTTGCAGAAGGAAGGACTTCCCATTTAGAAAGGTCCAGTGTGTGGTTTCCATTTATTTGAAGCAGCTGCCTGTGTGCTCTTGCTTCATTATTATAAAAGCCAACATTTCATCTTAGAAACATGCTATTGAGACCCCGAGAAAATTTTTATATGATGAAAATTTGTTTATTTGAAGAATAAAATACTTGAAAATCCATGGAAGCAAAGAACGCAGCTTACATAGTCAACAGCACAGGGTTACAAAAACATCAGGAGGGATCTGAGGCGTAAGCACTTGATAAACAATGAATGAAGTGAGACACAGTAAATAGAAACAGCACCTGGAGATATGCATGCCTTAAGAATCACAAAAAAGAAACCAGTGTAGGTGATGAATTTTAACACAGCATTCTCAGATTACTGGCTTTTAAAAAAAGAGCTACCTTTTTGTTTATGATGTTTTCATATAAAAAATTATATCCAATCTGTGAAGACTCAGATTTTGAAAGAATATTCTCTGCCGGGTATGCATTTAGGATTCTGCTGATAAGGATAATTTTTAAAGTAATGATAAACTCAAATCCTGTGTCATTGAACAGGCTTATTTCTTATAGAATCTAGTAGAAACTGCAAGTTTTCTGAATCTGTGTAGCCAATCCTAAGATCATATTTGGTTTTCTTTGGTCTGAACATGTAATAATCCCCAGAGAAGTCGACTGTATAAGAATGGATGCCTGAAACAGACTGTTTAGAAAATGTTGCAGAGGCTACACACAAAGCAGGCAGAAATGTAAGGACTTGGATGGAAAAGAGAAATGAGGACACGTAGCGAAGGAATAAAAAGTATTCCAAACATATCAAAACATGACTAAAAAGAGGTTATGAGAACAGAAAAGTGTGTGGCGACTGAGGCTGTAGTTAGCTCAGCCAAGATACCTGTCCTTAGAATTTACAGTCAGAATAAACAACCTGTGCTGCATAAAAAAGTAGGAAAAAAGGAATTTTAAAGCAACACACCCCCCCAGCCCCCCTGGTAGTATGTGAATAAACTGAGTTTGTTGAATGTGGAGGCATCATAATTGGCTTTTTTCTTTTTTTTTCTTTTTTTTTGGCTGTGGCTACTTGCTGCTTCTTACATATCTAATTGTCTGAGATCTTCACCCTCTTATCTGGCTGCTCTGCTTTCCTGATTGCCGGAATGTCACTGCTTGACTTATGTTTGAGGTATGCCTTAGGGATGTGTGTGTTTAGAAACATTTAAAGAATTACCCCTTCTCTAGCCACCAAGAGTCAGTATAATCTCAGGTAGAAAACTGTGGGAAGCTATGCCAGCAAGGCCTTCTCTCTACAATTTATAGGTTAGACAAGAGAACAAGCAAATAAGTTTCATTGGTAGGCTTGGATTTAAAAGCCCTGACATTTCTGAAAGTGAAGGGAGGTGTGCAGAAAAGTTGGGTGAATAGGCTTGTATTTCTTCTCTAGATAAACAATCTAATGAAGATGCTTTCATGCTGTGCATCTAAAGGCTGCTTTAAAATTAGCAAGGCAGGAAATAATCTTCTTGCCCACAGTATGACACTTGCATCTGCTATAGCACTAGTTTGGCTGATAAAGGAAGAAAATACCTTCTTAAAACAAAAAGAAGATTGGGTTTATATCTAATTGGCTCATTTACATTTAAAGGATAGTTCAGTCTGAAGTGCTTTCGATCAGAAATAAAAAAATCTTCACGGTTTTAATTTTGAGACTTACTTTTCATTCACCCTCTCAGGTGGCCTGAGGCAAAGTGATTAGGTTTTGGGAATTTTTGCTGGGAAAAAAGGTAGTTTTGATTGATTTTTGATAGTAGAGCTTCTGTATGGAGCAGTTTACTGGAAATAGTGTTTATGCCTTTTTTTTTTTTTTTTTTTTGAGGTTTCAATGCTGAAAAGCATTTTCTGGGCAAAGTTTTTCCTGTTGAAATGGAGCACATAGTGCTTCAGCCTCCATTTCCTTCATAGGAGTGAGAGCTTTGATGATGATGATGATGTTTTCCTGCAGTCTTAGAGGTCTTTGGCCCAGCTCTCATCAGGTGCAAATTCTTGTAGATTCAGCCTAGTACTTGTCTAACCAAAACAAATATATGGATGGAAAGCCAAGCCGCTTTGAAAAAATCCTGTCACATTGTAGTATCATAGAATCAGCTAAGCTGGAAAAGACAAGACAATTCTAGGCTTTTTTTGTTTTATTTTGTTTTGTTTTTTAACTCAAAGTTTCCTCTTGTGTCTGAACTTTTCCCATGGCTCCTCATTATGTTGCTCATAGCAGTTCCTACTTGTTGAAGTTTGTGCTTTATCCTGATTGCAGAGTTATGGAAACAACTCACCTTCTGACTAGAAAACTGCAGATATTGTATATTTAATCAAACAGAGAACAGTCTAAGGCAGTGATAATAACTCACCACCTACACTTAGCAACTGAGGGTTCTCCATTTTATGGAAGTGCAGTTGTCGTCATGGCTGACCTACAGTGAGATGAGCTCAAATGACAGACAACAGTCATGCAAAGTAGTTTGTCTTCATTTTAGAACAAGATGGGAAAGTCTGTGAGTGGGATAACAAGTGACCCATTAGGAGTTTCCAAGATGACTCTTGAGAAAGGTGTTTTCTCCCTATGCTCCAGAAAGGTTTTGTTTAGAGACAACATTTTCTTTTAGGTTTTCACACTGCCATCATTTTATCAGGATGTCTGTTTTCCAAAGGCTTAATCTCTCAAGGTTTTGAAGTGGCTTTGAGTGTTGAAAATTGTGACATCATCTCAGTAATATTCAACAATTTACAGGATTGGATATTGGATACATAAAATGCACATTGAATCACCTGCATTCCCCTTTAAGAATTCTAGATTTCAGGAATTTTGAAGAATCACATTCAGAAAATGTAGACCACTGTATAACATAAATTCCCAAAGTTATTTAAAGGCATTACTGCTAAGTGTTGTGATTGCTGCATGTTTATTCATCAGAACTACCCTTGATATGCTTGAGAGCATCAGCATTTAAAGTTACTTGGAGAATATGGAAAAGCATCTGGGAGACAAGTGATAGATTTAGAGCTATTTGTGGTGCCAGGGGATCACACGTATTTTAAGGGAATACCAATTGAATCTTTCATGAGTATAATGTATGTATGTGTGAGATGCAGGATGCTTACCCCTTGCCCTTAGTGCACCATCAAGTATTCAGGTTTCTTATATTCAATACTTAATGAGGGTGAGAAATACAAAAAGCTGAGTTGACTGCAAGGAAAAAACTTTATTTATTGTGAGAATTGCTCAGGATAATTTTATTTTCTTCTCAGTGAATTCTAATCTATTCTGAAATAATAATCCCATAGAGCCAAAGGTAATTTTGGGGAAAAAGCCCTCATACATTTGAGTGATATATTTTATACAGACACATGGATAAGATAAAGAAAACAAAGAGAGGATAAAAGTAACCAAATGTGGAGCTGAAAATTTCTGTCCTATTCCCTTTCAATTAACTGCTTCACAAACTTCCAGGGCAAGGCTGCTTTTGTTTAATGTTTCATGATAAACAATTTTCAGCGACAGAAACACAGCAGTGCAAAAGACTCAAAAAGTGCCTGGGAATCACAGAATGTCTGGCCCAGGAAGTAGAAGTGATCTCTACAGGCTGTAGGCTATGGATTTACCTTCTGGAGCTGCTTTTAGCTAAGAATGTCATTTTTGATAAATAGTGCCCATTGTATATTAGGAAAAATTGTGATAGTTGGGGGAAATGGAAGGCAGTGAGCATCAGAGAGGAAAAAAAGAGAATACTGAAAAGAAACTTTAATTATGTTGAATTCAGTTTTTGAGATGGAAAATAGCGGCATTATCTATCAGATTGTCGACCATCCATCATTCCTGTTCATCCACCCTCACCACTGGAACATTTGAAATGCATGGTCAAAGTGCCAAAGAGACACAGCTACAAAAATGAAGAAAGTTATATACCTTTAGCTCACTGCTAAGAGTAGCTAAACCAAAAAGTTTCTTATTAGACCCAGTTAGTATTGTACTCCTACTTTTAATTAGCCCAAACTTTATGTCTCAAAGTAGAGCTGGACTTCCACTTCAGACAGAGAAATGTACATAAAAGGGTTTAGAGCTTTGCAGGTTTTAGATGTTAATCATTGACCCTAGATTTGAAAACATGCCCAACACTGCTCAGTGATTTAGTGTTAATTACAAGTTTTTAAATTGCCATGCTTTAGGTAGAGATTAGTGGGAGTTTGGTCAAAGTTTCCAAAGGGATGACATGGTCCTAGTATTTAATGTTTAATTATTTTTTGTCCAAACCAAGGTGATTCATAGTCATGAATATATGGGAATGAGCTACTTTGCAGGGAATTACATTAGCCAGTGGTGCATTCCCTCCCAGAAAGATTTTAGCAGCCATTAAGACATAAATTTCATGAACTATGCTCTGATGAGTGCAAGAAACAACTGCAGATACTACTGAGTATTATAAACAGAGAATACAGATTAGGAATGTTTAGATTTGAATAACTAATCAGCACATAGAGGATGTAGGAAGAAAAAGCCTTTTATTTCAAAATGCAAAATATGTAGGAACCGTGACTAAAAGGTTTAATTAAACATTTGAAATGAAAGGTTGGTAAAAATAGCTGAGTGGTACGCCCAGTTTAAGCATTGCTCTGGTGAGTAAATAAAAACGTTGCTCTGAACTGTAGCATTTTTAATAGTCACAATGCTGCTGCTGTGGATCTGCTGATAATTGCTGTTCTGTAAAACTGTCACAGGAGCAGAAGTGAAAAACAAGAGAGGGAGACTGAATGGCACAGACAAACCACTTAGAAGTTACCTGGTTAATAACCTTAAAAAAGTTGTCAGAGACAAAATTGTGATTCCTTTATATTTTATCGGTAAAGAATGACTACAGGCATCAATTATTCTTTGGATATAGAGAATGAGGGATTTGTTGACTGTGAAAATAAATGAGATAATTCACTGATCAGAACTGATTCTATCTGCAGTAAAAAAAACCTGAGCAGTGCAAATGTATTAGCATGCCTTTTATCACATAAAAATGCGGTACAAGCAGTACACAAATATCTGGATGTCTATCCTGGGATTGTGATGAGGCATTGGCATCCCAGTTTTCAAGTCCAGAGTTGTGTTCTTCTGGTAAAAGGCACTGATTAAATATGGAGCTTTGGAGTGGTGCTTGGGATAGACTGTTAAATTTCAGATTCCAAACCAGAAAGCAATTAGTGTTCATTACATATCATATATTAAAAAATCAGATTTCATTTTGTTGGCAGTCTCATAGCTAGTGCTAATTTTTAACACCTGTGATGGTTAGAGCTTTGTTTTGTTAAATAAACAGGTTAGGAGAGATGAATCAGCTCATACAGATCCTACAAAGGCTGGGATCAGAACTCAGGTTTTACAGGTCAATCTGTCCTGATTTTGAAGTCTCAGACAAACAAAACTGTATTAACAGTATGGGAAATTAGTATTACTCTTTTCTGATATTCCAATCCACAGTATTTTTCATGCCTCTGGAAAAAAAATCAGGTCTTTTAGAACAGGCCTAGTCACACAGCCACGATTAAAACATCCTCGTGAGAAAGAGGCTGGTTTGTTTTGCATTGTTATTTTCTGCTAAGTAACTTGGTACCTTGCTTCCTTATAAGAGTCACTGCGGTTTTAGATATATTGATGGTGCTTTTTCAATTAAATGATCTCAGCACTTCATCACTGCATTTCTCAGAGGTCAGGACTGACAAGAAGGTATTTTGTTGTAAGTGCTTTGCAGGAGTAGTGGAAAGGCAAAAAAAAAAACCCCAAATGGGTTCATTGATGGTATTAGCTCCTCTGTTTCAATTACAAATTGTTTATAATCCATCTGTGCCACTAGTGTCAAGGAATTATTTGTTTCATAAGGACTAGTTTAAGGACATGATGTTGGGAGGCTCCTGAGTGGAAAGTCAGAAGATAAAAATGTAAGGGAAATGTAAACATGACTTACAGCTTGGTTTTACAAGTTTACAGCTTGGGTGAACCCTCTTTTTTTTTTTTTTTTCCTTTCCTTCTCCTTATTTTTCTTTCAGTGGTACTGAAAGAATTGGATTTCTTGACTACGTGGTACAGTTTTCTGAGATCTGAACAATTCTTTCTGATGAAAAGGGGAAAAAATTATGATGTATAATAAACAGAAAGGCAAAATTTTCTTCTGTTGCTCCTGTGTAAATATGGAGCAAGAACCTTTCTTGATGTGCTAGAAATTGGTACTTGTGGAGGCCCACCAAAATGACTGTGATCACAGTGTCAAGCAATCAGTTCCCACTGGTACAACAGTGAAGCTTACTAGTGGTGTATAGCAAAATGTCTGAATTAATGCCTGTAAAAGCCACATGATGTCTCTTAGGAACTGTTCTTACTTTACTTGTTAGCTTAAAATGTCTATTTTTCTATGCTTAGGTGATAAATTTGTAATTTCAATTTTACAGGGTCAAGCTTTCCATTTTGTAACTAACAATTGCGGTGTTGTGGTGTTTTTTTCACTGTCTATGAATGTAATAAAGAAAAAAATATAAGGGGCAGAAAAAAATAATATACCTTTTCCAGGAACCAGTGATGTTTTCTTTCCTAGGAGTGAAGCCCTAATTATTACCAGTCATGTCAAAGGGAATATTTCTTTGTTATCTTTCAGCACATATTAAGACTCCTAGTTCTAAAGTGTTTCTGTTGGATCACATTAGGTTGATTAGAGGGCAATTAAGCTCACTGCTCTTTTTGAGCTCTTGTACCATAGTTCTTTATCCTTTCTTTATGCTCCTGTCTTAGTGTGACATTAATTTTCACCATTTTCTAATTTTTGG
The DNA here is from genome assembly GCF_001522545.3 of Parus major. Classification (NCBI taxonomy): domain Eukaryota; kingdom Metazoa; phylum Chordata; class Aves; order Passeriformes; family Paridae; genus Parus; species Parus major. The sequence continues at coordinate 33,841,206 of NC_031770.1, forward strand.
TGGTTCATCTCAGAGTACCCTGGAGCAAATATTGACGAAACTGTGTAAGTACTATAGATAATTTAAGGAACTTGATGATTAAACCTGCATGGCTTCTTACATGAAATGATAGAAAACTGCTTGCGACGGTAATGTTGGAAAATACAGTTAATGCTCCTAGATCTTTTGAGAACAGGGAAGAGAAGTGACCAAAGAGGGAGTTTGAGAACACTGTGAGGGTTTGTGTAGAGGACAAAGATCTGGCTGAGGAGGGAAAACTTGAACAAAGAATAGTTGAGAGTCAGGCCAGCTGGGAGGGATAAAGAGCTTGAAGCTTAGCAGGCAACAGGCAGTAGCAGAAGTGCCCAGTGAGGGTGCATTTAGGTCCAGCTTATCACCATTCCCCTCTCCTGAGAGACAGAGAGAGAGAGAAAGAGTTGCAGCGATGATTTTACATCATAATCACAAAGACTTCTAGTTACAGCCTCTGCTTCCTTACAGCTCTGAGAAATGCTTCAGTCTCATTAGATGTATGTGATTATTGACTGAACACATTGGTTGGGGGCATTTCTCTTCATTCATCTCATTATGCAAAAAATGATGGGAACCTTTTTTTTTTCCTTGCTTGAGATCTTTCTTTTAGATGAGGCACTGGGTAGGAATGATGAAAACCAGATGCAGCACAACTATTTCGGGAGGGCAGAAATTTTCTAGCTTGTTTCTCAAAGTGAGTTGAAGTGTAGGGAGCCTAGCAGACCCCAATGCTGGTGGGCCCTTACAGCAGTGGGGGCCTTTGCCTGAGCCCTGTTGAATGGGAGAGACCCTGCAGGAAAGAAATCTCCTAGAGGCCGTCCCTGACTGAGGGCTGTTTCCAGACTGCACTCCAGGTAAATGGTTCTTCCTGTGTTTTACTGCTTAGTGCATTTAAAGACTGTGTATCCCTGATCCTCTTGTGTTGAGCAGACCACTGAACACCTCTTCACTGGCAATACCTGACAGATGCCTGAACTTTGGTACTACAATAAAACCAGAAACATGCATAAGGGACATCCCCTCTCAATGGCACGTATGAGATACCCTATAAAAGGAACAGATGACAATCTGCCAGAGAAGAGAAGCTGTAGCTTGGAGCTACCACAATTAATTCCCTTTCTAACTTATAACTAGATCACAGATGTATTGCAAAAAAGCCCAGACTAGAATCACTCTCAGAAGGTTAGGTTATAGGGAGGGAAATCAGAGTGTGCATGGCAAGGGACAGGGAAATTTGTATTCTGTGCTTTCCAGCACTATCTATCACAACATTTAAAAAGAAAATCAAAACAAAAAAAAAGCAGATTCATTTGACTAACTGGTAAAATACTGATCTTCCAGTGAGGAAGCAGACCTGGTTTGTTTGGTTTTTTTTTTGTTTTGTTTTTTTTTTTTGTTTTTTTTTTTAATGACATAATGCTGTATCTTATCCAACATTTAAAAAACTGCAATTTTATTTTTAAAGTAAGCTTTCAAAATTGCCCAGTACAAAAGCAAAGGAAAGCAAGCCAAGGTTCATTTTTTTCCCTTTTTCCATATCATTAAGATAAATGCAGCTTCTGCAAACATTGAAATGAAGGGAACATTGATGGTATTCAACAAATGAGCAAGCTTGAATCAAAACTTAAGTCTTAAAACCTGAAAGCATGGAAGAACTGTACTTCAAAATCTAACTTTGTAGTTTTAATTAACAGTTAATTGAGCTGATAGTTAAACAAGTCCTTGTCATGCTGTGCAAGAGAAAGAGGTTATATTAAAGCTGTTGAAATAAATTTTAAGAAAAGATGTCTGAATCTCACAGTATGTAACCTTAACCTTCAGAATGTTAGCACAGCTTTTGTTGCACAGGCTGAAAGGTTAAAAACTGTGGGGGAAGCTTCTCCTTGACACTAAGAAGCACCTGTTCTCACAAGATAGAACTTAGTGCATTGCTGGAAGAGACTTTACATTTCTGGCAAACAGTAACCTTGCTCAAATAATGGAGAGGACACAATAATCTAAATAGATGGAAATTTTTTGTGGCTCTCAGTGGTGTGACTGTAGGAAGAGGAGTGGAAAAAACCCCCATCTCCTTAGAGCTACATCACCATCAGAAGATATCCTTAGCTGAGTCAGCTCCTCAGGAGTGCCTTGTTACTAATTACATCCCTTCTGCAGGAATCTGATTTAGAGAGAATGGATTATGACATTATTTTTGCTTGATTCAAGTAAAGAGTTAGTTTGGTCAAGTGGATAAACTAGCAAAGACTCAAAACAAAGACTTGTGAAAGAAATTTTTCCTTGTAAATATGACTGAAGTGTAATTTATATTGATGTGTGTTCACTTTGGCATTTGTTTACAGTGCTGTGGCATGTCCTGTCAATGCCAAGAATGGGATTAATACTGTAGGACTGCAGCTCTCAAAAATGGATGGACAATCAAGTCCTAAGAGGAAGAAAAGACAGACAAGCTATGATTTGGGTCAAAAAAATGATGACCAAAGTCTAATTTCCAATAGAACTTCTCTCCTCCTCCTTCTCTCCACCACCCTCTCAGTGTTTATACACTTGGTTTCCAACCAAAAGAGGTGGGAGCTGAGGTCTGTATGAACTGAAAACTACGATTTCTGTTTATTTTCAGATGAGCTGCTGAAAATAGGGTGAAGTAATCTATGATTTGAAAGTTCTTATCCTGGAAGAACACAGTAGTTAACACAGTAGTTTTTTTCTTAAAACTTGTATTTTGTGCTCAGACACTTGATCATTCAAGTCATTTGAGTGTCTGCATGCCTCCCTGATCTGGATGAGGCAGATGTTTGGTGACTGCTGTAATGGTATATCTGTTCTTCAGTGAAAATATTTCCTTTGATTTGTGGTGCAGTAAATAGCTTATCAATGCCTAGCACAAAATTGTTATCCTTATCTCTTTGTAGATGTGTGTCCTCTTTAAGCCTAATGGATATTTCAAATCAATGATTGCTAACATAGTTTGACAAAATAAACTGAATATCATTACAAAAAATGATTGCTGCTAGCCAGGATATTACAGCATTACTCACCTCTACTTTCTGATGTTTTAATGGCACTTTCAGTGATAGATAATGAGGAATGGCAGAAGGCAATGCATTGCAGCCAACAGAGTGGCTGTGGTTTTCTGGTACCCATATTAACAGCTGTGCTCAGACCATTAATATCAGTATTTGTTCACAGCTCCATGGTGGTAAAGCAGTCAAGGCATTGCCTGCTCTTTTTTTAAAGTGACAAATGCAAGTTTTCAAATCCTCCTGGAACACTGACTTTTCAAAATGACTTCTATACCTGAGAACTGTGCAATGTACTCTTTGCAATAGTTTTTGTCTTTTCAGTAATAATGTGCTATAACAAACTGAAAATGTAATTTCTCTGGATTTGAACTTTTCAGCTGATTATAAGCTCTGTTTGAAGGGTCATATATAGGATTTCTCACGTGTTGATTTGTTGCAGTATAATTTAAAAATGCTACTTAATTACTAATTTTTCTTTTCCCATCTGGACATCTATCAGTCTGTTGTGCATCCACGTACCAGTTTTCATAGACTTGCAAGAGTTTATGAATCTTTGATGTGTCTTTGTTGATCTCAAATGTACTTGAAAAATATAATGGGGAAGACACTATGTAAAAATCTAACAAAATGTCTTAAGTCCTTTGAAACCAGACATAAAAAACTGCATCCTTGTAAAGTCTCCCCATGTCTCGCTGACTTCTGTATCTTTTCTTTCACAGAGAATAATGTAAATGTTATCTGAGTTTTTATTTGTTTGTTTGTTATTTCCTCAGTAAAAGGATGTGTATTGTGATGGGTCATAGCAGTGGCAGCAGCAAGCCAGAAAGTTTCCTTTTTTGGGCATCTGCAGAGAGAGGGCAGCCTGCCAAACTTGTAAGCAGCACCTTCCAAGCATCTACTGCAAGATTATATATACCTGTTGTGGAAGATGTTGCATATATGTAATAATGAAACAGTACCCTTATTATCGACTGTCTCAGCAGCTACATAGCCATTTACTAGGGAGTCATGTGACCAGGGACCAAATAGGCAAACTGATTTGTGACAAAATTATTAAAATTAAAAGCTAAGCATTTATGCTTGTCTAGCTAATGGTCTACAGTACCTGGAGGTGGTTAATCATGGTTTAGAAGAGTGTGAAATAATCTCCGTTTCCTTCTGTGGTTTTTGTTCGGGAACTGTTATGCACATCCTGCTGTCAGCAGATGAGCTGTGTTTCCTGTGCTAGTCAGGGAGGCATTTTGACCTGTGTTTCTGGGTAAGTTCGGAGGTGTAAGTTGTTTTTTTTTTCTTTTTCTTTTTTCTTTTTCCTTTTCTGGTAGTCTTGAGAAGCAACATGAACTTTGATTTTCCGACATAAAAGAATCAAAGGTTTTATATTCTCACAAACAAGATGCTTGCAGATTCCTAGCACCATGAGGATAACTTCAGTCTGTTTTGTCATTTTACTTCATCTGCTGGGCTGTTTTGTTTTATATCCAGTTATGCTTCTGTTTCAGAGTAGGTTATCTATATTACAATAGCATTTAGCTTTTCACTTCTCTTTCATATATAGTAATTTGGGAGGCATCTTCGGTGTTACACTTTTGAAAGTACATGCTGTGTAAGTTTGTAGGAAGTACACCTTTCTTCCAAAGTTTAATGAAAGTATTTGATCTTCTGTGTATGAAGCTTTGCTTCCTCAGAAAAGTTTCAGACTCTACAAGTATGAATTGTGATCCATTATTGGATACTAATTCTTCTGGGCTCCACTCTGTGGGAAAGGGTGGACAGCAAAGTAATTACAGCAGCAAGTGTTACTTGTGACGTAAATGCTGTTTCTGGCCATTTATTGAAGCAATCTCTCAGCGTGATGGCAAAGCAGAAGTCAGTGGTGCATGAACAAACAGGTCTTTGATATCAGTACCTTCCCCACAATGAATCACATAAAGAGACAGGCTGCAATGGTGATGCCAAAGCTCTGCTGCTTTGCCAGGAGACTGATGATAGGAGTCCTATAGTTGCTCTTTTGTTCTGACAGTCCCTTGACATGAATTGTAATCCAGATGGAGAAATTATCACTGTATATTTGTAAATTCTCTAGAATAATAAATCACTGACCAGCTTGAACCACTGCTTCCTGATGGGGAAAGGTTACAGAATAGTTGGAGCAGTAGCTAGGTAGAGGTGGATAAGGGGGTTTGGAACTAGCAGATCTTGTGGGGAAGATGCTGTGTCATTTTTGTAGAACTGGCCTAATTAAAGTAGGAATACTTGATGGCTCTATAAATTACAGCACTAAGCCATAAATCTGTAACCCTAAAGTATGTGCTTTTCTCTATCTAAAATGGAATGCTCTTCTCAGTTTCTTCAAGTGTCTGGGTTCAAATGCAATGCTATTTTCAATGTCCTGTAGATTTTCGCAAGTTTTGCAGGAGCCCACATTCACAGATGGAGGCAGTGGCAGTCACAATAATGTGCAATAACATTGCACACTAAACCTGGCTGTTTGCAAATCAGCATTTCAGTGCCTTGAGTCTTTGCAGTTCCACAAAGCTTTGCTCTAAACAGTTGTGCAGCAGATGCATAGTTAAGGAAAAATATACCATGTTGTACAATTTAAGATTGTACAGAATATAGTCGTGATCTTGGTGGGGATGAAACTTTTCTAATTTGTTAATTTTGAATTTTACCCTCATTGGAGACAATAAGCACAAAACCAGAGAATTCTGCCAACATGAAGTGGCAACTGACAAAGTTCAGTTTCCACCTCACCTTGCCAAGGTGCTGTAATACAGCACAAAGGCAAAGCTATGGTTGTACTACAGGGCTTAAGAAACCTTTCCTAATTCAACACCATTATTTTGATGTCAGCCATTGGGAAACATGGCTATCATTGTTTCAAAAGCTTTGGGCAGGGGATTAAATCTGTAGTGTACCCATTTGAAGTAGAGAAATCTATCAAGTGAGCTAACTGCTGTGTTGATCTGTCTGCTCTTGCACAACAATATGTAGCAGCACACAGTCTACCAGGGTAAATGATGTCTTTGTGCAGGTTGCAAATATGACTTCTGGCTTTTTAAATGTAAATATTTCTATTGTATAAATCACACAGAAGACTGGATTTTGTTTCTGTGAACAAACCCTTTACATGGCAATGTTTTCTCCAGTACTCTGTTACAGTCACTGACGTTAGTCTGTTACAGCAGCATAAAGTGCTGCTAGAATATTATAGCAAGTAGGTATTTCCATGTTTCCCATAACTATGCACAATATGAAATACAGCAAGTGTACTGTCTGGGTAAAAATCATATGCTTGTACCAACCAAGCATAGAAATCAGCTCCCCAGATCACTGACTGTATATAGTGGAGGGTCAGCAAGTGACAAACCTCAAAAGCATTGTAAGTAAGTGAATTCAGGTAATTGAGAGACAGAACTGCTGCTTGACATGAATTAATCACCGGTGTCTGTCCTTCTGATGTAGCAGAAATATGAGTTCCTAACACAATGTACATTGGAATATTTATGTATAAACCTAAGAGGCATGTCTGGAGCAGTAACTTCATTTACCTGTTTTTACAGGAAGCAACACACCATACTCAGCAAAATGCTGAATTTTTCTTCAGTGTTTATACCCAAATTTCATTGCATTATCTCCAGGGTCATAAACAATGTATTGTGCAGACTAGAGCAACAAACTGATTTTCCTTGCAATGTTTCAGTTTGCAGAAGCCATTGTTTGATTTTTGCACCATAGTAATTTTCCATAGTATTCTTTACCCTGTCTTCTAGGCTGCCTAGTTTGAGCAATGCCTCATATCCCATAACTTACCACTTTTTTATTGTTGATGACTCAATCTGAGCAGCAGTGATTTTAGACTTCTGTGACTAAGCAATTTTCAATACAAATTGTAATTTGAAGCTAGATTTTGAAGCATTTATTCTTCCATGCTTTCAAGCCTGTATATGACAGTGATATTAGCAATGCAGCAACCTAGTTTTCCTAATTTACTCACTTTATCCTTATGCTGATGTAACTCATTGTACCCAGGGTATGATATTTGCCCTGCAAGTGAAATGTCCTTAAATGTACATGTAGGTATCATGTACATGCATGTTGTGTGTATATATCATCAGCAAGAGGAAATAGACACAGCATATACTGAGCTTTGGCTTCAAAAGTTCAAGAGTTTAAAGAATGTGAGAGCATGTTTTACTTCCTCAGAAAGATGACTGCCATTAATTTCAATTACATTGCTTTCCAAGATTCCAACTCCAGGAGTAGAAGGAAATTGCAGGTTCTCTGAATTCACAGAAATGATCCAAAGAAGTGGATGGACAGAGAAAACCCAGGTAGTCCAGAGCCCCACACAAAGAAAGAAAGTCTACAGAAGTCCATTTCTGAATCCCTTCTCACATCTGAACACTGTCACATAATGCTTCACCAAGTCTGAAGTACCCCATAATAACTGGAATTACCTATAGTACTGTTCTGAGATTCCTCCTGCCTGCTTCAAGATAAACTGAAAGCTCACTGTTGGAAATAAACCACATAGACAACATTTTACACTGATCTCTAAAATCAGAGTGAGGGGGACAGAAGAAGCCAGTGCAAAGAGATATGTTCATATTAAAATAAATATGATTTCTACTTGATTAATAGGCTTTCAGTTTTGGAAGAAATACTTCCAAAGTTCATTTATCAAACTTGCATCTAAAATGTTTCACAAATGCATTAATAGATCCAGCGCAATTTTGTGAGCAACCATTCATTTCATGAAGATGAAGAATACCATCATCTTACAGAGTATGTGCCAAGGGAAATTCTTCTATATATTTCACCTGAATGTGGCTTCCTATAATCATTGTTAATTTACTAAGATTTGAAGACTAAAGAATGCTATAAATCCATTCTGAAGGAAAATAAACTTGCTAGTTTGAAGAACTGTATTGATCACAAGTCTTTATACTTTTACTCTGTAGAAGAAAAAGGGTGTGGGGGAATGTGTTTTTAAGATTTGTTTTATGGCTCATTAGTCTGCTCTGATTTTGATTGGTAGCAAATTCAACTAATTTCTCTTAAGTCAAGTATGTTTTGCCTGTGAGGGAAATTGGTGAGTGATCTCTCCTTGCCCTTATCTCAACTCATGAGCTTTTTGTTATATTTTCTATATATATTTCATGAGCTATTTGTTATATTTTCTCTCCCCTGTCCTGCTGAGGAGGGGAGTGATGGAACGGTTTTAGTGGGCACCTGGTGTCCAGCCCAGGTCAAACCACCACACCATGATAGTTTTGATCTGGCTGAAATCTTTTTCCACAGTGTTTAAACCTGACAATTACAAACTGGCTGTAAAACCCATAATCCTAGAAAGCAGGGATAAGTCAGCCTTGTTCCAGTGCCTGTATGTTTGGAGATCCTGACCAGAAGCCAAACAAAAGACTACTGCACACTTACTGTTCCCAACATCAAAAAAAACACCTTAAACAAGCGAAGTCTATTAGCAATCTTGTATCTTTCACAAACTCAACCTCCCTTTTAAACCTAAATAGGACAATGCATATAGAAAAAAACTTGAAAAGCAGTTCTAGTGTCCATTCCATTTTTTAAAGTAAGCCACATAGTTTACATATTCCTATAAACCATACATAGTGGTTTGTTTCATATTGCATTGGGGAGGGTATTCTGTGGATTAAACTTTGACTCACGTTTATATAACTTCTGCAGTAACTGCTTTGTTATGGCTACATAGTTACCATTACAATTTAACCTCAGGTAAAAAGAAATAAAAATCTCATAACTCTGTACAATTTTTCTGCCTAATAAATCTGATGATCATGGCTTTTTATTTTCTACCTCAGATAATACAAAGTCAGTTCCTATTTTCCAATAACATGGATTGAATTAATGCTTTCTCAGTCAAAAGTAACTATCTCCTGGATCCTCCTGCCTATAATTCATTTTTCAATGCAAGTAGAAAAACTTCTAATAATAATTAAGGGGGGGAACTACCACTTGGACTTTTCTGCCTGTAGTACACAGAGCACAAATGAAATCAACACTTCCTACCATGAAGACTCTTGTTCAGAAGCAGGTAAAGGGCTGGATACAGAACAGTGAGGTGCAGTGTCCTGAATGTCCTAGTGTGGACAGGCTGCTTTCCAGCTGAAAATTCCAGAGCAATGGTTACTGAGTTCTTTGTCAGACACTGAGATGTTCTCAGTGCATACATCATCTGACCTTGGTGAAATTGTTTTCCTTTTCATAAATAAGCCTTATCAAATAAGAAAGCTCTTGTCCTACAACAGTGCAATGCTTTGGAATACCAGGGCTAGAAAAAATTCAGTCAGAACTGTTTATTGAGACAGAATTTGTAGTGAAGAACTGAAGCCTCCCTAGCTAAAAACCTACCCAACAATTTCAAACTGGAAGATCCCATCTACGGAGGAACTGTCCCTACTCCAGCTGAAATCTATGAAGCTTTTTGTAGTGACTTTAGTGAAAACAGAATTTCTGTCTCTCTCTCTTTCACTAATTTGTCAAGTCAACACTGAAAAAGCTTAGTATTCGTGCTAACTGACAGCAGAGTTTTGCCAAAAAGCTGTGAAAAATAGATGAGTGGGTTGTAAAAAAGAAGCAGCATAAATGCTAAATCTGGTTAATCTGGAAAAGCATCTGAGAAAAGCAAAAACAATTACCATAAATAGTTTATTTTAGAATCTCATTAGCTAACAATAAATTAATTTGGGACTCCTTAATAAAGTGAGGTAGGGAAGTCATGTAATCAGTAAGGTTTTGTTCTGATCTTATTTGTATCTTTGAAAATAACAGTGCTCGCTCTACTGAAACCAATTAAATGATAATAGCCAGATCAGGAGCACCCCTTGTTCAATTAACAACAATTTAAATTGTATAAAGTGCTTCAGGAATGTGATGGGGTTAACCCTGGCTTATGTCACCTGAGTACACAACCCAAAAGACTTATGGTTAAACTGATATTGACTGTTGCGGAATCGATGAAACTTTGACAGTTACCTGACAAGTGATTCTCCTTTGAACCATTTCTGATGTTTTTATATACATTGCTATGCAAGGACTCACCCTTAAGAGAAAATACTCTGATCAGAGAGTGCAAACGATCAAAGTTTAGAAGTAGATGAAATGGTTAGAATTGATTAAATCTATTTTTCCTACTTTTTCATTACCACCTTACCATTCATCACCACTTCAGATGGAAATTATCTCCAGGGAATTTTTGCATTGCTTTGAAGAATAATACTGTAATATTAAAAAGTGGAAAAAAATCAAGAAATTAACTGCAGCAGTGTTTAATGCTGAACAAGGATAATGACCAAAGTACCTCTAGATATGTGATTGAGGAAAAAACACCAACCAAAGATAGCTATTTCTTTAGTAAGTGAGGGGGGTTAAAAATGTGCTTGGCAGTAGTTAAGGTCTCAGAGAGATAAAGAACATCCCCATTTTCTAAGGAGCAATTTCCTCCAAGTTGAATTTGGGTTATTGTGATAGCAAGCACTTCCTTACTCAGATCTGCTGCCTCCAAGGTTTCTGTGCAAGCCCTGTGCTGGTCCTCTGTGACTACAGACCCCAGAGCACACTTCACTATGGGTTTGCTCTTGATTAACATATTTTTGTAGCAATGGATTCATTAAACATAAAGATGGAAGCAATCTGCAGAGTATTTATTGTCAGAAGTAATCTGGAAAGGTTATGTTACTCCCTCTGATCGCTACTTATTTTTTGCTTTTACAGACAATGGTCTTTGATGAGGGTATAGCAGTGTTCGGAGGGACCATCTGAATCTGTTCCTCAACACCAGCTGCAGAATAGTTGAAATCTGTGAATTTGTAATGTTTTCCCAGTTTTTATGTTTCTACAGGAGATACTGTATTGTCACAGTCTATTTCTAGTAATTATCCATCATCTATTAGAAGATAGATATCTATATATTCTCCCAGATACTTCATTTTACTTTGCCCTTGAGCAGAACTAAATCATTAAACAGTGCTGAAGCTTTTTAATTCATTACCATATAATTCTCATTCATGTATCTATGCTATCCTACCATTTCTTTGCTATGATTTTGCAGTGCAGTACTGAAAAAAGTCTTCTATTGTTGAGCCCATATTATGCTTCAAACTCAGTTTTAGAAATCTCAGTTCTATAAAATGAAATAAAAAATACTTAAAGCTGAACTACAGTAAAAGATCAACAATAAAAAATAGTGGAGCTGTGTGTTTTTAATGTATCAAATCAGCTTGCTTTTTCACTTGCAAGGTCCAGTCACTTTTTCTTTTCAAATACACTTGCCCAAACACAGCTGTGTGCACTGCTCTTTGTATTCCACTAAAAACAAGCAAGCAGTTCTGAGGTGGAAAATGTAGCTAGCAATGTGTAATATTAGTGCACACATAGTAGTACTGGAAAATGAGAAATAATGATCATAGCTTTCATTAATGATTGATAGGAAGCTATAGTGTTATAACCATAAACTTGTAATAGGAACAAGAAGCGTGCTGCTGGCCTGCTAACATTACAGTTTAAAATTATTCCTTATTCATGTATAATTGCTTCACTTCTTATGTAACATATCATACATGATCCAGCAATTGCAACAAACCTGTACATTCCAAAAACGCTGATTCTGACTCTCTGACAGGAAAAATCTGTTTCTGTGTGTCTTTAATGTGTGTCATGGTGTATGTGGAATTGTCTGTGGGCTGAGCCTATTTTGTTATTAGAACAATTCAGTAGGATCACAAGATCCCGGAGCAGCTCAAGTTTTATTTGCTGGTCCTTTACTTCTCACTCAGGGGTGGTGTTATGCAAGGAAATTTTGCTGTGTAAAGTGGTGCATCTTCCACAGCAATGCAGTATTTATTGTTGAGTGTAATTTGCACATTCCAAGAAGCAATTGTCCAACAACCGGCACTGCTTGACATTGTTCAGTGAGATGTGTTCCCAGACACTTGGAAGAATTGCTTGATTTCAGGATTGGCGTGGAAATGTTGCAATTTAACATAGTTCTAAATACAGCTGCAAAGATTTTGTGTGCTTTTGATGACTGTATTGTGATAGAACAACAACAACAAATCGAAGACAGTGAGTTAAACAGCTTTATTGTGAAGAGAAATGGTGGCTTTAATTTTTAATTGACATATGTTTAAAGGGCACAGCATGTGAAATAGTCAGTTATAACTATGTTGGTTATAACTTCGGTTTCCAAAGTCACAGCTTGTTTTTCATTAAATACCTACAAAAAAGATATGTAAAAATGTTGTTTTTCTATTTTCTTCTTTCCTGTAAAGATAAGAAGGAAGTTTTAATTTTCCAAATTATACATTTCAAAGTGTATATACAGTGCAGGCAGATAATATATTTTGGTTCTTTGTAGTCATCTAAATCTAAGACTGACTGATGTACAAGTTAAGTGTTTGGAAGAAAAATTCTTTGTTTAGCGTGGAGTAATTTATTAGACTAAAAGGAGAGTATTTTTCTTCCACTGTATTATAGAACAGAAAAATCCCCTAACCATCCTCTATTTCAGGCTTTTTGAAATGTTAATGTAATAGATATGTATGACATAACTCTTACAATTATTAAAAGAGGAGTTATTAAAATGAAATTAGAAATCCAGATGAATAGAATTAGGATAAAATGAGGAACTCTTCTAATGCATTTTGGTAAAGTTTTAATGAATTAAAGAATTTGTAAAGAACTAGTCCTTTATAAAAGGAAAAGTTGAAATTAGACAGAATTACCTTCATGTGCTTGATTCTAAATGCATAACAATGAAATGTGTACCTATTGTATTTCATGTGTTAAAAGGGGTGTCATTATCAACAGAGACTGGTGTGATGTTGTAAGTCATTGAAAGGCTAAAAGGGAAATTGTCTAAACTTCGATTTTAAACATGAGGATAAAATTATACTGTGATGTTGCAGAAACTCAAACTCATTCCATAAAGGAACAACAATGAATAAATGCTTTGACCAATATATTAATACATGTTATGGGAAAAATGAAGAAATTATCTTTAAATATTGATCAATAATTATAAAATCAAATGCATTTTTATTTACAAAAATAATCTATTTATTTCAATTGTATCTAGCAATTAATTCTTTTTTTTACATTGAGAAACTTTATCAAAGTCTTGATACAGTTTAAAATACTATATATACTATATATATAATATAGTATACTATACTTCAGGAATATTAGGAGAAAAACTAGGAGAAATATTAGGAGAAAAAAAATTGATAGATACCTTTACAGGACTTATTTCAGCACTGGGATTCATCCACAGCTTTACTAGAATGGCAGTCTGACCTACCATTAAAGCCTACTAGATGTGTTCAGCTCTTAATGAAGGAGGGGACTTCAATCTTCAGAGAGAAAATCAGCTGCACAGTGTCATCCTTATTGCCACAGGTAAAGATCCTGAAAAAGAAGTATCTTAAAACTAAGGACACTGGAACTGCTGGAGAAGTGTTATGATGCTTCCTGAATAATGTCTTATATGCAACTTGGGCAGAATATGAGTGAGAGAGAAATTTGTATCTGTCACTAAAGGCTGGTGAGCAAATTGATAAGTTATCCCATCATGATCTTCAGTTTTGGAAAGCATCCATAAACTTGGGAAGAGTACTGATGGTCTATTGATCCTTAAGAAAATAATATTATTGGACATTTGCATCTCTAAGGGTGCATAGAATGAAAGTTCTCTAATGAGTAGTCAATATACCCTTGGTGTGTCTGTGCTTATGTTGATCATCTCATTAAAGAGGAAAGGTTCATGCAACTTGAACTGTGCAGCACTTGGCATGATCACAAGTGTGTAACCATCATGGTTTCCTCAGGAAGCAAAGGTGTGCAGTGAATCTGCAAGTCAATGCACTTGTAAGAAGGGCCTGGACAAGGACTGAACAAACTGCAAGCAATTGTGCTGTCTTTACAGATGAACCAATGTACACAAAACTGGCCATTAGATTTTTTTTTTTTTTCATGAGCCCTAATGTCTTAATGTACATTTTATATACATTAAACGTATGATGTGTTATTAAAATTCCTGTAGGCTAAATAAATCTTTTTAGCCTACAGGAATCTTTTCCAGCAGCTGCCACTTAATGGTATATTCTAACAGGTACCTCAACATCATTTTGAGATTCAGACTTTTATAAATGCAGAGCTGGAAGGCAATACTGACTTACATTCACACTGTGATGAAAACTAATCTTGTTACTCTGGTTTAAGACATCATCATCGTCATCACTGTAGGAAACAGTCTGCTGCAATAGGACTTAGCATGATCCATATGTGAGCTGAAGCTTGGATGACATGCAATTAAAGATTTATATTTTGTCTGGTACCAGGTGCACATGTAAGGGAACCTCTTGCACAAAAAAGAACTTAGTAAGGGCTTTATGGGTGGGTTAGACTATATCCTGTGTACTGGAGAAGGGGACATTGCATTGCTGTCTGCTCAAATACTCTGAACTTATTCTTTAGAACTGGAGCCCACTAGCTAGACAATGTTGTCTAAAAGATTTGGGCGAGTACTGTGCACTCTGTTCTTCAGAAAAAGTGACTATCAGCCTCCACATACAAATCATTATGTTTTGATTTGTCTTCTCTCTTTAGGTGAAATAAGCCTCTTGTAACTGTTGGTTTCCAGCAAAAATCACAATCAGTTAATTTTGAATAAGAAACAGGAACTCCCTGTGATGACCCCAGTAGGTTTTTTTTTTTTCCTCTCTTGTATATTGTTTGCTCTCTCTAATAAAATTCAGAATATAAAATGTCCTTGGAGAAGTATATTGCTTAAACTAATCTCTTCCCTCTAAGAATATTACCACCCTGGCAGAGTGTGCACAAAGGATTCTCCCCAGTACTTACGGGGTGTGCAATGGGAAAAGAGACTGTGATAGGAATAGGAATGTCTTATGAACTCTATTTCACCACCAGCTCAGTATCAGTTCCTGCATGCTCCCTCACTGACTTCCATGTCCCTCTGGGACCCCTGATGAGTGAAACTGGTTTATGCTTCATTTCTCCAATGCTTTTTCTGTTTGTTTTTTTTTTTTTTCCCCTCAAATTCTAAACTCTTGGTTTCTTACAATATGACTGTCCAGTGTGTAGATACTGAGCTGAGGGAGGAGCATCATGATAGTATTTTGACTGAGATAAGTGAAACTGCTGTTATAAGTGCATATTTATTTGATGTGCTGGATTGGACTTTATAATATTTTTCATCATAAGGAGGCTTCTCTTGTTTCCACTGAATCATTTACTTTACTATTAGTTTTGAAGATTGGAAGGGACCTTTGGGAAAATATACTTCCTATACAGAGCAGAGCATGTTGTTTCATCCATATTGTTAACAGCATATTTAGGAAAGGAATTTAACCTTGATATATGAGATTGAAATGACCTATAAAATAAGTTGTTTTGTTAACAATCTGTTAAAATAATTTGTTACCTCTGTCTATATTCTGCCATGTCTTTTTGTAAAGGATTTAAGCAAGCAATCTTCTTAACAGCTCTGTTCTTAACTCCTCTCTGTGCAAGTACTGTGTCTTCATGTAAGACTGTGATCTCATCATGCTTCTAAATTTCTCAGAGAAAAATGAAACATTCAAAGCTTCTGCCAGTTGTTAACTTTTCAAATAAAATTTTACAGTCTTTGAATCATTCTTTTGTGTCTTGCCAGAATCTAAAACTCTATTTCAATCTCTCCCTTAAAAATTGGAAATCCAGACTGGACATAATGTCTCAAGAGCATGGGCTTGGTTGAACAAGCAAGAGTAATGTGGTAATTTACTTAATAAATGGTTAGGCTTAAGAATCAGACATCTTAAGAGATTGAACTGTACATGATTTTCTCAATGTGGTCTGTATGATTTTGTTATCAATCAATGTTGATAATATCTTTTGTTGCTGGAATTCTCCATGCAGAAACATTAAATCTTTCTGGTGTTTAATAAAAAATCAATGCTTTTTTAAAAGTGTGCACCTAAATTACTTAGCCCCTCTCACACCTCTAGGTACTTGTGCTTCTGGCTTTCTTTATCAAAGCTAATTCCTTTTGGAAAGTATTCAGGAGCAATGAATAACTGTAGGAGGTACTTGAAAATTGCTGTTTAACTTAGCAGGAAACAAGGTGAAGAAAAAATACTAGAACCAGTGTCAGGAGTGTTGAAGAAAGGCTGAACCTCTGACATCAGCCTGCAAAGAAGCAGATCAATCCCTCACAGGAATTGTGCACTAGCAGGCACAGAAGTAGCTGGGTGTTCTGGGGAAGGGGTTTTCACAAGTATTTAGTGTTAGGTGCTGCTGTAGACAAACAGACATCTATAGTTTTGTTATAGGGTAACAGTTCTTGTTCCCCTCTGAAAGCATGCTGCTTTCAGACATACTACATTTATTTTTTCTGTTGGCTACTGTCTTTAAAATTATGCTTTAATCTCTAGCTCTGTCTGATTGCTGAGTGGGTCATGAACCCAGCCCAACAGGGCTCCCTACCAATGCCAGGAACACCCTAAGTTTTACCTGAACCTGTGCTGCTAGGTTTGATCCTAAATTTGTGACCATAACGGCAATGTCTATTGATGAGCTAATGAATAAATGCTTACTGCATTCTTTAACGATTTGCTTGTGTTTCAAACCAGATCTGGCTATCTGTTATAAGTGGACAGTGTAGTGAAATAGGCTGGTACATGTTGACTGCAGAACATACCCTTTAAAGACTATGATAGCTGTATTCATGTTACTGTAAGAGTTTTTTTCTTTACTGGGAAGGCTAGTGAAATGAGCAGGTTTCAAGAGGGCACTATTTGAAGATTGTGACCTTGGACTAAGTCTTCTGAAAAATTAGGTTTTCTTTCAAGGGTAGTTATTACACTAGCATAACCCTATTATTTCCACTGAGCTACCAGTATGAGGTGAAAACCAGCTCTGCTACTTCCTGATTACACTTGAAAATTTATTGTCTTTAACATCTTCCCAAATGAAAACACTGCAAGTTTTAATTAGATTGCATTCCACTATTTTGCAAGGCATGAATATACCTGAAATTGGAAGTCAGGAAGAGCAATATTTAATAGTGGACAGCAAAATCTGTGTCCTGATAACCTTTGTCGATATAAATCAGGAACATAAAGAGTGAAAGAATACTATTAGATTCCTCTGTATAAATACACCCCAAAACAAACCCATAACAAAACCCAACAGAACTACCCTGCATGAAGTTTTGTGAGCTTTTATGTACTGGGTACTGCTATGGGAGTACTGCTTTTCTAATTGCCCTGCTGTAATAAGCATTTGGAAGACAGAGAACCTCTTCTCAGAGGCTTTATAGCTCCAGAGAGTTAGTGGATAGATTTTAAATGATCACTACAAGAAATATTTTTTTTTTTCTTCCTTAAACCAATCCACTAAATTATCACAAAAGACTTGGTTACATTGATTGTGAACTGATTTTATAGAAGCACTTAGTTGTACTCCAACTATTGAGTTTCTGAGAGCAGTACAGAAGTGAGAGAATCCAAAGGGTATCCCATGATCACATGAAACTAGCTGACTTTGTGATAGAAATTGAAACAACATACTGCAAACAGGGATAATATAAATAATTACAGTAGAGAAGAACATCAGGAAGTAACATAAATCATACAAAAGCTGTCCTCTCTAGGAGGAGTTTTCAACCAACTGCCATTATAAAAACAGTCCACTCATGCTCAGATTTATTCTTCTTTTGTATACAGACTTCTGCTTCTGGCAGTTCCCTGATTTTTTCTCCACCAGCCCTTCCTATTGTCTAAAAGTAAATTTTTTATCTTGCTACTTTTTTGTGAGTATGCATCAGAATCAGTTCTTAGAAGAGAAAACCACATCAGTTGGCCACAATAGTGGAATCAACTGAAACAATGTAAGAAATGGCATCAGTTAGCTCCTCCATCAAGGGCTAAGGATAGCAATTGACAGGGCTTTCCTGGGTGCATCTCATCTTCTAGTTGAAATGTTGCACAAATGAATTGTGAGGACATTTTATACTGATATAAGATTGGGGAATGTCTTCTAGCCTGGCCAAGCTTGGTACTGCTCCCACATGCTGAACTTACAGAAGTGACCAGAATGTGTGTGCTGTCCAATGCAGCCACTCAGAGCTCACAGGATTGAGCACAGGTGGGTTGGCGTGCTGAGGATGTGCAAGAAGTGCTGCACTTGCCATGTACCTTCAGCCCAGGTGCTCACACATTCGCAGGAAATCCTGCTTCTGTTCACATCCCCTTTCCCTCCTCCTTACCCACTGGATTTATTGCACAAATACAGAACGTGTTCTGTATTAGAAATGCCCTGGCAATGTTGGGTTTGCTGCCTACAGAGCCTGCAGTATGTGCACACCCACTTCTGGCTGGGGACTAGAGACTGAAGTGTTCAAGTCTGACCAAGGTCAGTTCTGACTGCTGTGGTGACTTCTTTATCTGGGACTTGCTTGCTCATCACTGTATCTGAAACTGAGCCCTTCATCTTTCAAGTTTTTCAATAAGTACAGTTCTTTGGGTTTACTTTTTGCAGTTCAGGCTCCTAAGTGTGGCAATGTGGTTATCTTTTGCCCAGTGACAGGAAGGCTCCAGATACCTGGCATGCTAGTAAAGAAGTTCAAAGAGGTTTATATTCCCTGGTTAAAATTTTTAGGACTAAAAATAGTGCCATGTGATTGAAGTTTCTTTTAATTAACTGTTGTGAGAACAGTTTGATAAAGGCTGGAAATACATTGGTTATTCATGAGTAACACTTCTCAGAAATGAGCTTTGATTTCTGAATACAGGGCAAAGAAAATGTGATGAATGGAAGAGATAATTTTGTTTGCTGCTAATAACTTATCAGCTCTAATCAGGGTGAAACCTATCCATTAAAATGTATGCATAAATGTGATGATAGTATTAGGAGTGCCTCATTATTGTTAATTCATTTAGTACTCAGTGTAATAGCACTAATCATAATTAGCTTCTCTGGTATTAATAGGGTTGTCAAGCAATACGTACTGTATTTGTATGAGAATTCCACTCTAGATTCTCATTAATTAAAGCACCATAAAAATGCCAGCACTTTAATTTTCCTTATATTAAATACTATGAAGAAGCTTCCAAGTTTTTCCTATTAGAATTTATCAAAATACTACTGCTACATTAATTTCAGCCAGAAATAATAGTTTGTAACTACCCATTTATCAGCTAATTAATTTACTGTTTAAAAGTCTATCATTCTTCAGGGGATTACTGTTGCTAATGTACAGAGAAAGAGGCTAAATACCTGGTGTTTTCTGAGGAAGTTTCTCTGCCAATCTTTGCAAAATACTCAGCATCAGGATCCTGCAGGGTCTGTGTCTCCCTGGATTGGGTGCTGGGAGAGCAGATGCCCTGGGGGCTCTGTCAGGGCCAGGCTGAACAGCCCAGTTACCATTCTCTGGTGGTGCCAGCCAGGAGCAGGGCAGTCACGGACTCTGGGTACCCGCCTGACAGCGGTGCTGGGCTCAGGGTGTGGGCCCACAGCTGGGGCTCCCTGCCTGGCCCCATGGTGCCCACGGCAGGCACAATTAAACCAGCTCCTGAGGGAGCGAGATCTTCCTGCAGCAAGCACTCCCTGGAGCTCCTCCAGAAGCAGCAGCAGGAAGGGGCAGTCTTGTCTTTGGGTTGGCTCTGAACACGGGCGGCCAAGCCTCCAAAAGGAGCTCATGATCTCAGGGCCCTTCCCAAGGTGTTTCTGATTGGAAATAAAGAACAAAGGCAGTGTATTCATGATGGCTGTATCAGTAGTTCTAAGGCTCTATAGGGTGTCCCTCTGCAGGGAGTTACTCTGAACTTTCTGGCTGCCTTTTTTGTGCCTTCTGCTTGCACCTTAAGCCCCTGACTTGCTGTGCTGCTTTTATGAATTCTTTTGGTTGGCTTATGGAAATCTTTCATCAGAGCACAGGCACTGAGAAATTCTTGATTTCCTTGACCTCTCGTCATAGCTTCAGCCTTTTGCATGTGAAAACTGATGGCTCCAAGATGGAAATGCTGTCTCTGCCACTCTAGGTTATGAGAGCTGGTGGTCTCACTTTAGCAAATGAACTGTGGATCTGAAAGTAAAACACTGAGTTGTCTGTGGCCACAAACCAAGCTACTCCATGGCAGGATATAAGGTTCAGAGTGGGATATTTAAACCTGATGTGGTGGAGAGGCAGCTGGAGTTGGACTTTGGCTGGTGACTTGAGGGACTGTGATGCAATACCTGGTTCGAACTGGTGTTAATGATCTAGGAATTTGTTTCTCTACATGGTACCAGAGGAGTTTCGTCTCTCTGTTTTCCTAATCTACAAATATCCTATGGTATATTTTAATAGGTCTGATGTTTTATGTTATAGAAGCACATAAACGGAGTAAAAACTTTAGAAGATCTTTGTTTTCAGACTGAGAGCTTCAGAATCTGCCAACCATCCCAGGGTTAATTAAAAATTCACGTTTCCTTTATATTTTCTTGCTGCCTCATTTGTATTCAGGGTATGTCCTGAGCAGGTTTATTTTGATAGATTGTTATCCACAATAAATTGAAATGCCTTCTACAGTTCTCTGTGTAATATAAGAAAAAAAATTACTTGAGTTATATTCCTAAATCCTAGGTGACTACGCCAGTAGATTGATTCATGCTGTAGGTTTCCACCTTCATTTAAACACTGCTGAAATGAGCCTGAAGCTTAATAATTTTTTATCAGCTCTCTGAGAAAATATTGGAAATTGTTAATTGATTGTGCATATTGCAATATTTATACAGCAGTAAAATCATCATTCTTATCACTGATACACACTCTGGTCCAAAATCAATCCATCAATTCAGCCATGTTTTATTCTGCTTTGTTTTCTTCTCTCACAGGGCAATTTGTGCCATGCTTGTGTTATGTCTGTGTGTAGTATAATGGAATGAATATGCTTTTGATGCCAGCACTATTAAGGTAGCTGTGTATTCAGGTTAAAATAATACCAAAGGGTTGAATAGATCTCAGGTCTCACAATCAGGTCCCAAATTTCAATACAATGAAAGGTGAAAAAGTGTGTCTATGGACATTGTTCAAAAGCTAATGATTGTTCTGAATATAGAGAGGAATGTACAAGAATGTAGGAATCTTGATCTCACTAAATATGTCTGTAATAGAGCTATGAAGTTAGGATTTAAGATGTAATACTTTAAGAAAGTGTAGTTTGTCAAGGAGTACAGCATTCAGGTAAGCAAAGGAGAAAAGCATAGACAAAGTTTACATATAGGTTTAAATATGGCAGAAATAAAATCTATCACTTGAAGTTAAATCCTTAGCTAGAGATGGTAAAACTTGTCTTCCAGTGGTGGGAAAAGCCTTCCAGGAACTGAAAGCAGTATAGTGTGATTCAGATAATCAAAGATATGAAATGTCTCTTGAAAGATCCCTTCTCCCTCTTGCTGCTGCAGAGCTCATGCAGTAGTGGAACAAAAGATGTTGTACTTTGTCTCCTGCCGTGTGAGGTACAATTGAAATCAAGCCCAGAGCCTTTCCCTACTGGTGTTGAGATGAAAAAAGAAGAGAAGTTCATAGAATCATAGAATATTTGGGGTTGGAAGGGACCTTTAAAATCACATATTCCAACTCCCCCTGCAATGAGCAGGGACACCTTCAGGCAGATGAGGTGGCTCAGAGTCCCATCCAACCCCTGAAAACTTGCAAGGATGGACAGATCCATGACTTATATGGGCAACTTGTTCCAGTGTTTGACCACTATCATTGTAAAAACTTTGTCCTTATATCTAGTCCAAATCTAAGGATATTTGTTTTCTATTAATTTTTTCCCTTGTTCCAGTAACAAAATAGATTTGGCTGCCTGGCAGGTCCCTACATTTCTTTTTGAATTCCATGGTCACCATGGATCTGCTGAGGAAAACCTTTACAGAAGATTGCATAGAAAACAGATGCTGACTTGGAATTTACTTTTCAATGCTACTTGCACTTTTGAAGAGGTGCTACCAAGACTGGTAGGCCTGACTGTCTTTACGTATTTTTTCCCACTTATAAGCTTAATATGGCTTCTATTTACTTAATAAATTGTGTTTTCGGAGCCAAAAAAGGGTGCTTGATGGTTTATTCATTTCCACTGTATTAGCTGTCTAAAGAAGATGCATCCTCTACTCATTAGCCTTGCTTATGTACTTCTACTGCCATGGCTACACAAATCAGTCTTGAAATAGATTTTAGTCATGAAAGTCTGCTTTGCTCTTGTAGTGTGTCCTACATATCTGTGCACCATTATCAAAACTCCAACTGACTTTTTTTCCTCCTCAACTGTGATGTTGAATTTGGTCTTTAGTGCATGATCTAGCTCAGTGTTTCTCTGCCTGGACACTAGTAAATGCATTTATTTTGCGAAGACTTCTATGATCAAGTCTTAGTAAAAGTGACGTTGAGAGGCATCACATCAGTTTTTCATAATACAAATGTTAAAATATACTATCAAGTATTGTGAACCTGTTATGTGTTCAGCTGCTTTACAGAGTTAAAATTCAGGGCTGGATTTTCTGTCTTCTCACTCATCTTTTTGGTTTCTAAGTCTGATCTTTATAGGGAGCCCAGGAGACATTTCTGGTATACTCAGCTCATGAGGTAACTGCAAAAGGTTTGCACCAGATTTGCACCAGATTTCAGGCACCAATGATGTTTACTCATTCCTGGGGAGTTGGCCACCCATGTCCAACTGTATGAACAGATTTTAAGAGGTGGAGGAGTGGAATACAGCTTTATAAACAGCAGCTGCAGAATCTTGGCTTGCCCAGAAAATGCAAGCTGTGAAGTGGTGTGATAACAATTCATTATTATGTTAGCAGACATTACAGTTCTCTCTCTCCCCCAGCTTAACCTCAAGGACCCTGTTGGTGCTAGAAGAAAGAGAAAATTATTTCAAACCTTCAAAGTAGTGAGTTTCCTATTGTGTGGTGGAGCAAAATAAGTAAACAATTTGTGAAGGATCTTAATAAATTTACTAGTAGAAGATACACAATAGCAGGATACGAGGCTCAGAATCAGTCCATACTTACTTCCCTAAGAAGCAGGTTACTCTGCTTTTTCTCTTCCTGAGATTAAAATTTCTTAATACTCTCCTCAGCTTCATACAGGAAGGTCTATTTGCCTAATACTTTGCTCACATTCATAAGCAAATTAGCTGGGAGGAAAAGGGGAAAGAAAGGAGAGGGAAGAATCTGATCTGGCCCCACTTACTTGCCATTACAATTATTCAAACTGTTTTGACCTACTATAATGAAATGTTATTTTAAAATGTTTGCAGATAAAAGTAATTTTCACTTACATTTTTTAGGTCTTGTTAAAATCTATAATTATTTCATTTTTAATTCTGTCCCTTTCTCTCCTTCCCTCTCTTTTTCTGAATACCAAAGTGCAAAAACACAGAACACCCTGACTCCTTAAACTGCATATTTCTGACACAAGGTTAGTCTGATAACTTGGGGAGGTTTTGGGGAAAAAATACAGAAACACAGATGCAGATCTATTTCTTCTCAAAACTTGCAGAGCTAAAATCTCATTTCTGAAGATTCATGAAATCTATACTTCCTGAAACAAGTTGCTCCTTTAGATTGTTTCTGGCATTGGCTGCCCAGGAAAGTAAATGACATTGTATAGACAAGAAGGTCATTCACTCTTTTTTCTGAAAGAAGACAACAAAAGGAAAGTGTAGGAATTTCAAGGAGTTTATCATGTGAAAATAAAAAGAAGAATGTCCCCTTCATGTCCTCCCTTCATCTCCTGGCTCTGGGATGACAGCCTGGAAGCCTTCACCTGCAAGCATTCTCCTGTGAAAATTTGAGAACCTAGATCAAATCCTGGCCATATTGAAATCAGTAAGAAGTTTTGGCACTGACATCAAGAGGTTAAAATTTTATCCATTTTATTTTACAATTGTTCTGTGCTCATAAAGTGCAGGGTATGTACTTTTTGCTATGGCTGCACATGAAAGAGTTATTTATATACCTATTGAAAAAAGGTGTACAGTTTCTCTTTTAATATGCCAGAGACTTTGTTGATGGGATATGAGCTAAAGGAATAAATTATTAAGAGACTACTGGCACAGGGATACTGCAAGGGATAAATATGTATAGTTAGGACCAGATGTTAAAATGGAGTTTCAAAATTAATATTTTCTATTTAGGATGGCTATGGAAGCTGAAAGGCTCAAGCAAAATGCAGACCTTTCAGGACAGATAAAACCTCAGGCCTCACAACTGAAAACTGGAAACTCTTCTCTCAGGAGAGGCTTTCTGTCTGTGAAATGGAGATAGCAACACTGCCCTTCTTTCCTTTTGCTGTTAGTATCTTCTGGCCAGAGACTATTATTGACAGTGAACTTATATAGTCCATGTTACATAGATTTGTTTGTGTGAATTTATAATAGAGACAAGGAGAATTCACTGATACTGATCAAGACAGAAGTTCTCCTTATTTCTCAAAGAAAACATGAAAGTGACTATTTCTGAAGAACAGTAAATTGATCAGATGTTTTATAGTATCTTACTGTGCTTTGCCCAGTATTTTAATGAAAGAATAGGATATTTCTCATTGCAGTGCCAAACTCATAGAATTTAGAGAAATGAATTGCTGTTGTTATGGGAACAAAGGTCCAGCAGACTGCTTCAGCTGAATTATTTTGGAACAGAAATGTCTTTCATGGATCCTGCACATATGGGAAACCAGCCTGGCTCCAGCAAGGCCTGTTGCCTGGAACACAGGCTTCCCTAGTGATGGTGTTTGTTCCTTTGACACACTCTTTATCATATGTGTTCTTTCAGTCATTCTTTCTTCAGATTCCCCTTATTTCCCATGTTTCTGCTTTAATTTCACATTGATTTCTCTTTTCTTTCCACAGTATAGCCTCCAAAATGTGAAATTTTCTTGAAATGAAAATATGTGATGCACGTTGATTGAACAGTTATCTGTCCCTCTCTCTAAGGTGTGCAAACACACAAGTGCAGAATGAGAGGAAGATGGAACTAAAATCACAATTCATCATTTGGGAAAATTTTCATCATTAAAGATAAAAGATAGCCCTCTTATCTGCCTATGTTGAAGGATTCTAGAAGATAAAAAAGCATTTATTAATACACCAGTATTAATACACTAATAAAAATATTAACCCAATGATGCTCTTGGAAAAAAACCCAAATCCTTATACAAACTTGTGTGCCAAGCAAACTTGTGTGTCCTGCCCTAGAGTCAGTCAATTTTCTTCTGAGTGTGTAATTTTCATAACTTAGTATCTTTGCCTGAGACTGTGATTTTGACTTAATAAATGGTTTCTCTACCCAGACAGAGAACTTCAGCTCCTTAACTTGATCATGCTGTTAAATTGATCTACTGTATTAAATGTGGTTGTTTTCTAATAATATCAAAGTTTGAAAACTGGTAATATTAATGTTTGAAAACTGCTCTATTCCCCACTCAGGAAGCACTTAAATGGGGTGGCCAGAATGTTAAAACTGTAGCAATCAGAAGCTCCTAATGGACAATTCTTTCTTTGTAAAAGAAAAGAGGCAGTTTCTCTTTAATTGGGACAGCAATGCTCTTTTCCACAAATGCCAGCATCTAACACTGGGAGGAGACCAAAAATAATGGGGTTACCATGCAGTAAATAACTGTGTGTGATATTACAGTTTTACAGAGCAAGAAATACTTTTCTTGTGCTTCACTAGGCTTTTGCTTTATGACACAATAAACTCCTCTGGCAAATAAATGGCAGGACCTCAGCCCGAGGGAGTGGTGATGCTTCTCAGAAGAGTTTTTTAGGGCTTGTTTATTGCCTTATAAACTCAAAGCCAAATTAAGTTGCTATAATGTTACATTTTGCATATGAATTATACCTCCCCTGTCTGTCTGAAGTTTTGCATAGTTCTTATTGCATGGGTTTCTTTCCCTTCTGTCTGTTCTCCCTCACATTTCTACCTGTATATAGTGTGCTAGGTGGGTCTCCTAGTCCAAAATGTATGGCAAATGTCACTACTGTAAACTCTAGGTATTTATGACTCAGGTACCAAAATCTTAAGATGCCAAATGAAATCAGTGCTGGATATGTCTTAAGGGGTCTGAGCTGATGTTTTATATCTGGAACAAGTTAGAGCTTTTTGGACTTACATATTTCCTCTGGAAAAAAAAAAAAAAGAAAAAAAAAGAATGGACAATAAGAATCTCAAGTGCCTTCAGGAGCTCAGGCTTCAAATATGCTGTGAGAGTTGGGAGCACTGAACATGTCTTATTCATTCCTGAGAAGGACTCATTTCAGCCACAGAAGACTACCAGGATGAACAGTCAGCCTTGCTGCAAAGCTGTCTGTAGGGAAGATAGAAACCAGGCTGGTGGACAAATGGAATGGGTCATTCAGATGGGTTTTCCCATCTGAATTTTGCAAATCTATGTAGCTCTCTCTCCCTGTCACCGCCCCTGCCACTGCCTACAGGATACTTAGCAAATGCAAGAAACAAGAAAGTAGACAGAATTATTTCAGACTGTCCATGAATGTAACAAGATGTAATGAGATAATTTAAGATGTAATATGATAATTAAGAAGTAATATGATAATTTAATCTGGGAGGAACCTGAGGAAGGTCTCCAGACCCCTTCACCCCACTCAGGTGGGGCAAAGTCAGATCAGGGTGTTCAGCAGGGTCTTGGTTTCCTCCCAGGATGCAGACTGCACAGCCTTATCTGTCCTTTGGCCCTTTTTTTCCTTTCACTGTGTGTCCTTTGCCTGCCTCCTCCTGCAAATTGTCTCTGGAAGGAATCTTGGCTCTGTCTTCTTGATAACTCATAGCTATGGATAGGCTGATCCTAGGAGATGAAATTGAGCAGAGGCAAATTTTGGTCCACTTCCTTTGTTTTCCTTTTATCTGTGAGGGATGTGAAGCTCTGGGCCCAATTTCTAGATTAATTTAAAACCATGGAGAATATGATGTAAGAAGTAATTTTGCATGGGCAGCAGAGGGGAGGAGAAAATTTCTGTTGTCCTTCATATCATATGTTCCAATTAATATTTTAGGGAGTGTGGCCTGATGGAATTACAGACTGTGAAGATTAGAAGCACTTCCTTATCCATGCCAGATCAGTCCTTAATTTCTTCTTGTCAATAGTCTGCAAGTATGTTAATGTTATTATCTATGAAGATTTTTCTAAGAGGATCTTATGAACTGTGGAGTACTGATCTTCATATTCTGTTAACAAATTCTTTGACATGAGATGAAATTCAAATGTTTTCATTCCCTCTGCTACTCAGTGCTCCCTGTTGTGCTTCAATCTTCCATGCACTTACAGTTGAGGCTCAATGCTTATTTTTTCCGTAGATGATGACAATATGAGGAAATGAGGACAAAGTAGATGATCTATGTATCATTTTATGAATCTTTTGCATTCATTGGCTTGTTTGATTCCATTTATATTGAAGTGCTGTTAGCAGAGGGGCTCAGTGGCAAGTCAGCCTGCCTTCTGCAGTGTTTTTATCAGCTGAGCCCAGTTAATATCAGGTAATACAGGTGTGTGTCTAGAGCTTGGTGAGCGATAACTAGTGTCCTGTTGCTCCTTGTTTCCCTTTGCTCAGCTTAAACAAGGCTGCCTTTGAAAAAGGATTGAAGTGAACTTTGCCAGTGCTGGAGCCTGAGGGGCAGCTCCTAGGGGCTAGGAGATTGTGCTCCTCAACAGATCCATGGACTTCCAAGAGCTGAAAGCTTCAGCCTTGCTTAGGAACCTCTGGAGAGCCTGAGGTGGGGATGAAGGCTGCTGAGTATGAATGTCTGCATTTTACCTATGGAAAGAGGGATTCTTCTGGGAAGATGGGAAATGGGGAGCAGGACTCTGCTGTCGCTGCAGCTCATGGCAGACCTTCAACCAACAGCAGGAGCCATGCCTTGGGGTTATGCTGAATAAGTGCTCACAGTGTTTGTTGTGTGATTGCTGATGGAGCTCAGCAGGGTTAATGGCACTTGGCAGTCATAGGCTTGGTCAGCTCTTTCAAAGCATCTAAATAGAAGCTAGTGAAATGGCCTCAGGGGATGCAAATTTGATGATACTTACAGGAGCTCTAATGTAACTGCAAGGTGTGAGTCTTGTCCTGTGAGGGCAGTGTGAAAAACTGATGGTGTAGACCAGGGAATCTGAGGTTTCATTCATCAACAGTATTTCTCATAGTGGAAACTTAAAAACTCAACCTCTAAGTCCTTCTCTGTTATCACACCATGAAAAATATCCCAAATTGTGCAGGTTAAAACGTCTCAGGAGTTTGAAGCTAATGTAGTTGGTTTTTTGGGTTCTATTTATAATTTTGTGAGTGCCTGATGTTATCTTTGTTTATACTACAATTTTTGGCATAGTTCCATTTTTCTATGGGTCTAATAGAAATTTTCTAATGGTCAGACTCTTATATGTAAATAACATAAAATAGTAATTTCCTTAATTGCAAATTTTTAAAATTTTTTTCGTAATTAAAAACATTCTGTGGTTGTTTTGCAAGATTGCTATGGTCAAGTATATTACAATTCCCACTCTTATCCTGCGTCATTTAGCAATTTAGCAATGAAAATCCAAATTCATTTACTACCCCTACAGTATGATGTCTTTCTACCACAGATCCTTGTCTGAATGTTCCTTGGAGGTTGTCCTTGTCAAAGAGTGTAATTGAGGAATACAGCTTAGGGTATTCTTTCTTGAAAACAGGCTCATTTATATATCATGAAAAGATTTCTTCCTTTGCTTTAAGTGTTTTTCTGTTAAGTGATGCAAAAAGATCTGCCTTATCAAATATGTGGCTATTTTGGCTATTCCCCCCCCCCAGCAATTAGAGTTCCCACCCTGAATGGGACTGAACTGTGTTGAGTTTGAATCTGGCCCATGGGGGTTTAAATATTGATGTTCTGTAATGGCATATTTAGAAGTGTGTGAGATGGATAGTTTTATCCCTCCATTGAGCCCAAAGCAGAGTTTAAGAACAAATGTAGCTCTCTTACCAGTGTTTCAGGGCTTGTGTTGGTAGAGAGTGCCTGTCATTTCTAACAATAGTTTTTAGTATAAAATACAAGAGATTTAATTGCAACACTTCTCTTATGTGCTTTAACTTTTATCTGTTATACAGTTAAACTAAGCCACAACCTAAAGCCCTTTGCTAGCTATTGCTCCTAACAATTAAACATTTCACTTACTGTGTCTGAAGGACTGACCATGGTCAAGTGCAACGAGTGAAGCTTTGGTTGCTGTCTGTATGTTAGCACAGCTGCTATTAAATATATTTAACTTTTAGATGCAGGGAGTCAGAAATCCATGGCTGATTCCTTTGTTTTCACCTCAGTGAATCCTAAAGATCAACGTTTGCAGTGAATGCATGTTAATCCATTGCTGCCAGCTGGTAAAGCACCCATGAATAATGGGAGATTATAAGCAACTCTCCCTTTTCCCGAGAGCATTTATTTATCTGTGCTCATTCAGAGGCAGTGCCAGTTAGGGCTGGCACAGTTGTCCTTTGTAATGAAACCCATGACCTAGGAAAACTATCCAGAGAGCTTTAGAAAGATGATCTCTGACAATATGCAAGTCACTGTAGCTTTCTGCAATTTCTTTCTGCAGCTCTGACTGCGGCAATCACAATTTCCCAGTTATAAATTCACACATGTGGTTGTATGGCCGAAGAGA
The DNA here is from genome assembly GCF_001522545.3 of Parus major. Lineage (NCBI taxonomy): Eukaryota > Metazoa > Chordata > Aves > Passeriformes > Paridae > Parus > Parus major. The sequence continues at coordinate 33,870,984 of NC_031770.1, forward strand.
TTACCTGATGTCTGCCTGATGCCCTGTGTACTTAGTGTTTTGTACAGCAGGGCTCCAGGAATCGCAGCACATCACCTTCAGAGGGTGCTCAGCCTCTGGAGTCTGTTTACCCTCCCTCTATCACATTAGCACTGTAGTGTAATTAGTCATACTGTGTGCACACCTATCCAGCTCCTGGGAGACTGCCACGCTGTCACAAGAGATTAGCAGCTGCTTAACAGACTGTTTGGTTAACTAATACACGGAGGGGAAAACAGAGCTCTGTGTTATGAGGAAGGGGAATTTCACGTCCCTTACTAATATAGTAAAATGGTGTATTGATAATGACAAATGGTGAGGGCTAAGACGCAGGAAATAATAAGCAAAGGCCATTAAGAGTAATGACAATCTAACTAGCATTTTAAACAGTTGTTTCTCATTATGCATATAAAGTAGAGGATTGATTTAACAGATATTTACAATTTTTCAGTGGACACTGTTACATACCTCCTTCCTCCCTCTGCCCCTCCAAGTTTTTATAATCCTGTGCTAGAAGAGATATAAGCACACACATGCAGAGTAAGAATAAATAGTGATGTGAAAATATATTTTGTTAAACATTGTGCCATATTAATGAAATGTTGATGTGTTATGTAACTTGGCTGTTGGTTGGAGAAACGGGAATTTCAGTATTTAATTGTTAATAAATTGCAAAGCTGGAGCAATGTGTGTTGGATGAAAATGGAATCTGACTTTATAGGGAAGCTGACACTTCTGTACAGCAAGAAATAAACTCTGCTGCAGTTGGTAGGGGTTTCCTATTGCTAGGATTTTCTCCAAGGAGAGCAATCTCAACATTGTAATACTGAAAAGCAAACTGAGATGCATCTATTGTGTCATGAGATGAACAGCTACAAAACCAGTAGTTTGTTCTGAAGTGTGTGCTCCAGAGGAACAGTGTGGGGAAACATTGTCTTCTCAGTTTCTTAATTCAAATATGAGTGTTTGCTTTTGGGTAGTTTAGTAATCTTTAGATGTTGCTTTCCTTGTAGCCGCAGCTACCAAAAATAAAGGAAAAAGATGGTAGTGCAATGTAGGTATACTGAGAGGAAAATAAAATTAGAGAAATACAATTTATATAGTTTCCCAGGCATTTCTAAAACTACTCAAGCCAAAAGTTTGTCAGTATTTTGTGCTGACGTTTTTCATTTGCATTTCTATTCCTGTTCACTTTTCTGCAAGGATTAAACTTTTCAGAGTAAAGGTTGTATGGCTGAAATACTTTTCTGGTGCTTATGACATTTAGTCATTCCTGCATTTACTGCAGCAGTATCTTGTTCATTTAATAAACATTGGTTTTGTACTATCTAATTTGTGATTGCATGACTGTAAATGTTTTTGAATTCTCCAGAAGCTGCTGGCGACATTTTCCCCTTAAAGGAGAAGCGATTTCAGACACAGGGCTCCTGATTTCTGTGATGTCCAGCTTTCAGTAAGAAGTAGGAGTAGGTTTTTTTGTGAGCATAACAGACATATTGCTTACTGCAGTACTCCTGCATATACTCCTCAGGACATGTGCTGTCATTTGAAATACAAATGTACTCACACTTTGATATACTTCATGTACTTTTTTCTCCTTTATCAAAATGGTTTGACAGAATTTTGATGAGATTGCTTTTCTGACAGGATAGTGCTATTCTTTTGATCTACAGTGCTTTACTGAGATTATGGCTGTGCTTGTATTCTGATATATTTATCTTTGAAATAAGTTTGTAAGACATTCTTAAGTGAGAAAATTCTGATAAGATCACAAGAGTGAAGCATTTTGGTAAATTGATGGTATTTTGTACATTTAAGCATAATCATAGTCCATCAGTCCTTTGGACTAAGAAAAGGTATAAACTGGGAAATAGTACATAAAAAGGAAACTGGAAAAGATACAGATCTCAGCTATGTTTAAGCATTGGTCCAGAGTTAATCACAATAATAGCTTCAGGAAACCATCTGAGGACTTCACAGAATGAACAGGCCTATGTGTCAGCTAACTAGTAACAACCTTATGAGGTACTTCCTATCCCATTGAAGGGTCACTATAGAGGCAAACCAGGCTTTGAAAGGTGATAATTCAACTAAAATAAAACTGATGGGTTGTAAAGAACAGTAGTGTTTATTCCTCATCCACTGCTTGTGGAGGATAGTGCACAATGAATGCATGTATTTTATGTAAGCAACACACTAATTTTAGGGTTGATGAAAGTTCATGTCCCATTTGTCCTTTGGGAGAGGTTTCTGTAGGTTGCAGTGCTTAACTGTTATTTTTGCCTCAGTGTTCTTTTCAGTAATGAACACAGCAGGAGCTTTGATAAAGCTGACAGGAAAAAAGGGAAAGTCACAGATCAGGAAAATGCTTGTCAAAGAATTTCTGGAGAATCTGAGCATATTCAAATCAGCAGACAGGTGAATTTAACATGGTGTGCTCAGCGAACTGGTTAATTGGATCCATTTTCAGTTAATTTGGAGAACTCATAGAGGACAGATGAGGTTTCAAAAGGACAAATATACTTGCAGGAAAGAAAAAGGGGACATGGGAATCATAGCCCAGTGAGTTTAATTACAAGACCTTAATTGTTCTAGAAAATCTACTAAACAGGATGCAAATTTTGCCAGTATCTGGAGAGAAGAAAATAGTTGTGGAGAGCTGTAAAACTTTAGGGCAGAAAAATTCTACATTTTGAAGCTTGCTGGAAGCTTATACTGAGATTTTACTTTTGCAGTTAAAATCCTTCTTGCCTCCCTATATCTGAAGTCATACATGGGAACATTCAGTCCTCTGGGCCAGATGCTACTTGCTGTGAATAAATAGCATTAATGTGATATTAGAAGTCTTTTCAGATTACAGAGGCTATTTTAGTTGGCTGATTATGCAAATTGAATCAAATCTGTGTATTGAAAAATACCTGGGTTACCTGAGCCATAGATCCTGGCAGGGTTTTGGAGCCACATACTCAAATCAGCTGCGGAAAGACCAAGAACTAGCAGTTACCATTGTTATTAACTAAGCAGTAGAGTAATTTAGTGTACACTGGAGACAGTTTTTTCATAAAATTTGAATTGCAGAGAATTCCAAATATTGCAGGGTAAGGGTCTAAAGGCAGAAAAGAGATAGAGCAGAAACCTCAGTCATGTGTATTATGGCAAATAAGACCAGGCAAGGTAACAAGATTGAAAACCACATCAAATGCGATCACACTGTTATAGTTTCTGAGCACTAGGCCAGAGTGTACAGCAAGGACAAAGCAGATGATGTTCTCGGTGCCAGGGCATTTCTGTGCTGTCATCTATCTCTCTGATAAAGGTGATGAACAAACTGCCTGAATGCAATTAATCTGGACCAATGTTAATTCCTTTTAATTAGGACGCAGCTCCCTGTGTTAGAAATAGCAATGTCAGCATTGAGGGAAGAGCCCTAGGTGGTGGAACAGATAGGAAAATGAGCAATGAATTTCCCCCCAGTACAGCATGAAATAAAACAATGTCTTAGAGCAGACTGGCAGATCTGAGATTGAAGAGGCAATGTTGATCTTCATCAAGAGATGAAGACGTAAAACACACGGATAAAGAACAGATTGGAAGATATGCAAGAGGTTGCAATTATAGAAGCAGAAAAAAGTTTTTAGTCATTATTAGGTTGAAAAAATGTCATACTCTTTGCCTTGTGAAAAGAAGGGACCTTAAGAAGAGTTGGAGCATAAAAGGGTAATGGTGAAGCTTTCAACTGATGGTATTGTGATGAAAGATGATCGATGAAAGAACCCAGCTGTCCCGTAATTTATGCCCCTAGGAAAGTTCTTGTGCCTTCAGGCAGATAAAAAGATGAGCTTTGCTCTGTTTGTGTTAGGAAGGCAGTGAATTTGACTTCTCACAGGACTAATGTTAAGAAAACTTCCTCTGAAAATGAGAGAGCTGACTCAGACAGAAGGTTATGTTTTTTTAATCCACTTTCGCAAAAATGCTGGCATTTATGTGTTTACAATATTACTGCAGTACTTCTGTTTATTATTAGATATCAGCAACATACAAAAGTTATAATTTCTAAAGTGTATATACAGTGTTTTCCATGAGATGAGCTAATCCTGATATAAAGACCTTTTGAGATAATTAGCCTTATTTGAAAAACTTAATATTTTCTGATAATTCTGGCAGAGTATATATCACATGGGATTGTTTGGTTGTTATGCTGCTTAATTATATTATTGACTGTAAACTTAGAAATAATTATTTAACTTTTTTCCAATTGTTCTTCTTGGCCTAAGGGCAGAACATGTACCTTGTGTTGCTTGGGACTGTTGCAAAGCAAGATTTTTAACAATGAGAGTGTTTATCTGCTTCTTCATTGCTCTCCTGCTGTAGTTTAGTGATAGCTCAGAGGTGCTGGGAGGTGTGGGGAGCCAATGTTGAACAAGGTGATTAAGACGCAAGAACTCTTGAAGGCTGTATTTGCCATAGAATCTAAAAGACACAGCACAGATGAGAGGAAATGGAAAGCTGGGGAGCACAAATGTAAGTCTTTAATGAAGAATGGTGTGAATTCAGTGAAGTTTTTAAAACAGCTTAATTTTGTTTGGGGTCTAAATAAATCTGTGCTCATAACTCTACACATAGAGTCCCTGTGGGATCAGAAATGAATATGCAATGTAACACACCTGTGAAGTAGGAGAGATTACCACTCAGGTCTATGTAGAAGAAGCTAGACAGCATGATGCTGGGAAATATATGACATGAAAAGCAGCACAAATTGTCCCTTTCAATCATTAAGCTTAGCGATTAGCTATGTTCTTGTAATTCGACAAATAATTGAAAGAGGTGAATGTTCAGTGCTGCAGGCAAGCATGTGTGCTCCTATTACAGATAATAGCAGGCACATCCTGGTTCTGCAGATGTATAATGTTGAAATTGAAGGTCTTTGAACAGCATTACCTGAGTTACATAACCTGACAATATGTGCACACACAGCAGCATCGTGGACTGTGTGCTTGTGAAAGTTGTCATGGCTCAGGGGTTGAGGCAGTGCAGTGACACCAGCTACAAACATGAAGGACGTTGGCACCCTGATATTACCTTGCAGGAGCACCTTTTTGCTAACCTGAAGGATTCTCCCTCTCCACCCCCTGACATTCTGAGGGCTGTGCCCCTCTGAATGATGTACAATGCTTTAGAGCAAGGCTTGATTAATTTGGAATGAAGTGGCATTTCTGGATGTCCATCAGATATTGTTGCATTGCTGAATAAAGTGACATGGGTTGAAGAGCAGCTAGGAGGCATTTTATGGCATGCATACATCACTAAAGAAGACTACGTTATCTGTCTCCAGTTCCTAATGGATTGTACAGTATCTCAAAGTAACCTGGGTGGCATTTAATTGGATTGTTTTGAATAAAATGCGAATGAAATTATGTAGGTGAGAGATTTGAAAGTTCTTAGCCAAAATGTTTTTCTCTGAGGTTCTACATTTGAAGATTTCTACAGAAAACCTTAAACTTTCAGTGCTGGAAACACTGAAGTGTGTCTTGAAAGCAAAAGTCTTTATTGATATTGACCAGCGTAGAAAAATACATTGCCTCGCTCAGAACTGGAAAACTCTTGAGGATGTCAGGATCTGCATGAGCCTGCTAGATGTGAAAGCCTGCATAAGAGACTACTACTGAAAGAATTTTGAAAGTAGTTCTGCTTAAACAGAGAGTTATCACTTGTTTGTGTATGTTGGAGGGGAAACAAAAAATCGCACTGCATTTAAAAGGACTATAAATAATATCTTTAATTATCTTATCCCATACTGAAATGTCCTGTTGTGCATGTAGGCTATCAATGAATTGATGATACTGCCATAACAGGCAAGGTTTCTAAGCACCTATAATCAATAATGAAAATGTATGCTGAGCTGCTGGTTGCATGTCAGAAAATTTGTTGCTACTTTGAACTAGCTATGAGGGTAGACAGAGATTTGGTTTTAAGTCTGTTTCATAATTTATGACCTTTTCTGAGATGGGAAGAAGAAATCCTTGGGATAAAGAAAGACAGAGTTAAAAAATACTGTAAAAAGTATGAAAATAGTGGTGTTTTTAATGATTTAAAAAATTTTCATTGCTTAAATCCTCTTTCTTGCTAAGCTTTATCTCCCACACACAAGCTCCTCCTGAGGTTCTTTGCTCCCAGTTGACTGTGCAATGCAGCACTTGGAGGCCTCCAGCGAAAGGAAGCAAGGAGATGCAGAAGGTGAAGTATAAGGTTGATAAGCTTATAGTGAAAGTGGTAGCCAAGCTCACAATTTTGAATTTTACAGGAAGATAAGGAAGTGGGGAACTGCCTCTGGCAAAGTAGCTTGAGTCTCTGTGCCGCTTAAGTTGTTGTATGTACTATGTCTAAAAATCAACTAGCCCCTCAGAAGTCATGAGGTCAACAATATACTTGTATGTGTTTAGTACAATATTGTGTATGAATGTGTTGGTAGCTGAATCTCCCTGTGGATAACAGAGGCAGCTGAAGGTGTGATGATGAAGAGCAGGAACAAAATCCTGCTAAATTGTCAGTTGACTGATTTCCAAAAGAGCCATCAATAGCTGACCCTTCTAGTTCCCAGTGGCTGGGTTGGGCCTAAGAAGTCAACTTGAGGTATCTCTGGTGCTTGGTTTCAGAAGGTTGCCCTTGAAATTTGAATTGAAATGTGAAATCTAACCCTTCAGTCTTCCTGAGGGTCTGGGGAAGCTGAGTGCACAGCCTGGTGGGATGTGGTGGTTTGAGGTTTAGAAGAGCTAGAGGAAGGGCACCCAAAGGTGAGAAGAATTCCTAATCATAAGTCTAACTAAGGTTGTTTTAAAATTTGTTTCATATGTCGTCGTTTTTTAAACTGCAACTTGCAGCAGCAAGTGTAACTTTTGTCTTGCAGAGTAATGTTTGCTGTTTTGTTACCAAGTATGCTTTTTGTTACGTGTACTTAGTGAGTTCATTTGAAATGGAAAATCTCAGGGTTTTCTGCTTCCTTGGATGCATTTAATCAGAAAAAAAGCAGATGTGTCCAGTCTGTGTGAAGCAGACTGAGAAAAGGACAGTATCCTAACTGGTGGGCAAATGTCTTTTTTCTAGGTGGGAATTCCCTTTAGCTGGCTCAAATCAGCACTCTATCTTCAAAGAGCAGATGGTAGAGAGGCATCCTGTGGTGTGAATACAGCCAGAGTAATTGCAGTCTCTTTTTGCAATGATGCAGAGTTTCTGGAATGTAAGAATATACAAAACTTTTCCATTTTTAAATTTTTTTTTCCCATTTTTTTTTGGTGGCAGGCATTATCCACATAAGATGTTTGTCTTGCTCCCAAAATGCAAGGGTTTGAAAAGTGAGTCTGCTAAGAGTCTGTCTACCTGGATTCAGGAAAATGTTTCCCTTCCCCTTGTAATCAGAAGCTGGTGTACATTGCAACACTAACTGCTGTTCCCATGGTTTCTGCTTCTCTTCATCCCCCATGGCAAAGGCACTTCATCCAACTCTACAAATTGCAGATTTTCAGTAAAATGCTGCTCTGCACTGGAAGGAGAGAGTAGGGTCAAACCTGTGGATGTGCTGCTGTTGCAAGAGGGCCCTCAATACAGGTACTCTTTTCTACAACTCGGCTTGTTTGGGATGTGTTCCTTATGTCCTAGGATGGGATGGCACCCACACTCAGAGGAACAGAAGAAATGTGTTTCAATCATACACACAGGATCTTCACTCAGGCTGCTCTGAGGAGGGAGCTGAAGCTTGAGGGACTGTAAGAGAATTTCATGTAAAAGACTGACTTAGAAAACCAAACTGAGTCCCCTCTGAGCTGTTCTGTTCCTATCCAGAAAGAGGTCCCTCAGTACCTGCTAACTGGTACAAACCCTACAAAATGAGGTGAAATCACATCCTGGAACTTGGACAAGGCAGAGTGAGTAGTTTGCTGTTGGTGTTCCCATATTCCTCTCAAGGCAAACTTATGAGTTAAATTCCTAGCGTGGTAAAATTACAGGGCATTCCACATCAGGACAGAGCTCTATGAGTCCTGGCAGGGCAATCATGGAGGCTGAATTTCTAAAGGAAAGCCCCTTATGTGATTCCTGGCAGGACAATCACAGTGTTTGAAATCTTCAGCCGTGAAAAACTGCATAATACAAAACTATCAAAACAAACTATATTCCCAGCATGAAAAACATAAAGGGGGTGCGGAGGCTTAAATTGTATAAGTAAAACCTTGCTGTAATTGGTCTTTGGCATGAAAGAAAGAAGCTGCCATTCAGTTCTTTGGCAAGGGCAAAACTTTTAAAGTTGAATTACTGAGAATAATAACCTTCCTTTCTAGGATTAAACTGCAGATTAGAGCATTGCCCATTTAGAGGTTTACTTGAAAAGGGTATCTCTGAGTATGTCTGAACTCCCTGACAAAAATAAGGGGGTTGCAGCAGAGGATATGGGAAAAGAGAGACAAAAGGCTGGTATCCATTTCTTCAAGAGCTTACTGGAAGCTACTGAAGTGGTCTCAGAAGTTGCCAATGTGGCATTTTGGTTGCAAGGTCCAAGTCTGTCAGGATGATGCTCATGGTCAGAAAAACAGATTGTATAAGAACAAACCTATTCAAGTGCCCACCTGGAGCTCAAATAAAAGGCTTGTGTAGGAAGTGACCTGACAGTTGTTTAACTTGATAAAAATTTTCCCATCTCCTCTTTCCTTAAGTGAGGTGCCAGCAAAGTTGCAGGAAGGCACCTCCTTGCTAGTGACGTGTCAGTATTGCATATCTGTAATCCTTGTCAATCCCTGTTTTAGCAACTGTGATGAAAATTGGTAGCTTTGTGAGATGTTCTTGTCGATGTTTGCAACTCATCTGTGTGCCGTAACTCGCCTTCACCACTCTCAGCCTGTAAAATCACTTTTGCAGTGCTTGGTAGTACTGCATCCATAAAGATGCTCATCTTCTGTGAATAAAGAGTTTGTTCTGCAAGAATCATGAGGAAATGTTTAGAATGTGAACAAGGGGGCAGTGGAATTATGCAGGCTTGTCTGAGAATGTTGCTTCTGTACTTCACAGCACTTACCCACACGGGACTGCTGCTGTGAGAACTGTACATGCTACAACTTGTGCATGACTCTGCTTGGGAGCCGCACAGGCTGATTCTGGCTGGATGCTTTCCCTGTCACTTGTGCTTCTCTGCCTGCTTGTTGTCTCCTGTGATGTGTGACTGCAGAATTTATTTATATACATGACTCATCAGCACAAGCCCAAACTTGACTGCTGTCAAATACAGCATAAGTAGGGAGGAATGGTCAAGGAATGGTTGCTGTTCCATGAAACAATGGATTCCTGATGAGTAGGAAAATTGCAGTGAGAGAGCTCAGACAGATTAACAAATGCAGCAAATGAAGATTTTAAATACTGTCATTAAGCCTGGAAGTCAGCATCCTTGCTATTTTTATGAAGGCAGGCAGGTCAGTAGAACGAGCAGATATTGTATGGAGGCCTTCTGCCCTCAACTCAGGAGCATCAGGTCTTCCAAACCAGGTTTTTTTTTCCTTTCCAGGACACAGTCAAAATAAGCTGTGCATATTTATGTGTAGGCTTTGAGGAGAGAAGGTGAGTCAGTGGAAAAAGTCTGAACTTCTTTTGATACTTGATGAGAGTTAAATTTGTATTGCTCCCTGATGCCCTTAAGGTTCACAGGCAGTAATTCCATGTCCTTTCATATGTAGTGGGTAAATGAATAATGAATGTTGGTGTTCCATGACAAAGAATAGAATGATGTTGCCTTAAAGCAGAATTAAGACTGCATTACACCTGCCACAGGCTCTCTAGGCAGAGAGGGAGGCTGTAGGGTTTTTAAAGAGGAGAAAGTGTCATTTTAGAAAGCACTGATAGGCCTGGAGTCATTTAGCAGGTTTGAGTGAAACTTCCATGTGCTGCCAGATGAAGAAGTGAGGTAATCAATCCAGAGGTGTCTGCTTCTATAATTTCAGAGTTGTAGCAGCTGCCTGGGATTAAATTATCATAATCTCTTCATTACAGGGCTGACTTATTTTTTTCATCATGAACCCTTTTACACTGGGGAGAAAGATTTGCACTGTACATTAGGGAAAGTTTTTTCTTGGAAGGTTTTCTTGATATGTTCTTTCTCAAAAGTGGACAATTTGGGGCACTTTACTGGGACTATTTTCAAAAATGCTTATTTTTTCCTCTCATGCAAAAGATAACTATCAGATGTATAAGCTAAGTTATGAAGGATGATAGTATCTAGTAGGTGCATTCCAAGATGCTACCTAATTCCTAATTCTCTGAGTGTTTCAAAACAGTGATAGTCAGCTCCCTTGCTTTCTTTCAGCAAAGGGTCTGGGTGTCTCTATGCCTGGGAGAAGGCAGATCTCTCTCCCACCAAATGCCTTCTCCCTCATGTCATACTGAATGAAGCTTGTAGCAGAATTAGAGGCAGTATCTATTCTTACTAAGACTGCTTGTAGTTGACTCATTTTCTATCCCTCTCTACCCTGCCTGTGAATCTATTGACTCATAGGAGAAAAGCATTCCTCTTGCCCTCCCCTAGAAGTGGATTTTTTTTTTAATGCTGGAGAAAATTTCTGTTGCAAAAGACACCAAGGCCTTTTTCAGGGAGTTTTGTTTTGTGTTTTTTTTTTTTTTTTTTTTTCAGATTCAACAACATAATATATAGATAGATGCATCTAAAACTTCCAGGGTGGCTTTTTTAATACTGTTTTAGCAAAAAAGAAAATGAGAAATTAACTGTGAGGGAAATAAGAAAGGTAAAGGCATGATGAGGGAAATAGGGTAGATGACAGATCTTAATTGTCTTTCATTATTCCTTTTCTGTTGCCTATGTAAAGTTTGTGAGTGATACTGACCCATGAAAGTGGTTCCCATCTACCTTGTGGTTTGTTTTTTTTTAGTACCTGTGGTCAGCTGGTTTATCCCCTGGAGTGAGTCTTTGGGAAACTGGACAAGGTTGGGAGGAGAATTTGCTACCTCACAAGTTTGCTTGAAGTAGCACTGAGCTTGTGCCAGCAATGAAATATACAATTGACTATGGAGTAGATCATCTGATCAGATTCTGTGAGTTGCAGTAATGGTCCAGTTAGTCTAGCAAGAGGAACAGAGTGAATTTTATTTCTGCAACTGGTTTTGTAGACAGTTTTTCACAGATCTTATTTGATACACTGCTTAAAGAGACTGTGTAGTCCGTCACAGAGCAAGATGATGGCAAAGCCCTAAAAAGTAGCCAGCCAGAAAACTAAATTAAGAATGTGCATGGTTGGATGAGCAAATAGCAAACTGGTGGAGTGTTGTTAGAAGGAAATCTGGAAGATATTGGGCAGTGATGTAGAAACATAGTTCTGTCCTTTGGTGAATATTTGGCATCTTTTCAGTCCATACCACCTCCATCTTAGCCAGCTGCATGAGAACTCCCTGTGGGTGGCAGAGGGTCACCAGCAGCATTGTGCTGCTCTCAGAATGAGAGCTGAATGAACATAACCAGCTGCAATTGTAGCACTGGGCTGCCTCGCGTGTTGGACTACCCTTGTGTAGTAGGGCAGGTTGCCTGAAACATGGAAGAGAGATAACACTATTGTCTAGTGGTGACTGCTTTTCACTTGTCTTTCAAAGTGTTCCTTGACACAGGAGAACAGTTTCTTAGAGTAATTCAAAGTCAAATTCATCATAATTTTAGTGCTTGGTGTTTTGGCTTGAAGGGTCAGAGGGAAAACTGCCATTGCTCTGCCTGAGTGCAGACTACTGTGCAAATGATGGCACTGTGCAACTTTTTTTGTGTCTTAAATTTTTTTTTTTTGGGTTGCTTTTTTTTTCCCCTTAAGTACAGAGGAATCCAGTGTTTTATAAGATACTTCATTCAGTAGATGAGCTTTGGGAAAGGCAATTGTATGTAGTGTTGCTGAGAGAGGATATGTGGTTAGCTCTGGTTGTGGCCAAGCAGAACTATTCATTCTAAAGCTGTTTAAGAACAAATATCCAGTCTATTGCTCATAACCAATTCCAGAATTTTCCTTAGTAGCTTGTCTTATTGTCTACTTGTTGTGGTGGTGAGAAGTTCTCAATACTTAAACTCAACTTTTCCTAGTGCTTTTAAGGCCTCTGTTTTTTACAGATCTTGTGGTTAATGGCTGAAGTTGCTTTAATATTCTTTATAACATCATCTGATGTATTTATACTATGTGCTTGTTTCTGTTTGTATTCAGATTTTCTTTGGTTCATTATATTTTTCATCCAGTAATATTTTCCTAATTTCTTTTAAATACAATATCCTAAAGTAAAACTAGCACTCTTCCAAGAGCTAGCAAGTCCAGAAAATAATATTATCTTATTACCGTAGATGATTTCATTAAATGAATGTCAGGTCAGTTGTTAGCATAAACTTTCCCATTAAACTCCCTGCTGGATATAGAGGCCTCTGAGATGCATCCTTTTGTTGAAATCACCCACCTTCCTCTAAGTAAGTTTGCTTTTAGAGGTTATTTTCTGTGGAAACCCTGGTTTCCAAAGAAAGGACACCCAGCAGATTCAGGTCCTCAGTTAGAGGGTGAGATGGGTTAAAAGCTATTAGTTCTGGACCAAGCCTGTATGTGATAGGAAAATACAAAACAGTTTTGTGTTGCAGCCTGTTGTAGGAAAATGGAGAATTACCGAGGTTTCAGTAAATCTCCAGTTTCAAATGTACCTCATCACTCTATATGTGCACTAACTCTCTCTGTTAAACTGGATGCTGTTTTTTCCTTGCTTGTGTGAGTCTCTTCAAAGAGAATTATTCGATCTCTTGAATTTTTTGTAATTCTCTGCCTTTAATCTTGTTCTTCCATTGAATTGCTTAGATGCAGAAAGGAGCTCTTTATGTTCCTAATGGAAATACAACCTTTTAGTCAGAATTTAAGGATTATGAAAATTAATAGTTTCTGCAGTGAATGCAGTTCCTGCCTCTGCCAGCAGTACCCCCTTCTTATTAAGCCATGCCTATTTTGTCACCAACATTTTTTTTGTGTTTTCTCAGTGTCAGTTTCAGTGAGAAATCAGTTTTATGGGGAAGACACAAGAGTTATAAAAGATTTAGGAAACCCATGCTGACCTACCTCCATTATATTTTTCACTGGTTATGTGGAGATCCAGGTTCATCTCTGTCCTGTTGCTAGGTTGTTCTGTGACCTTGGGCAAATTGGCTCAGCTCTTTGAGTTTTGTTCCCTATCAGAGGTGAAAAAAACCTACCAAATAAAACTCCTGCCTCAATAGTGGCCCTTTTCAGTCTCAAGCTGTAAGTACATAGGCTCTGAAGCATTTCCTCTAATAATAGTACCTAAACTAATACTACCTTTTGAAAATCATCCCTCAAGAGAAATCACATGTTTAAAAGGTACTTATTTTTCTCTCTAATCTACTGTCTTTAGAGAGAGATGAATGTTACCTCTAGGTGTTTCGAGAAATATTTTTGAGAACCCAAAATTTGTGATTTATGAGCCTTGTTTCTATAACAATTAGCTAGGCCAGGGTGTGCATTAGTAGGCTGCTGGTGCTGCTCTTCAATGGATGGAGGCACTCAGCCTTCTGTTTAAGGTCCTCAGAATGCCTTCAAAAGCGGGTGCCAATAGCCTACTGATGCACAGCCTGTTGTGACTTGCTGCTACGTTCAATGCACAGATGATTATTACAAAGGTAGGTTATTTGTTAGCATGATTTTCCACACTGCTGCTTGAAGAATTTTAACAGCGTCCACTAAACTCCCTGAAGTATAGTTCAGAACGAATAAAATTCTGCTTGATGATGTTTACAAGAGTCTCTGTGCCCACTGCTGATGAGTCATGGAAAGCAGTGTATTCCTTTGACTCCTCACTATGCACGTGATGTGCACGATTATTAGCTGCGTAGGGCTGTGCTTTATGATCGACAAGTTGGTTGATTTTATTTTAATCTGTATCCTAATTCTGGTGTTTTCATTTTGCAAGGAAAATAAAGACACACTTAGCCTCTCTAGCTGCTGTCTTGCAGCCATTGCACCTCAGAGCTTGCCAGCTGAATAAATTGCCCTCCTGTTCCTTGTCCTGTTGTTTCCTCTCCTCACTCTTAGGAACTTCTGCAGTGACCATTACTACCAAAGTCTCATTAGATCCTTTTTCTTCCTTTGTTTAATGGGTGTTCAGTCATTTCCCACTGTATCTACCCTTCAAACGACTGGTTTGTATGCTTTTCACTCTTCTCATAATGAAATGCAGAGCTTTCATGACAGCTGGGTATCTCTGGAGCCTTATTGCAGCTTGAACATTAAGTCATAAAAACAATACTTTTGTGCATGTCTGAAAAGGCAATGATGTGCAGTAGCTTTGCTGTAATATCTAACCTTATCCAGCACAGCTTTTCCATTCAAAACAAACAAAAAACCAGCTTCAAATTGTAACACCAGAAACCTTAAGTTAATTGGAAGTTTCTTTGTTTTCCTTTCAGACTGACTGAATGTTGATTGTCCAAGACATTATTAGAGATTGGCTTGGACGTAATTTATGTTCTGCGGTTACTGGTCAGGAATGCAAGGATGTGTCTTCAAATTTTTGCTGTCCCACCTCTAAGCATTTGGAATTTAGCTGAAGGAGGTATATTAAAAGCAAAAGTTGCAGCATTAAAATCTCTGAAACCCAAATGCTGTGATTTTCTTTCTCCCTCCCAGCTCCGTTCCAGATTACCTAAATAAACTGCTGAATTGGCAATTTCTGTTAAGCACCTAGCAGATGATGAATGTGTAATGAATAATGTCATGATAGCTGGCTGAAGGCTTCTCTTCCTCATGAATAACAACAGAGTGGTAATGTGCCAGAATCAAGAATATTAACTTCATAGCAAGCTTTATCAATGTTAGCTCACTGAAAGCAGGCAATGTGTCTGACTTGCTGGCTTCCAGCTTTTAATTAAGGCAATTAAACAAAATGTGATCTATTCTTTTTTCCATTTATTTATAGATTTAATTACCAATAGTTAATTAGTCTACAATTCTATAAATATATACTACTGACCTCATGGTTTCAAGTGTGAATTATATTTTAGCTTAAGATTGATTCTTGGTATGTAAAGTAATTTTTCAGTGTTGCTCCATAGCTTGTGCTTTGCCATACCGTGGAACCAAACTCTTAATCTTCCTCAGTGTGTCATCAGTGTTATTGAATACAGTGATATTTATACCTAAGTATTTATAACTCCTCAGAATCGTGGTTTAGCCCTGGCCAACAACTAAGCACCTCACAGCTGTTCATTCCTTCCCCCCTGGTGGGATGGGAAGAGAATCAGAAGGTTAATAGTGATAACTCATGGGTTGAGATAAAGATAGGTTAATAGGTAAAGCAAAAACCTTGGATTTTAGAATAGATTAGATTTTCAATATCCAGCCTGTGGTGTGTGCCCACCAGTGACCTACATATAGTTGCACACCTGTGAGGACAGATTTCTTTAAGGGTTCTTTTGCAACCTGGTATGATATTAATGAAGGGTGTTATATCTATATTTAAATATGTATTTGAGCAGGAAGAGCAGCACTGACGCATATCTTGTTATGAGTAGGTGTGAAAGGTGAAAGTGGTATTTAAGGACAGTTTAAAGCTTTTGGCTGTGGATGGGAGGTATTGCAGCCTGTCTCCTGTTAAACTTCTTGAGGCTTTGTCTGTGAAGACAAAGTGTGGTGTCTTTGTCCATGAAGTCACTGTCACGTCTCCAAAGACTGGTGTAGTTTACACTCTGGTGTAAATGCCCCTAGGGCACTTAATGGCAGCTCAGAGAATTAAGAATATAATTTATTTTTGGGAAAAAGGAAAGCCAGGCAGGAGAGATAATTTAGGGGGCAGTGTGGTGCTTGCCCAGTAGTTCAGCCCAGAAAGGTTTCTTTAAAAAAAAAAAAAAAAGAAATTGAACAAAAGGATGAGGCAGTATTCCATACAAAATCTGAAAATGTTTTGCAGGATGAGACTTCAGTACAGCTATATTTTTCAACTTAATGCATTTGACTCTCCCAATGACCTTTTGAAATTCTTCATGCATATTTAAAGACAATGTTAGAAGCATTTAATGTTAAGTTTTAGTGTGTAAAAGAAAAATAAAATTCTGTTGACCTCTGTGGGACCATGAAAATAAAATCAATATTGAATGTTGTTAAACACCTGTCCTTTGGTAAGCTTACTAAAACACACTTTCCTTCTGAGCCACGGATGTACTTACTTAGACTTAATTCTCATCTTCTACTAATCTCCTGTTTCTGCTTCCCCATAATGAAGATAAGGAGCGATCTATAGCCTTTCTAAATTTCTGTGGGAAACAGTGATTGGAATCTTATCCTTTGTACATCTTTTAGAATCCTAGAATTTGTGAAAGTGTTTTATAATGAGATGTGTTTTCTCCTGTTATTACAATTTTAATTAAATTATTTCTCAGAGTTTAATGACTCCTAAAACTGTCTATAAAACATCATTGATTTTAGACTTTTTTATTATGTATAGACTCCAAAATTGAGACAGCAGGGAATAGCATTTTCCTTTTCATTCCATGATGGATATTGTATTCCTTCTGCACTGTTGCAAGTATGCAGATGGGAAAAAAGCAGGAAAAACTTGTCTGAGAAATTACATTGATTTTTGGAGAAAAGGTTGAACCATGTTATTCTGTGAGCTGTGCCACACAGAACAAAGATTAGCCCTTGCTTGAAAGCTCTTCATCCAAGGGATGAAGAGACTAGAGAAGGAATAATACAGTGCTGAAAGGAAGTACAAGATAACTGAAGGATGGAATTGCTCAAGGTGAAAACCTGCTGTCTGAGAAGGCTAAGCCTAAGCAATGCCAGCTTTAAAAAGAATTATGCAGAAGCAGATGCATTTGATGTAGCATAGTTGGTGCTTAGAAATGGGATAGATTTCTGTAACACCTTAATTTGAAAATTGATCACTGAACAATAGCATCTCATCACATTTCTTTTGTCAGACAACATGAACAGAGGTAAGAGGAGAATTCATGCATTATCTGGTCCTGATGTGTGGCTTTTTCTCCCTGACTTCTCCTGGCTTCAGTGAAAACTGAAGGAAATTTCCTGCCTTTCAAAACTGTCTTTAATTAGTTCAGCCTATTACCTAGTGAGGTGATTCTTTCGGAATAAAAATTTATAGAGTCTTTCTGCCATTTAGTCTTTATGAATGACTGAAACTGTTAGTATAAAATCCAAAAATTGAGTATATTTTGGTATCTGCACCCAATGATATCTCAGCTTCTTTGTGATTTCAGTAGATGAGGTCTGGATTTTAAACTAAAAGAAGGTTATACAATTATTTTAACCTAAATACTGAAGTGATATTTGACTATAGACTAACCAGATGTGAATACAGCAGGGCAGATAGCCAAACTGTTTAAAAACTGAAGCAACACACTCTACCACAATCTACCTACAAAACTCCAGGTAGATTGGAATTTATTCTAGACATTTCACTTTTTCACATAGACATTGAGTTGAGGAGATTTGTAATTGAGCAGGTGGAAGATTCCCACCTCTGATGACAGCTGATGGGCCATGACTAAATGGAGAAGCCTGACCTAACCAAAAGAGTATTTTTCTGTAAAGTACATAAAAGGAATGCTGCCCAAGGCAAAATTGAGAGGATCAGAGCAATTGGTTCCAGGACTAATATCCAGGGAGTAGTCTCATTGATACTCTGTGCAAGGCTATATGTGAATGTTTGCTTGGTGGAGCTCAAGGAACAGGACACCTATGAATTTGTGCTGTGCCCCTATAGAGAAAGCTGGACTCTGGACAGGATTTTGTAGAACTGAAGGAAAACAAAAAGGTCACAGCTTTAGTCTAGGCAGATGTGAAAAAGATCACAGTGTAAGAAAATATTCTCCTGTGTGATTTAGGAGTGATGTTTAACTTGGGCAAAATGTGGAGAGTGAGGGATCATTTATTCTAGAATTGTAAGATACTGTATAACAGTTTAGGATTACCAGCTGTGGATACGTATATTGAATTTCATTTGGCAATATAAAAAATAGTCTTTGGTGTCTAAATCAGATGTAAAATCCCTTCTTTCCATGTTTTTTTTGTTTTGTTTTTAGTTAAAGCAATTCAAAGGGCACAACATATTTTTTTGTCATCTTCAGGGGAAAATGTATTTCTAGTCTGAATCGGTCTAACTTCGGCTTCCAGACATGGTGTTTTGCTGTATTTTTCTTATCTGTGGCAAAGGACCGTCTACTGTCAGAAGTTAATTCATGGTGTAGGTACTGACAGATCTTGATTGAGTCACCTTTGTTCTGCTTTTTAGCACATACCTTGCACTGAACTTTGTTAGCTCTTTTGCATGATTCTGTTTTTTTCCTTTTTTAAACTCTGACTTCTGCCAGTATACCAAAGTGGAGATGCCAGAAATGGGCCAACTAGGTGCATATAATAGTGTCAAAGGCAATTTTTGCTGAGATTCTTACTTATGCCATCTGCAAAGACAAATCTGCCATCAGTATTTGTGTTTTTGTACTTATTCTATGAATGGATTGCCATTAAATTTCCTTGGTGGGCGAAAGCATCTTTTTTTTTTTTTTTCTCTTCCTTTTTAATTTTTTTTCTTTCTTTCCTTCCTGACTGCAGGCTATGTTTGACCTTTGTGGAAGAAAGATGAAATCTGCCTATTAGCTTGATTTAGTGTACATGGTCATTTGCATAGTTTTCCATGATACTGTGTTTCAGCCCATTACATTTGCCCATACTCAACAGTAAAATTTCCTGGGCCTGTAATAAAGACATTTGCATTAGTATAAAGTGGAGACTAAAATATTTCTTAATTAGAGGAAAAAGAAATACAACCCCTAAATTACATCCTGCTTCAATATCTTAGACATCGTTATGGGACACAAAGTACAACATTTGATCTGGACATCTTCCCTGAGTGCAGTATGAAAGGTAATTTGGCATTGAGGGCTAATTTTTTCTGGAAAACTCCAAATTGCTGACAGCTGACTAAATACAGAGTGCTTCCATGATGCTGGCACCTTGTAATGCAATGCTGACTGGACATCCTGCCTTTAAGTAGCTGAAGTGTATTAAATGATCCCTGGTGAAACCTGAGAGATACTGTGACAATTCCCATTTGTACTGGCAGCCTTGCTCCAAACTGAAACTATCAGGCATTGATTTATTTCAACCTGTGGCCATTTGCCACCTCTTGAATAGCACACAAGGCTGGCTTGTCTGTGGCCACCCAGGGACTGAACAACAGATAGATGCTATACCCTCATCTTCCAGAGAGAGGAAAATGGAAGGCTTGCATGATGCCAATAAGAAATCTGATTTCAGCAGTTTGTCTATTACCTTGTGGCTAAGCTGAGACAAAGTAGAAGGAAAATCTTTCATGTGAGCCCTGGGAGAGTCAAAGCCAGATCTTCAGGCACTGTGTGAGCGAAAAACATCGGAATTTTGTCCCTTCTTTTACTGTGAGTTCTGCTCACCTGCCCTGAAGACCTGATTTCTAGGCTGGTGAGACCTAAAAATCTCTCATATTAAAACAATAAATCAGTGAAGGGCAGTAAGGGTGTATCTGCCCTCTTCCCAGGGAAAGAGTAAGGAGCATTTATCCACTGCCCTTGTTGAAGGGATGATGTAGCGCTACTTACTGCTCTAATAATATCTTTGCAAAAGGTTTAAGAGCTTCTGTAACCTCTGTCCAAATAAGTGTGGCCAGAATGTGATCTCTAATGGCAGAATGAAACCTCTAATATCTGCCCAAAAAAGCATGGCTAGAATATGATCTGCAATCACACATATATTCGGAGCTGGAGGAGACATTGGTCTCACATGGCTTCTTCAGGTGTCAGATTCAATGGATACTTGTTCATTGCATTTCTTGTATTCCATTCAAGACACCAGGGCAATCATCACCAATCATGCAGTTGTTTTCTGTATTTTTTTCAATATCCAAGTGGTAACTGGAGTTTGTGATGAGTGCTGGTGATTCTTGTAGCACTGCTAATCACCTAGTGATCTTGTCTTCCTAACAGAGGTTTAAGATCCACTGGCCTGGCTGACTGTCACCTTCCCACCTTTTAGTCTGTAAGAATATCAAGGTAATTTTTTTTAGCTAATTGTAGGTAATTTTATTCACCTTGGAGGCTTTGTCAGATGGCCAGCAATTGTTCATGCAGGGAGGAACATTCCCTGTTTAGGCAATTGTGGACATTAAAGTGAAAGAATATTTTCCTTGAATTGCTCCAAGTGTTTCTTCATCACAGTGGATATTTGTATTTCATACACTGAATATGTGGGGCTGAATTCTCTGCAAGAGGTGCTTAAAAAACTCACTGTTGCCACAAGCATCTCTGTGACTAAGCTGTTGTCAATGAAGGCTGTTAAACCATATGAAGCCTGGCACTTCGGCTTCCTGGAAATCAAATCAGGAGCTCTATCTGTGCAGCTCTGAATTGCAGTCTTTACCTTGGTGACCTCAAAATTGTCCCAAGATGTTTTTAAAATGTGTTTAGTAAAGTGTATTTTAAATGATGGCATTAATCTCACCTCAAATTACTGAATTTGCTTATGCATCTTCAAGATACTCTTCATTACTTCAGTAGTTAGCAATTGCTCACATCCTTTTCAAGAAAGGGAAACATTTGACTTGGAGTGGGAAAAGAGGACCATTATGAGAATCTAAATGCTGCTAGATTCCTGGGACTGTTTGTGGAATGTTTGTTTGTGGGTTTGCTTTTTTTTTAACCCTAGGAGATGAGATGCCATGCAAACAAATAGGTCACTGCAAATCCCATATTCCTAGAGCCTTTCTGATTCTAATGTATTTACCCTTAAAGCACACTTTCTAGTATACTAGTAAGGCTAGCATATTTGCACGAAACACAGTTTCAAATTATAATATTAAGGGCTGAATGGATTTTATTTATTGAGAGCCTTTTTTTTACCACAACAGTTTTGGCAATGCAGGATTGTTTTATGAATATATGGTTGCTTCTCCAAATCACTTTTATTTTGTTTTTTTTGTTTTTGTTTGTGGGTATAGAGGAGAACCGTAAACTAAAGAATTCACTATTCCCTAAACTCCACCCCCACTACAACTTAAATGTGGCTATCTTTGAGTGACCAAGAGAACAGCTGCCTTTGTCCTAGGTAGATATTATATTTTTTATAATGTGGATATTTCTGATATTTGAATTAAATTTTCTGAACTCAAACCCTTATTGAATAGTTTAACTGTAGTGATTTCCTCTTTGTGCAGCCCAACTTTATTTCTGGCTCTAGTAAAAAGTGAAAGGCTAGGCTCTTAAGAAGATTGCCATGATTTCATAAGCATGGCCCATACTGGTTTTTGAGGAACAGTGACTTAAAAATACATATTTTTAGGTAACTCACCAAAATTCCGACTGAATAATGGTAAGGCAGTAGGCTTCTGAAAAAGAGGCTCTGGCATCCTGTGTTATTCTTTTATCTTTAAACTTTGTGCTACTACTGCATTGTAGGATTTCTTTTTCCTTCTCTCTATAATACTCTCAAAAATCAGACAAACTGCAGCTTTTTGTAAATGACAATAATTAAGGTGCATGTTGGCATACCATTGTGGGTTGCAAAGGTACATTGTGCTTCGGATAAAAAAAATATCTTGAATACTTCTTGTCAGAATCAGCCTTGCTGAAGAGCTGCTTCACATCTGAGGACCTGATTGCAAAAGCAGTGAGTAACTGTTCGTAGCTGTTTGTCTGAAACAGAATGGAAAAGAACTTCTATGCAAATGAAGAGCACTTCTATATTCTTGGAAACAGCTGAAAGCAATGCAGACAGATAATCACCAAAAGCCTTATAAGATAGAGGTGTAATTTCTGGCTGGCAGTTCAGCTTGCCTCTGCAAGCCTTTATCTTGGTAGTTTAAAACATGGAGTTTTATACTGTAACAGCTGTCTTGGTCAGGGTTTTTCGTTTGCTACTTCTATTAGAGCAGCATATAAAGAAGCAAGTGGTTATGCTGGGTTTATAGCTAACTAGGAGAAATAACATTCAAGAGTTTGGCCATGATATACATAGTGCTCTTTTCCTCAGCAACTTGTTCTCAACTGCTGCTCAATTTCAGGCATGGGGTACAGCATTTAATCAAGATGACTTTTAAGATGGTATGTAGAAGTTTTAATATAATATCATTGAGAAAAAGCTAGAGAAAATGCTTTAGCTGATTTATTTGGCCAAAAATGCTAGCTCATGGAGTACTTTTTTTAGGCAAATGCCCTCTGTCAGACTGTCACTGAATAACTGTGTTTTAACAGCAACTCTAATCCATCATGCTTGACTCAGCCATCCAAGGAGAAGCATACAGAATAGAAAGCATTCAAATGTTCTGAACCAGTATGTATAGGTATGTTTAAGTATATGTGCACCTGAATAGAGAAAAGCACCTTCACTAGCAGGGAGACCCTTGTGGCAATATATGTAATATAAAGGCTTTAGTAGGTGACTCTTTAAATTTGCATGCAGAACTCACTTGTGGCATGAAGTTTTAGAACAGTGTAAATTGTAAAACAGAGTGCTGGCACCCAGCATGTGGAAAATCAGGAGGGAATCTTCTGAACTCTTTTAGATTAAGACAAAATTTCTACAAAATATGGAATACTTATCCAGAATTACTACTTTTTTTTTTAACATGAAACCTGAACTTACAGTCCAGTCTTGATTGTAGAAGCTGTATCACCCAGTGCCTGTTCCTCCCCTACTAAAACACAGTATTTATTAGACTCAAGGTCTTCATGTCATAGAAAACAGCCAAACATCTCAAGGCACTGTGTTTATGCAGGTTACATACTTAGTGTACATAGGAACTTGCACGCTTGGTTTTTGTAATAGGTGCAACTAAGCCAATTCTGCCTGGAGCTGCACAGGCACTCAGTCTCTTCACTTTGGTCAGTTGTAGGGCAGCTTGGAGGAAGGTTTGTTGCCTTTCAAGTCCAGGGATCATTTGTGGTAAAGTATCATTTCAGAAAGTGGAAAACCTGAGCTTATAATTCCAGAGATTTAACATGGTTGAGGGAACTGACTTGCTGGCAGGTGGCGTGAGCTCCAGAATTCTTTGCCTTATCATTTATTATTCTGCTTGAATGTACTTTTCATCTTCCAGTACCTTCTCTAGTCTTATTCTAGGTTTACAGAAGTTACACAGTCCTCTGTCCCTTGTGTCTCCTCCACCTTCAACTGCTCAACAAGCTTTTTGCTTATTGCTTTGACCTGGAGTTCACTGGTTATCTAGCTGCTTTGCCTCAAACTCTCCCATTCTTGATCCAGAAGCTGACCATTAGTTTAATGCTTGACATGCTTCAATGCCTCTGACAGGATTACCACACCTCACCTCTCATATTTTTAATCTTGGCCAGTTTCCAGTGTTTCAGAGAAACAGGTAACCCTGTTTACCCCTCTCTGATTGCCAAATTGCATCTGTGTGTGATGTGGTAGAGTGTGTCAGTGTCTTCAGGGTATGCATTTAGCATGTGCAATAATAAATGTGATACAGACAAACGTAAACAGCTGTAAAGGACAATAATCTCTTATTTTCTGGGGAATAGCAGAATGGTAAGGAAAATTTTGAGGAAATAGATCAAAATCTCTTCAAAGTTTTTAAGGGTAACATTTCGTTTATTTGAGACCAAGTTGTAGCCAATTTAAAACTAGTGTTTCTTTGCAATTTGGGCATCAAAATAACTGACAGTTAAATAAGACTGGGTGGATGGCAGCTTAGAATGGAAACTTGTGTGGTCTTTTTTTTCTCTGTCCCTTGTAGAGAGAAAAAAATAACAGAATTTTCTGAGGCATGGCAGGCCTAAAACAGAGGTTGGAGGCTGTAGGGCCAGGTGTGGAGTCCCAGAGTCAAATCTCTATGTAGCCTGTATTATGCAAAGTGACTTAGTCATGCTGTGATAGTTTGTAAATCTAGGTGTTTAAATATAGATTTCTGAAGGGAAAAAAAAGCTCATGCTCTGAAATCGCTCAAAGTAGAGCAGTGGCATTATTTGTGTGCATACTGCTGACTCTTCTCTTTTTTTCAGTTGGCTTTCTTCTAATAATCACATGCAAACTTTATATTTGCTTGGAAGTATATTTGTATTGAGAAACATTACAAACAATGGAACAAACACAGATGGACTAAAATGTTTATATCTCAGATTTTCTATGAGTAAGGACTTGCTGTATATATTAAATTAATTAAATAATAAAAATAATATATACTTGTTGTATATATTAAAAGACCACCAGTGAGTGACTCGTAGCTTTATTTTAAGTCAAAAACTGTTTGGGGGCTGATTCCTGTGTAACAGAGAATGAACCCTCAAGTACAGAAGGTCAGTAATATATATAAATAGGTAAAGGTGTGTGTTTGAAATTATTGCATCAAAAAGATCAATGGAATACTTTTATTTCAAGTTATTTCTGTCTATTTAGAAGGAATACATTTTCAGACCATAAAAAAACCTCCTGTCATCTGATATATTAGAAAATTATATGGTATTATAAGCTTTTTCACCATTTTGTGTCTCTTTGGGAAGGAATGAAATATGCTATAAATCAGCTGTAGCTCATTCTTATTTTAAGTCATTGATTGTGTTGCTGATTCTCTTCAGCAAATTGTAGAAGAACAGAAAAAATTCAGTAAAGCTCTGCAGTGGCAGAAGCTGCTGAGGAGGCTATAGCTAGCTGGGCAAGATAGCCTTAGGACTGAGAAGTCCTGAACTAGGAGCACCTTCCCAGTGAAACTCCCAGAGGACTTGTTGGTATTACTGACAGATATATTAAAACAAAACAACAGAAACAATCCACTGCAAAAAAAAACCCAAAAAAACCCTCCCAAAACAACAACAAAAAAACCTCCAAACAATCAAACAAAAAACCCCACAAAAACAAAGGGGAGGGAGGAAAATGATTTTTTTTCCCCCCCTCCTAACTGACTTTCTTTTGAGAGGCATTTCTGTTATATTTTTATGGACAGATGCAGGTGACCTCCAACAAGACTGTGCTAACTTAAGGCTGTGTGCTCATGCCAGTGTGCCACTGAATCCTGTTTAGAGTGGTCGTGCTTGGCCACAAATGTTATCAAATCAAAGTTGAGTGCTGGGTCTGCCCAGCACTGAGATATTTG
This sequence comes from Parus major, assembly GCF_001522545.3. Taxonomy (NCBI): domain Eukaryota; kingdom Metazoa; phylum Chordata; class Aves; order Passeriformes; family Paridae; genus Parus; species Parus major. The sequence continues at coordinate 33,896,160 of NC_031770.1, forward strand.
GAAGTTGGCTACACACTGCCTCTGCAGATTAACTGTGGCTTTTACAGCAGAGGTATTTTTGTCCTCCTATCTCTTCACTGCAGAAGAACAGAATGGTTGAGATTGCAAGAGACAGTCTGGTTCAAGCCTGCTATTGAAGCAGGATCAGCTGCCACAGGTTGCCCAGGTCGTTGCCCAATTTGGACTATATCTGCAGATGGGGACCTCCCATTCTCTGCAGGCAACTTGTGTTTGACCATCCAAATGGTACAAAAAAGGGTTTTGTTCTATTCAGATATAACTTTGTTTCAATCCGTGCCCACTGTCTCTTTTCTCAGAGGGCATCAGTGATAAACAGTCTGTCTCATTCTTCTTGATTCCCTCCCATCAGTTATTTCTGTGTATAGATAAGACTCTCCCACTGCTTGAAGCATTCCCCAGAACTCATTTATGTTCTCTGGTCCCTACTTAATTGAAACTGATTCTGTGTCTTTGCACAGAAAGAGTTTTGAATTTTGAAGGATATTCACAGTTTGAAGCTTGTTTAAATGGGATTAAAAGATTTCAAGATTTTATGTGGGATGAAATTTGATTTTTGTTTGGTTGTATCCTTTCCTTCCGTCCTCTCCTAGAGCAGAGGAAAGGCTGGTAATCTGTGCATCATTCAGCCTTGCTGAAGTAGTCGACTGGATTCTACCCTTCTCTGTGGGAGGGAGCTTTAAGTCCTTGAGTGGTTTCATACAGAAACAACTTATTCGAAAAGGATTTAGAAAAATTGAAATTTCTAGTGTGTTTTGACTCAATGGAATTCACTGAAGTAGCAGATTTGGCATCCTGGCAGACTCAATTCACACGTATGTGTTTTCAATAGAGTTGGGTATCTGTCAGCAGTTCAGGAAATAGGCAAGTACATTTTGGAGGTGTGAGATTTCTCACTTATGAAATACATTTGGACACTGATGGACCAAAATGGCTTTGAAAGCATAAAGCAAATGTGTACTTGGAAATATGATCTGATCCAAGGAGAGTTATTGTACATGTTCACAAGCTATCCCTAGAACATATAAATGAGTGTAAAAAAATAACAGCAAGTGAATGTTTGTTCTTTACAAATTAGGCAAATTCCTTAGGTAAAAAAAAGAAGTCTGATGTGTTGACACTTTTGTGGGGCAGTTTTAATAGTGTGCTAAGTATTTTCCTTTCAGTTCTCTTTGTTGGGCCATAACAAGCCATCTGTTATTTCCTGGGTAGGGGCTGAAAGTAATGCCTCATTTGTCTAAATGGATCACAGCTTGCTGGAAGGAAGGGACCAACATTTTACTGTATCTGTCCTGTGAGTAACTGCTTTCACCATGTTTGTAGGTGTTGGGGAGTCATTGCTAAAGCAGTAGAAGTTGAGGCTGGCATTAACCCATCAGCTCTGAAACACAGAGATGTCTTGTGCAAGATGACCTATTCCTTTTCAGATTCCTGCCTCAAGATCAAGAGTGACCAGGAGAAAATGGAAACTGTCCTGGGAAAAAAAAAAAAAAAAGGGGGTGAAAAGGTCTCACAGGCATTGGCTTTTTTCCATAAACAGATATGCAGCTCATTATAGATGCTCAGATTTATGTAGAATAGCTTTGCTAAAGGAATAGTTAAATGGAGGAGAGTTTCTTCTGCCTTGAGAAAGAAGTCTATTTAATCTCTATAGTTTCCATCTAATCTTAACATGGAAGAAGTAATCCTGTCTACTCATTCTGAGAATGAAACAGATTAAACCAGCATGTGTCAGATTTAAGATACCACAAGGAACTACTTGCTTCTAAGTAATGTAGAGGGTATTGTTGATCCTAAATCTCAATGTGGTTAAAAGATAAATACATTACATGAATATAAGAAAATCCATGATGATGCTCCTCAGAATGGAATGTTAGTGCTTTTATGATTCAAAAAGTTCTTCTAAAGCTTCAAGTTTTTCTGCCTTCTTGAATTAAGTGGTAATCCAGGCTAGTATTTTTGTATGCTTATCCAGTTGTTGGAGTGCCTTCTGCACCTCTATTGCATGTTGACAGAGTACTGTGTTACCTGTATTTTGGCAAGCATCAGTTCAGCTGTTGACATGTAGCTGATAGCCTTTCTGTGCTCACTTTTTCATACTGTTCCAAAGATGGAGAATTGAATCCACCCAGCAGAAGTAAATTTCTGAGGGAGAAATATCCAGGTTAGCAAATCATGTTGGCTCTTACACCAAGGATTTCTCATAAGATACCATAGGAAACAGGAACATGTCATATTCCAGTCTTGTGTTTAAGTGAATCTGTGAACCTTATATAATTCAATGCGTACAAAAAGAGCATTTTGGTTTGCTTTAGCTGAAATCAGTGCTTTACAGCTACAGTGACTATCTGTAGTGGCAGAACTCACCAAGACCAGTGGGTTTTCATCCTCACTGATACCCTGTGAAATGGTTGGTTTATTTTCATCATCTTTTTGTCTTTCTAGAAGATGACAGTGCTCCAGATTATCTGTTTCATAATTCATTCTATGCCTGGAAAGAGAAGGGTGTTTGTGTGTGTGTAAAAAAACCACATGTAAAAAATTTCATTGGTCACTTATTCTTGTGAGCTATTAGTCATGTAGGTAATTTTGTATTTGATACAGCTTCTTGAAAATGTAGATTTTTAATAACTGTTCTTCAAGTGTGAAACATTTCTACATCTCAATAAACTTCCTTATTGAGCATATCCTTGGGAATTTTAGCTACAGCTGAAGCTGTGGGTACTTGTGATAGTTGATTTACTGGTAGGGACTGTTTTCTTGATACTTACCTTCTTTCAGATTGTGAGAGGAAAATGAGCTCTTAAAAAGCCCCAAAACTGGAAGAAAATTTCATCAATATAGTGATGTTTTTGAAAGTTTTCATGAGCCATTCTTCAAAATGCCAATCCTGGCAGCAATAAATCATGTCCTGCTATGTTCTTGTCCATTGTAATGTGATAGAGGGTGATAAATATCAGCCAGGGGTTGTCAGAAATACACCATCTTTTGATTTAAAACACCATTTCAATGTGACAATTCTTAAAATAAATAATAAAAATATGGGCATGAAGACAACCCATTATTTTACATATATATTTAAACAATAGTACGCAGCCAGGTGGAAAGGAGTTTTCATTGAGGGATAAAAAGGTTTTAGAGGAGAGAATATACTGGTTCCGTAAATTAGAAAGAAGAAGAGGAAATGGATGGCAATAGATAACATTTATATCAAATTATTGTTTTAACTCAATTTTATTAAAATATATAAATATTTTTGTGAAGTTTTACCATGGGAAAAAGATAAACAACATTTGCCATTGTGACACTGGGCTCTGGCAGTCTCATGCATCCATGCTGGAATAGTGCAAGTCAGTGCTTCTCACCTAAGACACAAATGTGTATTAGGAATTGCATGTAATATTGGGTAATTTGTAGGTGACAAGCCAGTGTTCTTGAACAGTTCAATCCTTATACCTGTTTGTCACCTTTTCTTCCCTCTGTTTTTCTCTCCTTGCCTCTCTTCATCTTATGTCATATGGATGTTTTCCTCCTCCTCTCTGCCGTCACCTTTAAATTCTGTTTTGAGGAAACAGTTGTTACTCTCTCAATGTCAAAACCACAAGTGGACTGCAAAAATCAGTAGTTTCTCCATCACTATTCTCTTACAGTCCCCAGGAACTTCCCAGGAACATGGAACTGTTGCTTTTTGTGATGTGAAAAAATGAACTAATGGTACAAAACAAAAAAAGACATTTTTTTTTTACTGGGCTAATTATTCTTCCTTTTCGGCAGCAAGTTTCAATTCATAATAGTTACACATATGAATCATTATCCATTCAAATTTAGTTCCAGAGAAGTGGGCACCAAGATGTTGTAATTTTAAGGGAGTAACTCTTATATTTTTTTTTTTTTCCTGTGGTGGATTATGTTTTGTGGTTCTCTCCCTATTTAAGTACCTTCAAATAACAAATGAAACAGTGATGTTGCTTCTATGGTCTCCTAGTATTAGGTATGGAAAGATGGAAAGCCTAAACATGAAATGATCAACTGTCTCTTAATAAGATTAAACAGACTCTTTTTAAGGATAAAAGTCTATTTAGGATAGTTAAAAATTGCAGAAGAGGAGACATTGTTTAACTTTAAGAAGAGTGGAAAGGGTATTTGGGAACTTTGACTTTGTGTGTTTATAAAAATGACTGAATGCTGGTCTCAGTACCAGGGAAGATTCTGTTGTGGGCAGAGGAGTAACCTCATTGAAAACACTTTTTATTTTTTTTTTTTAGACTTTATAGAACAAAGGAGTTTATGAGTGTAATCTTTGTAGGGATGTAGATATGAACCCCAACAAGGAACTTTTGAACCCTTGAGCCCTCTCAAATTTTGAGACATAAGCACAAAACTATGATGAGCTTCATAAAAACCAGATGAATGCACTGGATCTATTAGTCTATCTGTTGGAAGAAAGGCCAAGAGATACTACATTCATTATACTACTGGATGTAAGGAATAGGGAAAAAATAGTGCAGTGTCCAAATATGAAAATATATGAAAAAAATCTGGAGAGGTACTCGAGCCCTTTTAGACAACAGAGTATCAAATTAATAAAAATATCCTAATTATGGAGCATGCTTAATTAAAAAATATTCTACTTGACAGTAATAAGATTAGAAATTAAGTTATAGAGATCAAGAAGGAAAATCACATTATTAAAAATAACATAATAATGTGTTTCATGAGTGAAATAAATGCCGACATATTCTTGACTCTAGAATGGATGGCATGGTCTTCTAGTTAATGAGGCTGAAGATGCACAGTTTGTGTTCCCTGATGACTCCCTGTGTGAACATGGGAAAGTTTCTTTGCAATTCTGAATCCTAATCTGAAGTATAGAGAAGATAATTTTTGCATAGCTCACTGTGGCATTGCAATACTAAATTAGTTATTGTTGAGAAAGCAAATTGACCTTGAAAAGGAGATTTAGTATAGCCAGAGGAGAGATGTAAAACAAAACAAAACCCCCTCAAGCTGAATACAAAATGAGCTCTCAGTAGAACCAGAGCTCTGAGAGGACAGAACAGGAAACTGTACTGTTCTAATTGTGCAGTTCTGATAAATTCTGTGAAATCTAGATTGACACTCTAATTCCAGAGTAAGTTTTTGATTTATGCTTTCAAGGGAAAGATTCTAGAAGCTGGTAGTTGCTCCATTCCAGAGCTTTGTCAAATTAAGAAAAATTGTTGAAGGGTATATGGGTGTGTTTCAGATGTCTTTCTACATGTCAATCCCATGGACTTTGTTCCACGTGTCCAGAAGAGGGCAACAAAGCCCGTGAAAGGGCTGCAAGCATTGTTTTACCTGGAGCAGCTGAGGGCTTTGGGCTTGTGTTGTTTGGAGCAAAGGAGGCTGAGGGGTGACCTCACTGCTCTCCACAGCTTTCTGAGGACAGGAAGGGGAGAGGGAGATCCTGAGCTCTTCTCTCTGGTATCCACTGATAGAAGGTATGGAAGTGGTTCAAAGCTGTGCCAGGGGAGGTTTAGACTGTGCATTAAACACTTCTTTACAGAGAGGGTGGTCAAACAGTGTAACAGGCTTCCCAGAAAGATCATCAATGCCCCAAACCTGTCAGTGTTTACAAGGCATTTGGGCAATGACCTCAAAAATAAGCTTTAAATTGTGACCAGCCTTAATTGCTCTGGCATTTGGACTAGATTGCTGTAGGTTTCTTCCAGCTGAAATAGTCTATTTTCTTTTCTTACTGTTTAGCTATTATTTTAATAATCAAAGTAGTCTTTTGTGAGCATGGATGTCCAGAAGATTTCAGAGGTTTCAGTTGATTTCTACCAATATGAAACTGCAATGGAGGAGTTGTAGAATGGTTTGGATGGAAAGAAATCTTAAAGACCATTCAATATCAACCCTCTTTCATGAGCAGGGACACCTTTCACTAGACCAGGTTGCTTAAAGCCCCATCCAATGACGTCCTTGAATGGGTGGGACATCCACAGTTTCTCTGGGTGACCTGTTCCAGTGCTTCACCACCTTCACACTAAAGAATTTTTTCATAGTATCTGATCTAAACCTACTCTTTTTTTTTGTTTGAGGCCTTTCCCCCTTGTCCCATCTCAACTCTTGTGAAAGGTTCCTCTCCAGCCCTCATGTGGGAGTCCCTTAGTTACTGCTACAAGGTCTTCCAGAGCTTTCTCCAGGCTGAACAACACCAGTGACCAACTTAATGCGCCTCCTCTGAACTTGTTCCAACAGGTTCCAACTTGATTTTTATGCTGGGGATGTCAGAGCTGCATGCAGCACTGTAGCTGGGGTCTGAGGAGAACAGAGAGGCAGAATAGTCTCCCTCAGCCAGCTAGTTTTAATGTAACAAAGGATATGGTTGGTTTTCTGAGCCATAGAGAAGGGATCTTGTGTCTTAACCCAACAATGTGACCATGCCCTGTTATACACAGCTACATTGCACCTTGGAGCAGCATCTCATCCCTGGGAGGCTGAGTGCAACCAGCATTGTGGGAGGTATTTGGAAGGATTAATACTTTTCCTAGTGCTGCTTTACCCAAGTTAACAAATAATATTTTGGGGACTATATCTCCTTATAGTGGCAGTCATATCTACATTGACTTCCTCCTTTGAGTGGTCTGGTTTCAGCTGAGGTCAGGAATCTTCCTCCTAGTAACTGATACAGTGCTGTGTTTTGGATTTAGTATGAGAATAATGTGGATAACACTGATGTTTTAGTTGTGGATAAGTATTGCTAATTCTAAATTAGACTCCTCATTTTTCCATGCCTGCCAGTGAGCAGATGCAGAAGAAGCCATGAGGGAGCATGGCCAAGGCAGCTGGCTTGAGCTGGCTAAAGGGATATTTTATACAAAAGAACATAATGTTCTGTATACTGCCTGTAGGGAGTTGATTGGGAGGGAGCTAATTGCTGCTCAGAAACTTGCTTTCTTCATGTTTTACTTCTTTCTCTCATTTTCATTACAATTATTATTATTGTATTATATTTTGTTTCAATTAATAAAATTTTCTTATCCAAACCCATGAGGTTTGCCTTTTTCTGACTCTTGCTTCCACTCTCAGGGTGGGGAGACAGCAAGTGCTTGTGTGATTCTTAGTTGCTGGCTGGAGTTAAATGATGGCATTCAGTTTCACATGGACAAGACAATACATATTTCTAGAGAGAAAGAACAGTGTCAGACCTAGATAAGATTGTGATAAAACTTCTGTCTTAAAACTAGCTGCGTTGTTCTGTTTGTTTTTCAAGCTTTCATCACTTTTTTTGCTTCTGTTTTTCCTTTGTGTGGCACACAGCTATGTTCTTCTTACAACTGTGAAACTTGTGGTCTTGATGTTTTCTTGTCATGCAAGAGGAAAAATCAATAGAGCACAATGTGTGTCTTGACATGGTTATTTTTGGGGGCATGGTGGCGATTTCGACAAACCTCAGTTTATTTTGAACTTTATCTTTTCCAATCAATAGTATATGCAGGTTCTGATACCTTTTGGTGATCTTTTCATCTGAATGTCTCTCCTTTCACATTCATCTGACTCCTGTGCCCTCCTTAATGATCTTATTAGCAAATATAGTGAAAAGTTTCCCTGGGAAATGAATCACCACAGGACATTTCAAATATTAGATGTCATTTGCCCTCAGAACACTTTGGAACCCTGTATCGAGTGTATGTAACAAGGCTTAGGTAATGGTGGGATGACAGGAATAGCCTCTCTGGGAGAACATAAGACCAGTTATATTCAAAATGATGCTTTGTATTGGATGGGTTAGATGGTGAAAAGAAGTTTCCATTTTTAAACCTGCCCGTCACTACCTTGCTTCCCTCAGCTTGTAGTTACTGTCAGCTGAGCAGTGAGGGATGTGGTCAGGAGTTTAGGTTTACAGGGAGGATTAATAAATAGGTTTATAAAATAGATTTATAAAATTCTAGGTTCACGCCAGCTTGTGGCCTTATGTTTCTACATACACAAAGAGGGTCTACAAGATGTACAAAGAACAGCCACCAATCTGGGCTCTAAATTATGTAATTCTTAGGTTTAGAAAAAAGGAGAAGGAAGCAAATCCCTGAGAGGGAAGAGTTAAGAGAACACCATGCACACCTCTGGTTTTTGGCCATGAGAAGTGCTCAAAATGGCTGGTGACCTGAGCACGTATGTATGGTCTCTGCAGATGGAAAGATTTCAAGATTCTGTTTCACAGCTTCATGCACCTCACTGCAGCCCTTTCTTAACTCCAAGCAAATGCATGGTACAGCAGCTGCTTGGCTGTACCATTTAGAGTGTAGCTCATACCTCTGGACAAGTTACTCTTTAGTTGTCTTGTTCCTTCCCCTTCAGTCCTGCTCTGAAGGGCCCTTTCTCCAGCATGCCAACACATGAAATCATTAATGCTGGTTGAAAGAGATGGTAAGAGAGAAATTAGGGGAACCTAACCTCAAGTCACCTTTTGGCTTAGTTATTGTGGGGATACGTTCTCTTTGTTTAATCATTCAGAAGAATTGCTCTGAATGCTGAGGTGCGCATGCCACAGTAAGTGTGCTGGAGTAAGCACATATTAACAAAAATCTGCCAAAGGCAGCTGCTTTTCTGCCTCATTGCTTCCATCACCTCCTTCTGTCTCATCATTCATTCATACTCTTTAATTCAGAAGACTTAGAATCCACAAATACTTAGAGATTCCTCTTTTCATTTGGAAGAAGGCAAAGATTGGTTCTGCAACTGAGGTTGCGCATTTAAAGCAATAAAATGTATCTGAATTTTAATACAGTGTAATATCTATTCAACAAGGCAATGGTTCTGTGTTATTTGTATTGCTGGTTGGCAAATATCAAGTACATCGAAATCTTGTCAGAACTAAAATATTAATGAGAAAAATATAACTAAATATCTTTAGTATTAAAGAATCTTCAGATTTTTTTCAAATCTGTGTGATAAAAGAAAGAGAGATGGCCTGTGAGCAAGAATGACTCAAGCAAAAATAAAGATCTTCCTCTAGGCTCTCATTATGCTACTACTTGGATTGGACCATAGGGATACCAGAGAGCATGAGCTGTGCACTGCTTACTCTGCCACATACCCTGGTGGGACAAGAGGAGAAATTGGAATTGTAATTATCAAGGCTGTCCCTGAGGCATTGTATCTTCTGGCATGCCCTGGCTGTGGGACTGTGGCTTTCCCATACCACTCCTACCCTCAGACATGCTTAAACAGTGCAGACAAGGCAAATTTTTTTCAAGTTTATATGAGTAGAAAAAAATTCCTTAATCTTTGGTGCATAATAAATACAAATATGTATTCTAGTAAATAAAGATCTTCTGTATGTGCTCAAGTCTGATTTTATCAAGAATCTAATTGAGACTTCTCTGTAGCTAGCCGTGTCAAGGTCAAGTTCTAAATTTCTGTTTCATCAGTTGTGTGCATCAAATTTAAAAAGTATTTATGAAGACTTCACAGCTGAAGTTTAAATATGACTAAGAAAAGGTAATAGTGAAGTCTGGAAAAATAGGTTATTTTCTAAACTTTAAAAGCTTATGGGATTGATGAACTCTTCTTGACACAATCTTCATATTAAAAGACTATAAGCAAAGTTTTTGCAGTTCCATTTTTTCACATATCACAGAAGACTGAAGAGTCTAGAATGTTTTATTTGTGGGAATTTTGTGCATAAAATAGCAAGACTGACCTTTTCAAAATGTTATTACAGAAGCACTGTTTCAATTACCACTTTGTTAGATCCATGTAAGTCTGCTGTGAGTTCATCCTCACAAGAGCTTAGCTTAGTTACTTAACTGTAGTTTTAAAACACCTACAGAAACGAAAAAATAAATTTTGCCTATTTATTTCCAAAAGAGAGTGGGAAAGCAGCATGAAAAGCATGGAATTGTGCACTAGTGGGAAACTTACACTGATAGAAATTTTTATCTTATAACCTCTTTGAGTAAGTTGACAGGTAGTAGCAGCCAGAAGCAGCTGCACATCAGTAACTCCATCTGTAGGGTACCTGAACATGTAATACAGAGTTGTTTCTGGAGAAAAGAACCACAGGAAAATTAGCATGCTGTTTTCCAAGCTGCAAGTTAAATGGATTCCCTGGTTTGTAAATACATTTCAGTGGTGGTTGATTATTTTCATTGCTTTGCCATTGTTTTAGTATGCAGTTAATATTTATGATGTCAAATTTTGTAACTGCATGATTTTACAGTGATTAAACTCAGTGTGTAGCTTCCAAAAGGGAAGCTGAGTGCAATGGGGATTAAAGGAAGTGGATGTGGTGGATGTGGTCATGTGTCTGGGACCTGAGAATAGTGTGACTTGTCTTCTACTTGTCACAGCCTAAGATAAGATAAAGTAAGTTGGATGTTAGAAAATACATTGATGTAGATAAGCTAGCAAAAAGAGGTGGAGATTGGCATCTGAGAGATAAGAGGGTATGCATGTCTGCCTTGTTGAAAAAGTCAAACAATACTAGAGAGTAAAAATGAGTGGTTAAAGGGTAGGCAGAGCTGGCCCATCCAAAGTAGATGTCAGAAAAGGAAAGCTTTACAGTCAGCATCAAACATAAAGTGGGTTCAGGGCTTGGTCCCTGGTGGATATTGCATTCTACTTTAGCTGCTTGCTATGCTTACTCTAAAGGATGTGGTTTAAACCTCCTTTAAACTGTATGTTATCTGAGCTTTGGAATTCAATGCTTGAGCTCCAGCCTCTTTGGATCATTGATTTGTTATTCTGCTATAAGGAGCCTGGTATATCATGCAGCGCCTTGTGGACATAAAAAACAAACAGCAGCCAGGGAATCCTATATCCTAATCACACTTTCATTCAAAGAAAGCTGACTAAAGACACAATGACTGTCATAGAATTGTTAAGGCTGGAAAAGACCTCTAAGATTTGAGTTGAACCATTAATTAATTAACAGCTACCACCATGCTCACCAGTAACCGTATTTCCAAATACCACATCCAGAAGCATTTTCAACACTTCCAGGGATGGCATCTCTTCCACTTACTCAGGAGTCTGTTCCAATGCCTGGCTATATTTCAGTGAAGAAATTATTTCTAATATCCAAGCTAAATATCCTTTGTCACAGCTCGAGGCCATTTCCTCTGATCCTGTCACATATTTTCTGTGGGAAAAGATAGCCACACCCTCCTTTTTGGAAGTTGTGGAGAGCAAGAAGATCCTTGCTGAGCCTTCTTTTCTCCGGGCTAGACAGCCCCAGTTCCTTGAATTGTTCCTCACCAGACTTGTGCTCCAGACCCTTCACCAGCTTTGTTGCCCTTCTCTGGACTCTCTCATTTCTCATTAGCAGGGACTCATTATTTGTTCTGCCTCAGAATTTGAGGACAGAACCTCTAGGGAGTGCAAGTATATTCATAACTTGATTTTTCCAATAGAGTTGCAGGTTAGTGTTTTTTTGAGAGTTTGAATCTAAAAGGTAATTTATGTCCTTATACTATTGTCAAGGGACAACTAGGGAAACTGGTTACCAGCTTACTGTGGAGGTAAAGGAAGGAAGTGAATTGTTAGCAGTAGCATGTCACCTAATGCCTGAATGGGACTACTGCACATGGCAGGAGAAGATTTAGGCAGAGATCTGCCATACTTCAGATCATCAGACTTCAATTGCCTTAAGCTGTTCACAGACATTGGCATGCTGCTCCACACCAATCTGTGGAGGCTGGTCTAAAACTGCTGAATACCACTTATCCAATAATCATTGGATAGCGGAATTGGAAAGTGAGGTTAAGGACCAAGAAGAGTCTGGTGGACATATGGTCTGTTAATTCCTACAACTCTCTGTCCAGACTTGTCTTTAAACCAAATCTGACTTTTTAACATTAGATTTCTGCACTACTAAGCAACTTAAGTGAGGATAATAGGATTCTGCTAGAAGTGAGTAACTTCTAGGAAGTTTAACCATATGGCTTTCAAAAGTAGGTTTTTAAAAGCTTCAAAGCAACTTAAATGTTTAGGTCCCGTTTAAAGTCAGTAAAAGAGAGCTGTCTGCCATAAAAGGTATTGCACTGAGAAATTATCCTCAAATATTGCAGATAGGAGTAAAGTGAGTTCAAACATTTCTGCATGGTTACAGTTTCAAAATTAAAAAGTGTGACTCAGCTATTCACTGCAATGATATTTTTTGAATTACTCTAAAGGGAAAACAAATCCAAATGAGTTCGTGTAATTTATTTCAGTTGCATCTGACTGGGTCTTTGCTTCCACAGTATTGAATAAGTTATGGGGAGGACACAGGAGGGGCTTGTGTCAGTTGCAAATAAAATTTTAATGCATGAACTTGTCTCCTTCATCTGACAACTATTCTGGAAAGAGCAGTCTTTCTCGTGAGAATTCATCTGAGGAAGAGGAAACATTTAAAGAAACGAAGTTAAAGTGCTCTACTGCTTTGAAAAAAGTTCACAGTAATTTCAGAGTTCATACTCCTTAGGTGCCGGTGGGAGCAGCTGTACTTTCAAGTCAGTAACTTGACACTAGGTGCGCTTGTAACCTTTGAGCTTTCACAAATTCTTCAGATTTTTGTTTGTTTCTTAAACTAATCTGTTTTTCTCTATGCAACCTACCTGTCAATTTGATTTGCAGGGTGGTTTTGGTACTTGTAGGCTAAGGCAGTCATGCCAGTGTTCCCTCTGAGAGTACCCCATAGGATCCCCTGTGCCTAACTCAGAGCTTAGGTGCTGAACCAGTGCCTGGGGCTAAATTGCCCATGGGGCTCTCAAACAAGCATTGAAGAGGGGACTAGCATTGACTGCCTCCACCTACTACTCTAATTCTGTTGTGCTGAACTTCTCAGTGATACAGATGTAGCCAATGAATACTTGCTTTTGGGTCCAGGTTTGCATTTCCTTACGCTTTGCTCTCAAACGTAATATATATATATATATCCAACAGGAAGCTTAAACAGGAAGCTTATGCAGCTCCAGCATTTCAGTGCTAGTTTCCAGGTTGTTAGCTGAGTCTGCAGAAAAGTTAGGAGACCTAATCTTGGTCTAAGGCTCCTGCTTAAGGTGCCTATTTTTAAATGTTGGCCAGTAGGGAAAACACTCACAGAAATCCAGTGGTGCTGAAAGTTGTCTGGTAATTGCCTTTTAAAGCTATATTCTGTTTCACTGGACTTTCTCTAATACTGGTGCTGAGAGCTAGGATTAGTCTTTCCAGTAATTTTCTACTTCATGTAATCTACCCTTGGAATAAGATTTCTGCTTGAGGGAGGTTGCTTGAGATTATATTTTGTTTGCTACCCAGTTCCTTAGCTGAGTCTTGGGGTCTGTGGTTCTAAGATTCATGTTAAAGCAGATCAAGGAAGACCAGGAGGCTGCAACAATGTTGTCTTTAATCTTCTTATTCATCCCCTCATTTCTTATTGAGTGACCCCTCATTTCTTATTAATCTTTGACCTGCAAAACAGACAAGAAATCCTGTGATGAAAAAGAGCATGTTAACATTTTGAAGCTCATGGTCTGACTTATTGCGAGTTTGCTCTTTGGATTTCCCAGCTAATGGTGTGAAGAGGAAAAAAAACCAGAAACTTTTTAGGTTTAAGTGAATAAAAGATTGAATGATCTTTTCTGTCAGCTATATAATATAATATGTAAGATTTGTGCTGACAAATGTCTTCATCTGATTCTTTTGCTAATTGGAGGGGCAGCTCATGATTAGGTCAAGCTTGCCTTCCAGGATCAAAAAGAGCAACACAATCCTTCAAATAACTAGGCTGTGATCAGAAGGTGTTACACCTAAAATATAATGAAGTGTGAAACATCCACAGGAGCAGAGTGAAGCTTATCACAATGTCAAAGAAATGTATTATGAGAGACCTTTGTAATGAAGATGGAAGGAGCTGAAGTTACAATCTTTGCTGTCTCTGTCCTCTAAATGCTATTTTAGAAAGGATGCCAGCCCAGGTAGGAATTTATAGTGGAACTGTAATCTGGAGTGGTGGCTTCCTCCCATAACTCACCTAGTGCTACAGGCAATTCCATCAGCTTGACACTTGCTCTTGAAGTGTCTGTGCTGATTAAAACAAAATGCCCGCTTGATTTGAAGAATAATCTTTTAGTACAGCCAATGGAGCAAAAATTGACTCTTTTGCATTCTTGAAGTTGAGCATCAACATTTTTTAAGGGAGTGAAAAAACAGCCCATCTGGAAGCTACAAAGGGGATAGGTAAAGGTATTAGAAGCAGAAGCTCTATAGAAAACAAAAGTTTGATGGAAGTCAAACTATTGACTATCGAGGGGCCTACTCAAGGAAGAAAAAATAAAAAATCAGCTCTGAGTAGAGCTGGACACCTTTGCCAAAACCTGCTGCTCTTCCTAAAATACCATTAGCTGTTTTTGTGTATCACTCAGATTTTGTTTCTGTGTTTATGTGAGCCATAGAAATTGCTTGGTGTTCTGTGCAGGGTGCATCACCTGCATGTTACTATAGCCTGCCTGCTCAGCTGCTGGGGACTCTTGCTCTAAAGGCTTCAGTGGCACTGCAGGATGTGAAGGACAGCAGGATCTGCCTGCTTTTGAAGCATTTCTGTGTCTAGTTTATCTAGAAAGATCATCTAGTGAATTTCAACAGTATTTTAAATTAAAAAGGACTCATAAATGGCTGCTTTCCTTTAGCATAAAGAAATGGATGGAGGCTGGAATGTAGGCTAAATATGATTAAGAAGCCTCTTGGTATAACTGGAGTTATAGAGAGAGTTTGGGTATTGAGATTAATTTTCTTAATTTGAGTGCACTGATAGGTAGAAAAGCACAATATTTGAGTAAAGTTTATTGTAATTGCCAGAGAAAATGAGATTTTTTTACTTCCTTTTCACTACCCACCATTTGTTATATGCACTTATTGTATTGCACAAAATGGCCTTTTAATATAGTGGTAGTAGATATAATTTTTGAGAAGTGTTTATAACTGAAATAATTTGGAAAATTATGTTTTAGCTACATAAACAGATGTATGGATCTGGTTGTATGAAATACTTTTTAATGTAACAGATGCCTGACAGAAATCTGTGGTAAATGCCGAAGAGAAACAAGTAAGCATAATTTGCCTGAAGAAGAACTTGCATAGTTAATGCAAAAGATTACAGATGTGAAGGAAAAAAAATAAAAATTGAATTGGAAGTAAGTTGGTATTACTTTCAGGTACATATTTATAAATCTTGGTAACCTCATCGAAGAGTAAAGAAAAATATAAGGGGAAACATAATAGAAATTTTTACTGCTGTTATGTGAGGCAGAACAAACGGAGTCCTATTAGCTGCACTAAATGTGCAGTACACTTGAAGTGGGAGTGTTCCATCAGATAAATGGAAACTTAGTAACAGCAGTGTCAAATAAGGAGAGGTTCTACTCCCATAACAGAAATCTCGAAGTGGGAATTTGGAATGGAAGGCACTTGCCTTGAACATTAATATTTTTGATGCAGATATCCTCTTAAAAGGGCAGCTTCATCTATCTTTTAAAAAAGAATGTAGTTAGTACCATTGGCTTGCATGTGGGACCAATACACTTACTAGCTCAACATTGACAACTGTCTTTCTCTTTAAATGTACAAAGTAGGACTAATTAAACAGCAGAGATAAAAAAAAAAAACCCTAAAACCGCATGAATTATGACTGAATGCAAAAAAAAAAAAAAAAAAAAAGTGCAAATGTATCATGGGAAATTTGTGGTTAGCCACAAATGATTGTTTTCCCATTAATGCCAAAGATTGCTTGATAGAGTTTGTTGGGAATAATTGTCTTATGATCCAAAAAGTGGGTAAAAGCCTAAGGGATTTAGGCAGGCGGGGCAGGACAAGGAACCATGACAACTTTCTGCCACGTCATACGTCAAGTGTTATACATATGCAATGTGTGAAAAGCTGTGTTATTTACAGCTGGGAATGGTTGTGGCTGCTTAGCACACTTTTCCCATAGTGTAAGTGCAGTGGAGTTGAGAAAAGTGGGTAAGTATTTTGATGGATGCAAGTAAAAGTGGGAATTTGGGAAATGTTAACAGGGTGAGAAAGAGGATCATGGAGGATCTGATGGTGGGTTAGGTTGCCCGAACATCTTGTGATTTGAAGGATTTTAGAAAAACGTGAATTGTAAGTAAAAATTTTGGAATTTGGGATTTTTTTTTGAGTTTTAGAAGACATTGAGTAGGAGTCTATACATTGAGAAACTGCAGTTACAAAAAATTGAGGCAAAAGTTCTTTTTAATGCTAAATATTTCTTAAAAAGTAGACTCCAGGGTAAGAGGGAGAGAAACTGTTTTCAGTCTAGCTGTTTAATTCTTTGTAATTCTTCTGAAACACTGAATGAATGCATGAATCATATATCTGTAGTTACCCTGACTGACCTACTAGTAATTGGCTCTATTAATCTCTTGAAACTGCAGTCTGCAATGGGTTAATAAATGACCTGATTGCTTTCCTTGTCTGTGCTCACAGGCAGAAACAGTTGCTTTAAACAAAAAATTATCACAAGAGTGAGAAGACAGAACCAGAAGCTTTTTGTGGATATGCACCATTAGGACAAGAGGCAACAAACTTGAATTATGTCACAGGAAAGCCCATTTGGATAGTAAGAGGTGTGGGTTCAGGATTTTTTTTTATTACCAGGAGAATGGTCAAAACACTGAAACAAGGGCCCAAAGAAATTGTGGGGCTTCCATTCTCAGCAATTTTTAAACTTTCATTGTCACCACTGAGTGACTTTACCTCACTGGCCATTTGAATGGGTGTGGGACCTCCGGCACTCGTATTCTACACGTAAGTGCAAATCCCATCCTAGTGCTGCATACTCTGACAATGAGATGCACCATCTCTCTCTAACTTCAGGCCATTTCATAAGCAAGTCTGTTACAGAAGATAATGGTGCTATTAGTGACAATCAGTGTCTCTTTATAGAAAGAACTAATATTGGCAGGCAAGCTAGGCTATGTTTGTGAATAAAACTGTGAAAACACAACCTGAAGGGAAGGCAAAGATTGGAGTGTTGTAGCTACAATATTAGGCTGTTAATTGTATCACTGAATACAGTATTTCATAAGGTGCTATTGGCTAATTTAAATTTGGGGTGGGTATCTTATGGACTTTGAATATCAGTCCAAAATTTCCTCAGAGATTGGAAATAAAAGTAAATATTGATTTCTCTACAGTGGAGCCTTTAAAAAACACATAAAGTTAGTTCTTTTTTATGTAACTTTGCTATAAGGATAAGAAGAGATGATGTAATAGTCACAATAATAATTATTGTGATGGAACCTGGCCTTGAAGCAGACTTGAACTCTTTTTCCCCTCAATCTCTGATGTGTATGTTTTATTTGAGTTGCTCATGTCTTAATGTTTTCAGTAAATTATCTTTGCTAATTACCTCAGAGTGTGTGTGAGCACACAGTAATGGCATTAAGAAATAATATCTAATTGAAGGGAATCACGTGCATTGCTGAAAATAGGAAGAGAAGAACAAATCGAGTTAATAAAGACACAAATTAACAATATCAAACTCTACTTGGTAGAAAGTAGATGAAGGTTTGAGGAAATATAGTCCAAAGCTTAGATAACCATAAGGGAGGTAAAGTGTGAGAGGCTGAAAGTATTTCTGATTTTAACAGAAACAACATACATTTTTGCTGTGTATTAGATTTTTACTTTTAGACTAAATATGTGTGCTCCTGCACAAATGAATAAATGGCAAAAGGATATGCTTGTTCTGGGCAGTGTAACTACAGTGTGAATGCTCCTTTGCTTCCAGAGAGCACATAGGGGTTTTTGGGGTCCTGACCTCTCACTGATTTTTCTTCATCGAAGTTCTTAGTTTTGCTTTTCTCCTTTAAATTCTTTCTTACATACTGATAATTCTGTAGAGCCTGAGCTGAACCTCTTATGTCTATTACAGATGGGATAGCCATGGTACAGACTAAAACTGGATTTGGGAAGGGCAAGTGAGAATTTAATCAGGATGGCCGGGGCATGAAAGTTACAAGTCAGTGTAAGGAGTGCTACGTGAAACCCAGTAATCTTTGTTTCTTTGGAAACTCTTGAGAAAGCAATGTGTTGGTTATACTGAACTGTGACAGAGTGACAAGTTAATGGGGAGAAAGAGAGGAAGTGATTCCTACATATCTTCATAGTCTCACATACCACCTAGGTAGACAGGGTCTCAAAAGAATTAAACACAAGTTCCCATTATTTTAATGAGGCACAGGTTGCTGCTCTGTCACAAAGCTTGCTTTCTCATTGTGATTTTGTGAGTAGGGTGTCTTCTGTGCCCACTGACCAAGGACTACTGTTAAATTTCCAGAATGCCCTTGAATGCATTAGTGCAGGTCAGAGAAGACGCCTTCTTGCAAAAGACTTGCTTAGCTCTAAGGGTGGCTGTGAAGGCAATGAAGATAATATTTTCTGTGTTCCTCTCAAAAGGACCTTTAAAAATTTGTTGAGGCTGTGATTCATGCTTCTTCACTTCTCTGCCTTTCAGATAGTTGGGAGACTGAAGATATTCTCAGTGGTACCACCCATCCCTTACACTAGGCAACTTTGGAAAAAAAATCATGTGACCTTGATTACTGCTACATTCCCTCTTTCTCAAGCAAAAGTGTTCTGCGCATTATTTTGGGTCAAGTGCTCTTCAGAGCTTTCAGAAATGTCCAGTGAAAATGCCTACTTTGGTAGTTTGGGGGGTATGTCTCCAACTTGTAGAAAAACAAATTTCAGTTCCCAAATTATTTTTTTAAAAATATGGTGCTTAGTGACCAATGAAGATTCCTTTCTTTTTATATCTCCCCCTCCCCACTCCCCCCCACCACTTTTGTGGATTTCTTTGGTCTTGGCTCTCCAAGGGAAAATTTCTTTTCTCTCTCAGAAACTATTTCTGTGTAGCTTGGATGATATGCTAGTATTATTTTGCAGTAAAGAGCTCAAATGCTTTAGGACAGATCATTAAAAAAAGAAGTCATGAGGCTAAAAGGTGTTAGTTTCCCTTGTCAGATTACTGAGGTTAAGAATGGCAATATTAATTGTGTTGTATTGAAGAGATGCTTCCTCACTCTGAAGAGATTAGCCAGCTTGTTGGTGTCTCTCCAGTGTTTGAAAAATCTTTATTTTCACCCTTTAGGATGATTAAACTTTCTTTGTACCTCTTGAAAAAGAAAGTATGAAGTGCAGTACAGAGCAAAAAACAACTTTTGTTTCTAGGAGGCTGGCTATGTGTGTATCAGCATGACACGGTATCATTCAGTATGTACATGTTTGGCCCCTATGAAGATAATATTTAGCCCTCTGTCATGGAGTAGCTTTACTTTTAAAGCAAAGCTGAGGAAAGAAGGGAAGTTAGAAGTGCTGATGGCTGATGGGAGTTCTTCCTCCTGACCAATTATCAGTCATTTCCAAGAATTGACAGCAGTTTAGGCCATTGAAAAGTGGGATCAACTTGTGAACCCTACCTTAAAGTGTAAAACCAGAGCTCTCTGAG